>NC_084755.1:25637478-25644978 GCF_033978785.1 Entelurus aequoreus | reverse complement strand
TTTTGAATCGAATCGTGACCCCAAGAATCGATATTGAATCGAATCGTGGGACACCCAAAGATTCGCAGCCCTACTAGCTAGCCATGTCTTAAAGCACCTCTTCCTGAGGGCGTTTCAGTGTTATACCTTCACCTTTATCTTTGGACCAAAATGCGTCCATTCCGTGTCTGCATGTAAGTACTCTGTGTGTGTGTGCTGCCGAACATGCTCCTCTGCCTCTAAACCAACAATGTCCCGACGTGACGACGACGGGGGACCGGTACTTTTTAGAGGCGGTATAGTATCGAATATGATTCATTAATATCGCGGTACTACCCTAATACCGGTATACCGTACAACCCTACACTATATGCTAATAAGCGATAATTTTTACATCCTAACTGTGCACTGATGACGCTAAATGCCTTTTAACATTTACAGGGAAACTCCATTACTATTCAGTGCTTTTTGTACAAATGGCTTTCTGCACCAAGGAGCTGACTGGTGTGCAAACAAGAATAAATGTTCTGGTTCAAATAAAATTGGTCCTGTTTACATGAAACCGAGGCGCCGCCTAACAATTGATCGACGGTTCCTCGCTATTGAGAAACTTCAACCAGGATGTTTTCAATTGGTTGGGACAAATACTAATCAGATGACGGTGGAACACTGAGAAGACTTTTTTCTCTCCGTCAGAGTCCCACTTCACCGCATGAACATCTGCACATAAACCACCAACGGCAGCTTGACATGTCAATCAGGATGAGCTCCCCTGACAAATGAGGCTCACATAGTCCATTTATTGGCCAACGTTCACGTGACGCCATGTGTTGTGACGGCTCTTTCCAAAGTTGTTGCCTTTGACAGCATTTTCCCGAGTCGAGTCATCCGATGTAAGGTTCGCGTTAATGCCGCTCTTGCGCAACACTCCCACAGACCACAGAGGAAGCCGTGACCTGACAAGATCGACAAAGTAAAAGCAGGTTTTTTTTTTCCTTTCCCCTCACACGTTTACAATCGACACATGACCTTTAGCACACACTGATGACGTTCCACGCCCCTCGTGCCAAAGTGATCATTAAACGCCTTTTTTAGGGCTGCTTTGACCAAGACTAATAATACAGAAGTGTTGACTTTCTAAATTAAGCCTCTTCCACATCTATATTTGGAGGTGCTCGCCCATGATAAGAGACGGAACAAGGCACGCGCTTCATATTTTTCATCTTTCATTTGTCAATGTGTCCCTTCTCCGCATAGCACTTCCTAAAAATTGTGTTTGATATACAATTAACAGTATTAATACTGTACAAAACCCAAAACCGGTGAAGTTGGAACGTTGTAAATGTTAAATTAAAACAGAATACAATTATTTGCAAATCCTTATCAACTTATATTCAATTGAATAGACTGCAAAGACAAGATATTTAATGTTCGAACTTGAAAACTTTGTTATTTTGTGCAAATATTAGCTCATTTGGAAATTGATGCCTGCAACATGTTTCCAAAAAGCTGGCACACGTGGCAAAAAAGACTGAGAAAGTTGAGGAATGCTCATCAAACACTTTTTTGGAACATCCCACAGGTGAACAGGCTAATTGGGAACAGGTGGGTGCCATGATTGGGAATAAAAACAGCTTCCATGAAATGCTCGGTCAGTCACAAACAAGGATGGGGCGAGGGTCACCACTTTGTGAACAACTGCGTGAGCAAATTGTTTAAAAACAACATTTCTCAACGAGCTATTGCAAGGAATTTAGGGATTTCACCATCTACGGTCCGTAATATAACCAAAAGGTTCAGAGAATCTGGAGAAATAACTGCACGTAAGCGATGATATTACAGACCTTCGATCCTTCAGGCGGTACTGCACCAAAAAGCGACATCAGTGTGTAAAGGATATCACCACATGGGCTCAGGAACATTTCAGAAAAACTACTGTCAGTAACTACAGTTTGTCGCTACATCTGTAAGTGCAAGTTAAAACTCTACTATGCAAAGCCAAAGCCATTTATCAACAACACCCAGAAATGCCGCCGGCTACACTGGGCCCGAGCTCATCTAAGATAGACTGATGCAAAGTGTAAAAGTGTTCTGTGGTCTGACGAGTCCACATTTCAAATTGTTTTTGGAAACTGTGGACGTCCTGTCCTCCAGACCAAAGAGGAAAAGAACCATCTGGATTGTTCTAGGCGCAAAGTTGAAAAGCCAGTATCTGTGATGGTATGGGGGTGTATTAGTGCCCAAGGCATGGATAACTTACACATCTGTGAAGGCACCATTAATGCTGAAAGGTACATACAGGTTTTGGAGCAACATTATCATGGATGCCCCTGCTTATTTCAGCAAGACAATGCCTAGCCACGTGTTACAACAGTGTGGCTTCATAGTAAAAGAGTGTGGGTTTGTCATCATCTGTTCAACTTCTTTAGTTAGACTAATGGTGTTCCTCAAGGTTCCATCTTAGGTCCTCACTTTGTCATCATTTGTTCAACTTCTTTAGTTGGACTATTGGTGTTCCTCAAGGTTCCATCTTAGGTCCTCTCTTTGTCATCATTTGTTCAACTTCTTTAGTTAGACTAGTGGTGTTCCTCAAGGTTCCATTTTAGGTCCTCTCTTTTTTAATCATTGAGCTTTTCAACCGGTGGCCAGCACGTTCAGTTCAAAAAACTTGTGAGAGACCAACATTTTTAAACGGCAGTGTGTTTTGATGAAAATCAAGCCCAACCTTTGGCAAACGTTTTTGTTGAAAACCGATTCATTCGGCGTACAAAAACCGAGGTAGCGGGGTGTTTACAAAACTTTACTAGTTAAAAACAAATGTGTATATATATAAGGATGTATACTGAGTACTGGTATTTTTTCGTACCGGTTCATAAAAAACATTCTGGAAAAATAATATGGCTATCAGTAATTTAAAAAATATATATATTTGAATATTGTTGTTATGGCACACGCAGGCTGTCACATTAATTTGGAAAAAACCCCAACACAACTACTGTCGGATCAGCAGTGAATAATGACAAATAAGGAAGCAACACCACACAGAAGTTTGTAACAAACAATATTGCTCCTCAAAAGTCCCTCTGAGTCGTGCACTCTAATAAGAGTTAGTGTCAGAGTGCACAACTGAGTGTAATCGTGATGAATAGAAACACGGTGATGGATCTGTGTGGTCATTACAGGACGATGACATAACAACTGCATTGCACCGTGCACACTGTTTCAGACCTAAAAAGCAGGTGTTGACAAAACACTACCATGTTGTGAGATGTTACATGATGTTGCTGGTGTACAACCTCTTGTGCTAATAAAAATGGTAGTTAGAGTTAGAGTTAGAGTTTGAGTTTATTTCGAACATGCAAGCATACAACATGATACATCACAATTTCCAGTTTCTCTTTTCAACATGTTCGAAAAGGAGTAGGAAGAAGCAGAGCTTATTTAATCCTACCCCTTTTCTTTACATAACAGTTGCTGAAACTTTTTTATTCACTTCCTGTTCTCAATTTATTCACAATAAACTCCATAGGTAATCACAATAAAAATAAATACATAAATAATAGTAAGAATTTAATAATAATTAAAGCTGCAAGCAGCATTGGTCGGGTCCGCCTTCTGGCAGGTGCTAGTCCTAGGTGTCCAATACTTTTGTCCAGTGGTAGTCCTGAGTGAGACCTACATAGAGGTTTTTGTTTCGTGTCTCTACGATATTGGTACTGGGAGTTAGAGGAAGTTGTGTCTGAGTTCACATTGTCATTATAGGCTATTGTGTGTATTGAGGCCAAAGAAGGTCTAATCGCAGTTTCGTTGTCATTTTTGGCACCGTAGCAGCATCAGTGCTGCGGGTCTTTGAAGGCTCGTAAAATCAAAACGGTAGCACTTAATCATTATCCGTACGCATCTTTTAATCAGAAGGGTTCAATCTCTCTCCTGTAGCAGTTTGAAGCCGAAACGACAAACGGGCTCAGAGGAGATAATGTTTGATGTTTGGTGACCGTTTGGTACAAAAATGTTGTTTTGAAATGGAGATAACAAACTTCCTGTTGATTTTTGCTGAAGGGTGTCAATGTATGAAATGTAGGTCTAAATGAGACCTACGTAGAGGTATTTTTTTCATGTCTCTACGACGTTCCTACCGGAAGTTACAAGCAGTTTTGTCAGAGTTTTCCTCTGAGGAGCAGTTTTTTGTCAGTTTTATAAAAAAATTGCTGTAGAGCACAATTTTGAGTTTCGGGGTTCGGTTTTTTTTTGAGATCGCAATTTCTTCCAGTCCCAATGTGTGTGCGAAGTTTGGTGAGTTTTGAAGTATTTTAAGGGGGTCAAATTAGAGGTCAAAGATGTAAAAAACAGTGTTTTTAGTACATTTTTGTCAAAAAAGGTAAATTGCCAATTTCCTGTTGATTTTCGCCCGAGAATGTGTCATTATGAGTTGTAGGTCTTTAGCAGACCTACATACAGGTTTTTGTTTCATGTCTCTACGACCTTCCTAGTGGGAGTTACAGGCAGTCTGTTTTTTTTTTTTTCCTAGGGGGCGCTAGAGCTCAATTTTGTGTTTTGGGGTTAGGTTTTTATATTAAAGTCTGCTGGCACACTTTTTGGATGTGTGTAAAAAATTTGGTGAGTTTTGAAGTATGTTAAGGGGGGCGAAGTAGTGCGCAAAGCTGCGGAAGAATAATAATAATAATAATAATAAAACCTTACAATTTCAATAGGGTCCTTTCGTCCCATTGCAAAAGGACTCCCTTTGGGATTCCTTTTGAAAAGGTCCTGTGCGGACCCTAATAATTGGTGAAGAAAGTCATATTTCATATGATGAGATAAGTAAGATTACTTTAAGAATGAATGAATGGATGGATGAAATACATTGAGAATGTTTGTCATGGTTCTTCTTCTTTGTACTTTGTAAACACTTTAAGTTTGAAGAGTTTCTTGAAGTGGATCATATTAGTACATTGTTTGATTGCTTTGCTTAATCCATTCCATAATTGAATTCCACATATTGATATACTGAAGGTCTTAAGTGTTGTACGTGCGTACAAATGTTTTAAATTACATTTTTCTCTAAGATTATATTTCTCCTCTTTTAGTAAAAATGCCTTTCTCTACATATTTATTTAGACCAATTACATTGAGTACTGATTAATACCGGTATCGATAAAGAACATCGATATACATCTCTACATATATATGTACTAACCGCAAGAAAAAAATGTATTCTAATAAAACTCAGCATGGCTTTTCTAGCCGCGTCTGTTTTCTGTTAAACTCAGAGAGATAAATCTGTCTTAACCTGTCCTAAAGCTCAGAGGGGTTTAAAAAGCTGACATGTTAGTCACCCTAGCTGAACCCCCCCTCCCTCCCTCCATGTTCTTGTGCATAACGTGTCCTCTGACCCAGTCTGTGCTCCTCTTGTCGACCCACAGGACCACACAGGTGTCAGACCTCCAGGGTGAAGCCATCAGACCTCCGCAGATGAAAGGGAAGCGTTAAATGGCACGACAAAAGGAAGCGCGAGGTTAGAGAGGGGTGAGTAGGGAGAAGGTTCGTCAATTTACATTTAGACATATAGAGAAGAATATGTTTCTTGTTTACAGTTTCTTGTACTGATTTAGTTTGTGCGTGGATGCGGAGAGCTGGATGTTCATGGTTCTTATGACAGACGGACATCAAATCTGTCACCTTGTGGACTAACATCAGGTGGTCTTAGTCAGCGAACATCATGGCCCCGTCACTAAAAACATTCATATCAATATGCTGTATCGGGATAAAAGCTTTGCCAAGGACGTGTTGGCGTGTCGCTCTGTTTACAGGATTGCACGAAAAACAAACCGCAGGTGCACGTCTGGCAATCTTTCCAGTGATTATATATCGCACCAAAATACTTGACTCAATATTAAACAAGGAAAGTTTTCAGAGAGCACAGATCTCCACCAAGCATATATATATATTTATTTATATATATATATATATATATATATATATATATATATATATATATATATATATATATATATATATATATATATATATATATATATATATATATATATATATATATATATATATATATATATATATATATATATATATATACAGTACAGGCCAAAAGATTGGACACACCTTCATCTCATTCAATGCGTTTTCTTTATTTCCATGACTATTTACATTGTAGATTGTCACTGAAGGTATCAAAACTATGAATGAACACGTGGAGTTATGTACCTAACAAAAAAAGGGGAAATAACTGAAAACATGTTTTATATTCTAGTTTCTTCAAAATAGCCACCCTTTGCTCTGATTACTGTTTTACACACTCTTGGCATTTTTTCCATGAGCTTCAAGCACAACTGTGAAGTGAAAACCATTTCAGGTGACTACCTCTTGAAGCTCCCTCTCGTCAGGTCCAGGTGCGCTGATGCGTGATTGCCTGCAGCCTTGTCGCTGCGTGGGCGTGCTGCGCCCCGTGCGAGCGGGGGCAGCAGGGGAGAAATTGTGACACTCAGTTGTAGGAGAAACACGGGTTCGAGTCCGCCTCGTGACATTATCAATAGCGCTATTTCTATTGGTTTTTGTATTGCTCCATTTGTAGTGTAACAATGCTCATTGCCTTTTTTTGTATTTTTATTTATTTCACTAACTGCTTCTTTGCTATCAGTTTTACCATCATATTTGTACATATCGTATTTGCTGATGTTGCTCTATTGTTGTTGTTGTTGTTGTTGTTGTTATTGTTGTGTTTGCTGTTGTTGTTTTTGTCTCTCTGTCTTATCCCCCTTTTGTCCCCACAATTTCCCCCTTTGTCTTCCTTTTTTTCTCTTTCTATCCCCTCCTGCTCCGGCCCGGCTGCACCAAACGATAATATAAATACATTTAATATAGTCAAATACAAATAAGGCAACAAGAGAAGTATCCTACACTTCTCTTTTGTAAAGTAAATCTGAACAGCCGATATGGGCATCTACGTCTACTATATGATTTGCCTGAGAAGCTGTACAGGACAAAAAAAATTAATAAATAAAAAAATGGCAATAGCGAAGGATGAATGTCCCATAACAAGAAGATAGTGAAAAAGAAGAAGCCTATCGACTACGGCGTCGACACAGACTACAGTGGCAGAAATGCGCAAATTTTCAAGACTTATGCAGATCTCAAATTCACATCAGCAGGTACCAAAAGGTAAGAAAAGTTGGTTTTGAATAATATTGTGAAACAAAATGCCAGATAAAATGTCTGCTAATGGGTGCCATTTTGCGGTCCTTATACACACACCATAGTAGGGCTGGGCGATATATCGAATATACTCGATATATCGAATATACTCGATATATCGCGGGTTTGTCTCTGTGCGATATAGAAAATGACTATATTGTGATATTCGAGTATACGTTCTCAAGCAGTTGCTTTTAGCTGCGGGTATTACACTACAGGCGTTTCTTACTCTTTCTTGTCTCTCCTTCTCACAGAGACATAAAACAAGCGCACCTTGTCACATACGTCACATACTGTCGCGTGTGCAACGTC
>NC_084755.1:25617478-25632478 GCF_033978785.1 Entelurus aequoreus | reverse complement strand
TATCATCTCTGTGACTATTTCCCATTTTTTCCATCTGACTGTTTAGATTTTAAGTCAGATGTGATATTTATCAGACTCTAACCCAGGGGGGCATCCTGAGCAGATGCCTGGACCACGTCATCTGGCTCCTCACTCTGTGGGGGAGCACCCGACGGAAGAAAGTCCTTTCAGCCGCTTGTACCTGCGATCTTGTCCTTTGGATCATAACCCAAAGCCCATGGCCAAAGGTGAGGATAGGAACCTAGATCGACGGGTCGATACAGGGTTCGTACCAATCCGCCTGACGATCTCATGATCCACTCTTCTCTTGCTCGTCAATCATCCATCCATCCATTTTCTACCGCTTGTCTCTCTCGGGTCCTGCAGCTGGAGCCTAGCCCAGCTGCATTTGGGCAGAAGGCGGGGTACACCCTGGACAAGACCTCACCTCATCAACAGACAACATTCACACAGTCAGAGTTTATTTGTATAGCCCTTAACCACCGAAGGGCTGCATCAACCACAACCGCATATCTCCTGATCTGAACCCACATCTGGGGTAAGGAAAATGTCCAAAAACCCCATTTGGGAAAAAGGAGAAACCTTGGTAAGGGGCCACAGATGATAAGGTTAAAGTCCAGTCCATTGGGAGCCTAGCAGAGGGTCGTAGGAGGTCTTCCCCCACGTCGTAAAAGAGTGGTCCACCCCGGGTCACGACTTAGAACAGCTCGCGCCTCCTCCAGACTGCTACTTGTCCAGGGATTATCACTTGTAATCTATCCATGCAGGAGAGGGGGCCAAAAAAGAGAAATGGCAGGTCAACTGGTCTAAAGATGAGTCTATTTAACACAGTCAAAGTTTATTTGTATAGCCCTTAATAACAAGTGCCTCGAAGGGCTTTACAAACCACAACCATTTATCCCCTGATCTGAACCCACACCCGGGCAAGGAAAATGTCCAAAAACCCCATTTGGGAAAAAGGTTAAACCTTGGTAAGGGGCCACAGATAAAAAAGGTTAAAGTCCAGTCCATTGGGAGCCCAGCAGAGGGTTGTAACAGGTCTTCCTCCATGCCGCAGAGGAGTGGTCCACCCTGGGTCACGACTTAGAACAGCTAGTACGTCTTCTAGACTGCTACTTAATAGTCATCTCTCCATGCAGGAGAGGGGGCCAAAAAAGAGAAGCGGCAGGTCAACTGGTCTAAAGCAGAGTCTATTTAACGTACCAGGTCTTCACATGGAGGGAATGCCGTTCTTCACATAGTCTCCCCTCAGGCAAAACCTCATCCATGTACAGTCAAACCTGGCACTTGCCCATAGCGGTCACAAAAATCTCCCCCGCAGTAAAAAAAAAAGTAGCATTGTATACCTTATCTACAGCTGCTTAATGGTGTGGCCACTCATTTTGCATCCCAAAACAGTTCTATTTGACTCTGTATAGCGGCCACCAATATCACAATTTGCCATACCACGCTCTGTGAAATGTAATTTCTTTAGTGAATTATATTTATATAGTATATATAAATACATATATTATATAATTTCTTTAGCGGGATTTGCTGTGTTAATGTTAATGTTATTCATGTTCTCTACCTACAGTAAATAAACATCCATCCATCCATCCATTTTCTACCGCTTATTCCCTTCGGGGTCGCGGGGGGCGCTACTATCTCAGCTACAATCGGGCGGAAGGCGGGGTACACCCTGGACAAGTCGCCACTTCATCGCAGGGCCAATACAGATAGACAGACAACATTCACACTCACATTCACACACTAGGGCCAATTTAGTGTTGCCAATCAACCTATCCCAATAAACATAATCTATCTATATCTTGACAAAAAAAAACGTGTGTGTTGTTTGGGAACAGTTTGTAATGGTTATGTGCAGTAAAAATTTTCATGAACTCACCTTAATGTGTGTTCCTACATTTGTGTCTTAGATGAAGAGAGCAGTTATGATTGTGGTCGGGGGTGTGGTTGGGGGCGGGGGCGGGGGCGTGGTTAAGAGGGGAGGAGTATATTTACAGCTAGAATTCACCAACTCGAGTATTTCATATATATTTCATATTTATATACATACTTGCCAACCTTTGATTGATTGATTGATTGAGACTTTTATTAGTAGGTTGCACAGTGAAGTACATATTCCGTACAATTGACCACTAAATGGTAACACCCGAATAAGTTTTTCAACTTGTTTAAGTCGGGGTCCACTTAAATTGATTCATGATACAGATATATACTATCATATATACTATCATCATAATACAGTCATCACACAAGATAATCACATTGAATTATTTACATTATTTACAATCAGGAGTGTGGAGGGGGGGTGGGGTGGGGATATGGACATCAAGTAGTGGACATAGAGAGAGAGAGAGAGAGAGAGAGAGAGAGAGAGAGAGAGAGAGAGAGAGAGAGAGAGAGAGAGAGAGAGAGAGAGAGAGAGATCAGAAGGCATAAGAAAAAGAATCTGCATTTGATTGTTTACATTTGATTATTAGCAATCCGGGGAGGGTGTTAGTTTAGGGTTGTAGCTGCCTGGAGGTGAACTTTTATAGCGGTTTTGAAGGAGGATAGAGATGCCCTTTCTTTTATACCTGTTGGGAGCGCATTCCACATTGATGTGGCATAGAAAGAGAATGAGTTAAGACCTTTGTTAGTTCGGAATCTGGGTTTAACGTGGTTAGTGGAGCACCCCCTGGTGTTGTGGTTATGGCGGTCATTTACGTTAAGGAAGTAGTTTGACATGTACTTCGGTATCAGGGAGGTGTAGCGGATTTTATAGACTAGGCTCAGTGCAAGTTGTTTAACTCTGTCCTCCACCTTGAGCCAGCCCACTTTAGAGAAGTGGGTAGGAGTGAGGTGGGATCTGGGGTGGAGGTCTAGAAGTAACCTGACTAGCTTGTTCTGAGATGTTTGGAGTTTAGATTTGAGGGTTTTGGAGGTGCTAGGGTACCAGGAGGTGCATGCGTAATCGAAAAAGGGTTGAACGAGAGTTCCCGCCAGAATCCTCAAGGTGCTTTTGTTGACCAGAGAGGAAATTCTGTAGAATTGACCTTGAGACCTCCGATTCCGGGAGGTGGGGTGGGGTGTGGTCGGGGGTGGGGCGAGGGCGGGGTGTGGTTGGGGGTGGAGGGCGTGGTTAAGAGGGGAGGAGTATATTTACAGGTAGAATTCACCAACTCGAGTATTTCATATATATTTCATATATATATATATATATATATATATATATATATATATATATATATATATATATATATATATATATATATATATATATATATATATATATATGTATGTATGAAATACTTGACTTTCAGTGAATTCTAGCTATATATATATATATATATTTTATTATACATATAAATAAAATAAATACTTGAATTTCAGTGTTCTGGAGGCTATCCAGTAGATGGCAGAATTGTCCTGTTTAAGAGTGTCACAACATTGCTGTTTACGGCAGACGAACTGCTTTACGGTAGACGAAAACATGACTGCTGTTGTTGTGTGTTGTTACCGCGCTGGGAGGACGTTAATGAAACTGCCTAACAATAAACCCACAAAAGAAACCAAGAACTCGCCCTCGATCATTCTACATTCATAACGTGATTGGACAGGCACGCTATCGTGGGAAAGCGGACGTGAAAACAGACTGTCGCCGCTGTCCCCACTCAGGTCTGCATTGAGCTGGAGGGGGCGTGGCCTCCAGCTCCGGCTAAATTCCGGGAGTTTATCGGGAGAAAATTTCTTCCGGGAGGTTATCGGGAGAGGCGCTGAATTCCGGGAGTCTCCCGGTAAAACCGTGAGGGTTGGCAAGTATGATTATATGTATATTAGGGTTGTACGGTATACCGGTACTGGTACAGTATTGCGGTACTAATGAATCAAAAACTGTACTATACTCTGTTTGAAAAGTACCGGTTCCCGGGCATGACGGCTCGTCGTCACGTCATGACATAGCTGGTTTTACGAGCAGAGGCCTAAAAACTAAAGATAAAGATGAAGTTATAACACTGAAACCCCCTCAGGAAGAGGTGCTTTAAGACATAACTAGATAGCTAGCGGCGAACGTCCATCCGCAGTGTTTTAGATACTTCTAAATCACTAATCCTCCATGGGAAAAAATAAAGTAAGTTTCTTGCAAGTAGCATTATCCCTGCAGGACGAGGAATAGCTAAACATGCTTCACTACACACCGTAAGAGGATACAATAGCTAACTGCTAACTAAATACTGTATTTTGTCAACTAAATATTGTTGACAAAATAACAGAATGATAAATCACACAATATGTTACTGCATATGTCAGCAGACTAATTAGGAGCCTTTGTTTGTTTACTTACTACTAAAAGACAAGTTGTCTAGTATGTTCACTGTTTTATTTAAGGACAAACTTGCAATAAGAAACCCTAAGATTTTTTGTTAAAATAAAGTCAATAATGCCATTTTTTGTGGTCCCCCTTATTTAGAAAAGTAGCGAAATACATTTTGGTACCGGTACCAGTACTGAAATATTGGTATCGGGACAGCACTAATGTGTGTATATATATATATCCATTTTCTACCGCTTATTCCCTTCAGGGTTTTTTATATACATATATATATATATATATATATATATATATATATATATATATATATATATATATATATATATATATATATATATATATATATATATATATATATATATATATATATATATATATATATATATATATATATATATATATATATATATATATATATATATATTGCAAGCAGAAGGAATTGGAGTTCCTAACAACGTGTGAAAGGACAGACGGACCGAGCATCTCCCGCATCTTCTCCCTACCAAGTGTTTCGTGACATTTAGACGCCAACAGCCGTTTGTGCCAACGGAGCCATCTTCTACAACTGTTTTGATTACTCACCCCTGAGTCACCAGTGGCAGCATGGTGTGCACAAGAGCCTTCAGAACGGGGGCCCCCGTGCCCCCTTAATCATGTGAGGTCGCTGTGGTTAAACAGCGGCAAGAAGCGGGACCCCTGTGTTGCAGTTGGTGACATCATCCCTCTTTGAAGAGTCTGTCATTAGCAAGAGAACTAAATGGCCCCTCGCAGAGCGCTGGAGGGTTTTATTGCGCGGTGTGCCGGGGTCCGCAGGGGAAAGTCCCCGGCCACAAAATGGTGCTGGCGGAACAAAAGGTCTTCACGGAAGAATGAGCGGTCACACATGAGAGCTGGGGTTGATCTTTCAGCCTTTTTCGTAAAAGATTGTTTATTCCGAGCCTCTGTCAGCATCTGAGTTGATGACTCAGCATCACTTGCACCTGCAGACACATCAGAAGCAGGCACACTTTCTTTAAGTCTTGACTTGTTGTTGTTTCAGAGCCGAGCAGCACGCCGCCCAGGCTGGTCGGCAGCCATGCGGACAGCTGCCACTCCGGCTGCGGCGCTCGGTAACTACGGCGTGACGGCCCCTCTCCATTGAAGTAGTGATGTGTGGATTCATACTCAAATATCCATACCAGATCTTTATGCTGAAATATCCATCCTCAAATCAAAGTTTTGATACTTTTGATACTTTAGTTTAGGGGTGTCCAAACTTTTTCCACCAAGGGCCGCATAACGAAAAATCAAAGTATGGAGGGCCATATTGATATATATATTTTTTTTTTTCAAATGCTTAAAAACAGATGTTGTGACGTATATATTGTGAAGTATATCATTATTAATTATTAGTAAGAATATTTCAGCTTTTTCTCATTACATTCTATTTTTTACTACATTTTCACTGTTATTTTTTTTCCCATGTAAGAATATAATTAAAAAATAATAATAATACGATTGTGTAACTGCATAAACTAGTGTGTCAAAAATTCTGCCTCTACGAAAATAATAATGTTTATGTTTATTATTGTTGTCATTTTTCAAAACATTTCATAAGTTAGTATTATTTTATTTTTAATTACTAGCTAAACTTTGTTAATATTTTAATTGTATTTTATTTTTATTTTGAGAGCATCTAACATTTTAGATCAGGGGTGTCTAAACTTTTTCCACCAAGGGCCGCACACTGAAAAGTCAAGTATAGGGCGGCCATTTTGATATTTTTCATTAAAAAAAAAATGCTAAAGAAATATATATGTAAAGATAAAACTTTGTATTATAGGTCAATAAGTATATTATTTGTAGTTATTAGTTGAAAAATGTCCGCTTTTTCTCATTACATTCAGATTTTTTGCTCTTTTTTTGACATGTTTACTGTTGTTTATTAGATATGTTATTATTTGAAAATACACAACTTTTAGCAGTTGTGTATTTTGTTGTGTTATGTTATATATATATATTTGCACAAAGTATCGGATTGGTATCGCCAATGCCAACCTGAATTTTACTTGGTATCGGCTTGGAAAGAAAATCAGTGGTATCGCACATCACTAATATTCAAGTTTGCAGTGCAATGCCAAAGGAGGGGGCACAAGAACAGAAAAGTGATGAGTCACCAACTTCCCAAAATCCCCCTCCCCTTCCTCGTTTTACGGGAAATAGAGTGCTGTTTCTCTCTCTCTCTCTCTCTCTCTCTCTCTCTCTCTCTCTCTCTCTCTCTCTCTCTCTCTCTCTCTCTCTCTCTCTCTCTCTCTCTCTCTCTCTCTCTCTCTCTCTTCAGTGTCTTGGGCGTTCATCTTCTTGACAGGCTGCTGGGTCACACAGCCTGGGTTCATGTGAGCTTGTTTCATCCGTCTCTCTGTGGGGGGCCGCTCCCCCAAACTCTTTAAGTATGTGAATTAGCAGATTGGAGGAACAGATAACTCTTTGTTCTGATTCCCAACCGGACCTAGCGGTAATTTGTACAAGTTCAAGTCACATTAACCGCCTGCCAAAGACATTCAAAGGGGTCGTATTATGATTTGTTGTCTGCATTTAAAACACTTTCTTGTCCTTTATTGTTTTCGCAAACTTTTTTCAACAAGTTGTACCTCAGAAAACACTCTCTGATTAGCAACACAATGATAACATTGAAATACAGCAATGTAGTAGACCTAAGTATTCATTAAGTACCATCATAATGACAACATTAAAATACAGTAGCGTAGTAGACCTAAGTATTCATTAAGTACCACCATAATGACAACATTATAATACAGTAGTGTAGTAGACCTAAGTATTAATTAAATACCCCCATAATGACAACATTTAAATACAGTAGTGTAGTAGACCTAAGTATTAGATAAATACCCCCATAATGACAACATTAAAATACAGTAGTGTAGTAGAACTAAGTATTCATTAAGTACCACCATAATGACAACATTAAAATACAGTAGTGTAGTAGACCTAAGTATTAATTAAGTACCCCATAATGACAACATTAAAATACAGAAGTGTAGTAGATCTAAGTATTCATTAAGTACCACCATAATGACAACATTAAAATAGAGTAGTGTAGTAGATCTAAGTATTAATTAAGTACCCCCATAATGCCAACAGTAAAATACAGTAGTGTAGTAGACCTAAGTATTCATTAAGTACCACCATAATGACAACATTAAAATACAGTAGTGTAGTAGACCTAAGCATTCATTAAGTACCACCATAATGACAACAGTAAAATACAGTAGTGTAGTAGACCTAAGTATTCATTAAGTACCACCATAATGACAACAGTAAAATACAGTAGTGTAGTAGACCTAAGTATTCATTAAGTACCGCAATAATGACAACATTAAAATACAGTAGTGTAGTAGACCTAAGCATTCATTAAGTACACCATAATGACAACATCAAATACAGTAGTGTAGTAGACCTAAGTATTCCTTAAGTACCACCATAATGACAACATTAAAATACAGTAGTGTAGTAGACCTAAGTATTCATTAAGTACCACCATAATGACAACAGTAAAATACAGTAGTGTAGTAGACCTGAGTATTCATTAAGTACCGCAATAATGACAACATTAAAATACAGTAGTGTAGTAGAACTAAGTATTCATTAAAACAAGGCAGAGGTTTTATTTTAACAAGTATATTTCATATTTTGGCCACTGTAACATTACACACAGTTTTGAACAGTTTCACCATCTTTGTCGTAGCTTCCATAGCAAATCTACTTACATATATAAGTATGAACTGTACTTTACTTTGTATTAGAAATGGCAACAGCGGAGGATGCATGTGCATGTACAAGCCAGTCTGCCCCATAACAAGAGCATAAAGAAGGAGCTTATTGACTACAGCGTCGGACTACAATGGCGGACCCGCGCTAAGCTCTCTGGGTAGAACCTTATCATATATGGAGATATCCGCCGACGAGATTTGGCAGGAAACGTCATAGGACGGATGAAGGAAGACAAGATTATTTTATAAATATCTCTGCACTCCCTCCATGGTTTGATGTCACATGTTCGTTACTTATGGGGATCCCAAATAGATACTGTATAAGCAGGTTAGACATGTTTGCATAATAGTTTTGTCATGTTGTTGACATGCAGCACACACATTTAATTTGTATAACCTTTTCTGGGTTATACCGAAGCATATATATATATATATATATTTATATATATATATATATATATATATATATATATATATATATATATATATATATATATATATATATATATATATATATATATATATATATATATATATATATATATATATATATATATATATGTCTTATATAAACTGTCAAAAAAAGTTAAAGTGCAAATGAAAATACAGCTTCGCCACTTTAGTCATAATTTTTGCGCTTAAGAAACTTCCCTATGACTTCAGTTAGACTTAGACTTAGACTTAGGCTTCCTTTTATTGTCATTCAAATTTGAACTTTGCAGTACAGATAAGAACAAAATTCCGTTGCATTAGCTCATGATAGTGCAGGATAAAAGTTACAGACTTCTTCTCCTTGTTTGATATTAGCATTACTGCCACAAGTGGTGTAAAAGTGTATTACAACTGAGTACCGCAGCAGCCCATACGTACCACAGCTGAGAAACAGCTGTTTTTTTGTCGTGCCCTATAGGGGGCGCTTGCCCTATGATTCAGATAGTGCTTTAAATTAGGGTTCCTTAACCTTTTGACTGCGGGGCCCAACTTTTCCACTACAGAGGACTCTGGGGCCCTCTCAAATATTACCACTAAATTAGTAATGTTACTCTTGATTGTAATCCTATTCAATAATTACAGTGCTAAAATATATATTTTTTTAATTCTAAAAATAAATACAATAAAAATTTATTTTAAAATACATATTTTATTTTATATATATATATATATATATATATATATATATATATATATATATATATATATATATATATATATATATATATATATATATATATATATATATATATATATATATATATATATATATATATATATGTCTCTTAAATAAGAAACTTCTCTTTGACTTCAGCTCCAGACTTCTTCTGTTTGTTTGATATTGTCATTACTGACACAAGTGGTAGAAAAGTGTATTACAACTGAGTACCGCTGCGGCCCATACGTACCACAGCTGAGAAACAGGTGTTTTGTTGGCGGCCCAAAAATGTGCTAAATGATAAGATTTGCATTTTCCCCTCCCAGTATTGTGGGCATTCTAAAAGTCGGCATATTCTGCACCTTCATGAAGACAGACACGCTAAATAACTTTCTATTTGGACCATTTAAGAGAGGCCATCCTCTCGGTAGATGGTGAAGGTCTGCACTCTCTGAGTTGTGATTGTGGTGTGCAAGCACACTGCTTTGTACCATCAACATTCAATGTCACATTAAAAATACCACTTTGCATTATGCGACGCAGTTTTATGCAACAACAAAAAAAGTGAACCCCAGTCAGTCAAAGGGTTCATTGCCTTGCTCTAGCCAGTTTCTCCCTAGCAACCAGTCACAATTTCAACGCACAGTAAGATAAGTTAGGTTGTTTGCTCTTCGTAAAGCCATTATTTTGGTAAATGTTTAGGCGCAAACAACAACGAATACAATATGTACAAATATGACAGTAAAAGTCATATCAAAGAAGCAGTTAGTGAAGTAAATATTAATAACACAGAAATGACTGTAAACCTTATTATATTATAGCGGTATAGCTCGGTTGGTAGAGCGGCCGTGCCAGCAACTTGAGGGTTGCAGGTTCGATCCCCGCTTCCGCCATCCTAGTCACTGCCGTTGTGTCCTTGGGCAAGACACTTCACCCACCTGCTCCCAGTGCCACCCACACTGGTTTAAATGTAACTTAGATATTGGGTTTCACTATGTAAAGCGCTTTGAGTCACTAGAGAAAAGCGCTATATAAAATATGATTGATTGATTGATTGATTACACTACAATTGGATCAATACAAATACCAATAGAAATAGCACTATTGATAATGAATAATAACAATAAATGCAATACAATTGTTTTAATTAGAACAATATATATATATGTAATGATAACTTGAAATACAAAATAAAGCAGATAAATGAAGGGGAAGAAAGACAAGCGAACTGTATTAACCTTGTAGATTGTTATAATAACAATAGGTGAAGCCTTGTCAGTGTGCCATGTGTTACCCAGTTTCTTTAGGGCAACAACGTTAATATATGTTTTATGAAACATGATTATATGTACTTGTATATGTACAATATGTGTATATGTATGTTTGTACAGTGATTGTATATGTACAGTATGTGTATATGTATGTTTGTACAGTGAATGTATATGTACATTATGTGTATATGTGTGTTTGTACAGTGAATGTATATGTACAGTATGTGTGTGAATATATATATATGTTTGTAATGTGAATGTATACAGTATGTACAGTATGTGTATATGTATAATTGTACAGTGAATGTGTACAATATGTACAGTATGTGTATATGTATGTTTGTACAGTAAATGTACATGTATGTGTATATGTATGTTTGTACAGTATATGTATATGTACAGTTTGTGTATATGTATGTTTGTACAGTGAACGTATATGTATAGTATATGTATGTTTGTACAGTGAATGTATATGTACAGTATGTGTATATGTATGTTTGTACAGTAAATGTACATGTATGTGTATATGTATGTTTGTACAGTATATGTATATGTACAGTTTGTGTATATGTATGTTTGTACAGTGAACGTATATGTATAGTATATGTATGTTTGTACAGTGAATGTATATGTACAGTATGTGTATACAGTATGTATGTTTGTACAGTGATTGTGTATGTACAGTATGTGTATATGTATGTTTGTACAGTGATTGTATATGTACAGTATTTGTATATGTATGTTTGTACAGTGAATGTATATGTACATTATGTGTATATGTATGTTTGTACAGTGAATGTATATGTACAGTATGTGTGTATATATATATATATGTTTGTACTGTGAATGTATACAGTATGTACAGTATGTGTATATGTATGATTGCACAGTGAATGTGTACAGTATGTACAGTATGTGTATATGTATGTTTGTACAGTAAATGTATATGTACATGTATGTTTATATGTATGTTTGTACAGTATATGTATATGTACAGTTTGTGTATATGTATGTTTGTACAGTGAACGTATATGTATAGTATATGTATGTTTGTACAGTGAATGTATATGTACAGTATGTGTATATGTATGTTTGTACTGTGAATGTATATGTATGTTTGTACAGTATAGGGACAGCGTGGCGAAGTTGGTAGAGTGGCTGTGCCAGCAATCGGAGTGTTGCTGGTTACTGGGGTTCAATTCCCACCTTCTACCTTCCTAGTCACGTCCGTTGTGTCCTTGGGCAAGACACTTCACCCTTTGCCTCTGATGGCTGCTGGTTAGCGCCTTGCATGGCAGCTCCTGCCATCAGTGTGTGAATGTGTGTGTGAATGGGTGAATGTGGAAATACTGTCAAAGCGCTTTGAGTACCTTGAAGGTAGAAAGGCGCTATACAAGTATAACCCATTTATCATTTTTTTATTTATAAATGTATATGTACAGTATGTGTATATGTATGTTTGTACAGTGAATGTGTATGTACAGTATGTGTATACCTGTATGTATGTTTGTACTGTGAATGTATATGTACATGGATGTGTATATGTATGTTTGTACAGTAAATGTATATAGTTTGTGTATATGTATGTTTGTACTGTGAATGTATATGTACATGTATGTGTATATGTATGTTTGTACAGTAAATGTATATAGTTTGTGTATATGTATGTTTGTACTGTGAATGTATATGTACATGTATGTGTATATGTATGTTTGTACAGTAAATGTATATAGTTTGTGTATATGTATGTTTGTACAGTGAATGTGCGTGTGGATGTATGTAACTTAACTGAAATTCAGTTCCTGCCTTGTCCACATCTGTTTCGACTCGCGAGGTCTGTTTGCGTCTCGGGTGAGATCACTTCATCCACATTGTCGACGTCGCACTTTTGAACTCCTCGAGTCATCGGGGCATGCGCCGGGATTGTTGTCACCCAGATGAAGGAGGGAGAGGCGAATTGTGAGCTGGAAGGCAGAGTGCGATGGCTGTGCTTTTGGGAGGACTCCAGTGTGACCCAACAAGAGTTTGAAAGTTCACTGGAGTTCCTCCTGTCAACGTGGTTGTAATCCGACATGACAGCTCCCTTTTCAGACCCTCATAATGGACCTTTATTCTCCCCCTGTAATTATCCCCACACTATCGTGACTTCTGATCTCCTCAATAGATGCGCTCATCTTGTGATCAAAAGGTTCTTGACGCGACATTGAGCGACTCAATCGCCGCCTGGCGTTTGGCGAAGGAACGTTAAAAAACAAAGTCAACTTTTGTGGTAAATGACGACAACACGCGGGGTCAGCTGTTTTGGCTCCTCTGATAGGCTGTCAGTCAAAGGCGTGTGTGACTTGATTTCACCTGAGAGGTGGAGATCTGTCGTGCTTGTCTGCTTGTGTCAGTCTCGCTTGGACAGTTTGTGCTGACTGTGTTGGGAGCCCACCAACAAGTGAGCATCCATGCAGCCCAATCCTTTCCATCGCTTATAGCAGGGGCCCTTAACCTTTTTTTACCTCGAGGCCCAACCTTTCCACTACAGAGGGGTCTGGGTCCCACTTAAATGTTGACTCTGAATTAGAAATCTTACTCTTCATTTATTTAGTCTATTTATTTAACACAAAAACAAAGGCATAGGTCAGGCTGATTAGAAAAATTATATGATTATGTTTTGCTCAAATAAATAAAATTAGTAATGAATATATTTCTTAATTGACAATTAAAGTGCAAATGAAAGTACACTTTTGCACCACTTGTGGCAGTAATGAAAATGTCAAATAAACAGAACAATTCATAGAAAAGTTTCTTAAGCACAAAAAATAATAACTAAAATGGTGAAGCTGTATTTTCATTTGCAGATAAAGGCCTACTTAAATGTTTTTTTTTTATTTAAAAGGGGATAGCAGATCCATTCTATGTGTCATACTTGATCGTTTCGCGATATTGCCATATTTTTGCTGAAAGGATTTAGTAGAGAACATCGACGATAAAGTTCGCAACTTTTGGTAGCTGATAAAAAAAAAGCCTTGCCTGTACCTGAAGTAGCGTGACGTCACAGGTTGAAAGGCTCCTCACATTTCCCCATTGTTTACACCAGCAGCGAGAGCGATTCGGACCGAGAAAGCGACGATTACCCCATTAATTTGAGCCAGGGTGAAAGATTTGTGGATGAGGAACGTGAGAGTGAAGGACTAGAGTGCAGTGCAGGACGCATCTTTTTTCGCTCTGACCGTAACTTAGGTACAAGCTGGCTTTTCTATTGTGGATCACGGATTTGTATATTAAACCACCTCGGATACTATATCCTCTTGAAAATGAGAGTCGAGAACGCGAAATGGACATTCACAGTGACTTTTATCTCCACGACAATACATCGGCGAAGCACTTTAGCTACAGAGCTAATGTGATAGCATCGGGCTTAACTGCAGATAGAAACAAAATAAATAAACCCCTGACTGGAAGGATAGACAGAAAATCAACAATACTATTAAACCATGAACATGTAACTACACGGTTAATGCTTTCCAGCCTGGCGAAGCTTAGCAATGCTGTTCCTAACGATGCCATTGAAGATAATTTAGCAACGGGACCTCACAGAGCTATGCTAAAAACATTAGCTATCCACCTACGCCAGCCAGCCCTTATCTGCTCATCAACACCCGTGCTCACCTTCGTTCCAGCGATCGACGGAGCAACGAAGGACTTCACCCAATCATAGATGCGGTCGGCGTCGGATAGCACGTCTGCTATCCAAGTCAAAGTCCTCCTGGTTGTGTTGCTGCAGCCAGCCGCTAATACACCGATCCCACCTAAAGCTTTCTTCTTTGCAGTCTTCATTGTTTATTAAACAAATTGCAAAAGATTCACCAACACAGATGTCCAGAATACTGTGGAATTTTGCGATGAAAACCGAGCTTTTTGTATTGGATACAATGTGTCCGAATACTTCCGTTTCAACGATTGACGTCACGCGCATACGTCATCATACGTCTCCCATATCATTTAAAAACTGCATGTTTTTGGTAACTATCCATGTTTTATACTGGTTATGGTTACGGATGAGCTGGAGCCTCTACGAGCTGACCGCTGACCTGGTCGCCAGCCAATTACTAATGAAAACTCATCTCCACCATATATATATATATGTATATATATATATATATATATATATATATATATATATATATATATATATATATATGTATATATATATATATATATATATATATATATATATATATATATATATATATATATATATATATATATATATATATATGCACAGTATATGTCATTCATATTACCACAGCTGTACATACCTTGGAGAAGGACAATTCCAGCAAGGATAAACTAACTGTACTACACAAAGAAGAGCATCCAGTTGCAGCTACAGACTTAATGTGAATGTATTCTGCTTCCTGGAGAACGTTGGACATCTGCAAGTAATCACAAGGAGGTGCGGTCACATTGTACCAAAACAACTGATCAACTTTGTCACCTGAA
>NC_084755.1:25534978-25612478 GCF_033978785.1 Entelurus aequoreus | reverse complement strand
GGCTGATTGGCATCTGGCCACACCTGGTGTCAATCAGCCAGCTACTATTTAGACCTGCTTTTCCCTCCAGTCAGTGCTGGAGTATTGTCAATGTCGCTAATGATTGTCGAGGTCAGTTTCATTTATACTTGTCGATGTCATTTATACTTGTCGTTGTAGCTCTGTCTACTTCTGTTCACTCTGCTCATGTCATAGTTCATCCTGCTCGTTTCTTGCCACGTGAGTTTTTGTTTATTCGTGTCACAGTAAGTGTTTTTGTTTCTTGTCCATAGTTTAGCCTTTGTGCTAGTTTCTGTTCATAGCCAAGTTTGTTCTCCGCCTTGTGCGCGCCTTTTGTTTGTTTTTGGTTATAGTGTTAAATTAAATCATGTTTTCCTGCTCAATGCCTGCCGCCATATCTGCATCTTGGGGTTCGTCACCTACATACTCTGACAGAATAATCCAGCCAAATTCGAACCATGTCTATGGCGGAGAGGCTTAACAAGGCTTTAAAATTGATGGCCGAATCGAGAAAAAGCCTTGCCTCGTTTTGCAATCCCTCCCACCCATCCCTGTCCTGGGTTGGCTTCTCGGGGGACGTCTGGGATCCGTCCCTTGAGGGGGAGGGGGGGGGGGCTATGAGTAGCTGTGCAGCTGGGGAGGCACAGCTACTTCTCGCCCCAGTGGGTCTGCAACAGACGGCGCCATCATCTCAAGTGGGTCTGTAACAGACGGCGCCATCATCTCAAGTGGGTCTGCGACAGACGCCACCATCATCTCCAATGGGTCTGCAACCTACGCCGCCATCATCTCTGGTGGGTCTGCAACCTACGGCGCCATCATCTCTGGTGGGTCTGCAACCTACGGCGCCATCATCTCCGGTGGGTCTGCAACCTACGGCGCCATCATCTCCGGTGGGCCGGCAGACGCCACCATGCACTCCGGTGGGCCAGCAGAGGGCTCCACCACCATGTACTCCGGTGGGCCAGCAGAGGGCGCCACCACCATGCACTCCGGGGGGCCAGCAGAGGGCGCCACCACCATGCACTCCGGTGGGCCAGCAGAGGGCGCCACCACCATGCACTCCGGTGGGCCAGCAGAGTGCGCCACCACCATGCACTCCGGTGGGCCAGCAGAGGGCGCCACCACCATGCACTCCGGTGGGCCAGCAGCAGAGGGCGCCACCATCCTCTGCGGTGGGCCAGCAGCAGAGGACACCACCATCCTCTTGTCGGCCACTGATGTGGTCGTTTCACGGGCGACCGCCTCGCCAATTGCAGCGGCGTTCAACTCGCCGTCGCCACCTGACTCTTCCCCGCTGGTTGCGGGGACACCTGGCCTGGCGGCCCACCTCCTTGTCCTCCCTCCACCCTCCCGTGATTTTGGACTGTTTTTTTTTTTTAGGGGGGGATGGTTTCTAGAACATCTGGTATCCGTTATGGGAAGGAGGGCTACTGTCAGGCTTCTCCCTGACAGTCTGGCTATGTCTTAGTTTTTCCTCTGCGTTTGTCTTTGTTTCTTGTCTTTTAGTTCCTGTCAGCACTCTTATTTTGGTTATTTCCTACTTGTCTCCCTGAGTATTGTGTCCCCTCAGTTGTGGCTGATTGGCACCTGGCCACACCTGGTGTCAATCAGCCAGCTACTATTTAGACCTGCTTTTCCCTCCAGTCAGTGCTGGAGTATTGTCAATGTCGCTAATGATTGTAGAGGCCAGTTTCATTTATACTTGTCTGTCATTTATACTTGTCGTTGTAGCTCTGTCTACACTCTGCTCATGTCATAGTTCATCCTGCTCGTTTCTTGCCATATGAGTTTTTGTTTATTCGTGTCACAGTAAGTATTTTTGTTTCTTGTCCATAGTTTAGCCTTCGTGCTGGTTTCTGTTCATAGCCAAGTTTGTTCTCCGCCTTGTGCGCGCCATTTGTTTGTACCCTTTTATTTGTTTTTGGTTATAGTGTTAAATGCCTACTGACATGATTTTTTTTTTAATTTAAACGGGGATAGCAGATCCATTCTGTGTCATACTTGATCATTTCGCGATATTGCCATATATTTGCTGAAAGGATTTAGTAGAGAACATCGACGATAAAGTTTGCAACTTTTGGTTGCTGATAAAAAAAGCCTTGCCTGTACCGGAAGTAGCGTGACGTTACAGGTTGAAGGGCTCCTCACATTTCCCCATTGTTTACAATGCAGCCAGAGCGATTCGGACCGAGAAAGCGACGATTACCCCATTAATTTGAGCGAGGATGAAAGATTTGTGGATGAGGAACGTGAGAGTGAAGGACTAGAGTGTAGTGCAGGACGTATCTTTTTTCGCTCTGACCGTAACTTCGGTACAAGGGCTCATTGGATTCCACACTCTCTCCTTTTTCTATTGTGGATCACGGATTTGTATTTTAAACCACCTCGGATACTATATCCTCTTGAAAATGAGAGTCGAAAACACGAAATGGACATTCACAGTGACTTTTATCTCCACAACAATACATCCGTGAAGCTCTTTAGCTACGGAGCTAACGTGATAGCACATCGGGCTTAAATGCAGATAGAAACAAAAGAAATAAACCCATGACTGGAAGGATAGACAGAAAATCAACAATACTATTAAACCATGTACATGTAAATACACGGTTAATGCTTTCCAGGCTGGCGAAGCTTAACAATGCTGTTGCTAACGACGCCATTGAAGCTAACTTAGCCATGGGGACCTCACAGAGCTATGCTAAAAACATTATCTCTCCACCTACGCCAGCCCTCATCTGCTCATCAACAACCGTGCTCACCTGCGTTCCAGTGATCGACGATCATAGATCATAGGAGACGGAGGAAGTCAAGGTGAGGTCGGCGGCTAGCGCGTCTGCTATCCATCTCAAAGTCCTCCTGGTTGTGTTGCTGTAGTCCGCCGCTAATACACCGATCCCACCTACAACTTTCTTCCTTGCAGTCTTCATTGTTCATTAAACAAATTGTAAAAGATTCACCAACACAGATGTCCAGAATACTGTGGAATTTTGAGATGAAAACAGAGCTTTTTGTATTGGATTCAATGGTGTACCAATACTTCCGGTTCAACGATTGACGTCACGCGCATACGTCATCATACATAGACATTTTCAACCGGAAGTTTAGCTGGAAATTTAAAATTGCACTTTATAAGTTAACCCGGCCGTATTGGCATGTGTTGCAATGTTAAGATTTCATCATTGATATATAAACTATAAGACTGCATGGTCGGTAGTAGTGGCTTTCAGTAGGCCTTTAAATTAAATCATGTTTTCCTGCTCAATGCCTGCCGCCATCTCTGCATCTTGGGGTTCGTCACCTACACTCTCTGACAATTATATGATTGCTGAAATGAATGCAGGCATACAAATGATATGTACAATAAACATATGTATGCATAGAAGTATAGAGATGGGAGTGGGTTTTTTGTTTGTTTTTGTACTACAATTTTTTATTTTTTATTATTTGTATTTATTTTATAAATTATTTTTCTGTAATTATTCACTGTAATTAGTTTATATTTCTTTTTTTAAAAAGGGCAGTATGACAAATGGAATTATTGCAATAAAGTCATTAATAAACATATTTATAATATTTATTATTAGTGTTGTCAAATGATATTTTTTTAAAATGATTATGAATCGCAGGTTATGACTCAACTTAAATTCAAACTCAAATTCACTTAAAAGGTGTCCAATATCGTGCTGATCACAAGCTAGGGGGCTGATCGCTAGCTAGCGTGGTGATTGCTACCTGGCATTTTGCTAATCATGTGTAAGTAAGTAGTTTTTGATGTAATTCATGTCATTACGTCCCTTAAAGACACATTTTTGCATCAAGTTTGTTTTATCTGCGACAAAGCGTACAATTATTAGCTATTAGTACACATGTGAACAGTTCACACTTTTAACTGATACGGTATCAATTACCGATACTTGGGAATAAATGCCGGTACTCAACGGTACCAGTTTTTGGTACTTTTGTGTGTGTTGATAAATATAAATAGTTTTTTAGGATAAAATCTAAAAATTTTTGCAACTTTAAAAATGAGCTGACGATGATTACTGCTGTCCAGGTGTTATATCTTGTTTTATTATTTTATATATATATATATATATATATATATATATATATATATATATATATATATATATATATATATATATATATACACTACCGTTCAAAAGTTTGGGGTTACATTGAAATGTCCTTATAGAAAACCCTTGTGCAATCATGTTCACACATCTAAAAACAGTTTAGCTCGTTACAGAAGCTACAAAACTGACCCTCCTTTGAGCAGATTGAGTTTCTGGAGCATCACATTTGTGGGGTCAATCAAACGCTCAAAATGGCCAGAAAAAGAGAACTTTCATCTGAAACTCGACGGTCTATTCTTGTTCTTAGAAATGAAGGCTATTCCACAAAATTGTTTGGGTGACCCCAAACTTTTGAACGGTAGTGTATATAATTTTTTTTTTTTTGTTGTGCCCTACAAAGTGTTAATACCGTAAGGGTCTTATTATGCACCAGCTGTTTAATTTTAAGGTGTATACTATGTTCACACTGCAGGATCGGATGTCCAATTCAGATTTTTTTTTTTGTCAAATTCGATCTTTTTAGCGGCCGTTCACATTACAAAAAAAATTGCAATTTCTAATGTGAATGCAATCTGACCCGCATGACGTCATGAAGTCGCACACACTGCAGTGTTTACTGACGTTAACATGGCTTCTACGCTAGTCGCTCTCCGTAGTGGCGCATTTGTGGCAATTTCAAAGATTTTGTGCAATTAAAGTCAACATTTTCTGAAGCGGATTATTGCGGATAGAAGATTAAGAAGGAAGAGGACAAGTATTTTGGCTCTGGCAGTTTTACGGGATAATTTGGTTGGATGTCTGCTTGAAGAGGGTCTGTTGGTGAGTCGTCGGAGACAGAAAGGTGGAACTTTCATGTGAGTTCCTAAAACAATTTATTTTCACCTGTTTTCTGCTCCGTTGTCATCTATTCTGTAACCGTCTATTTTGGCAAATAATTATGACGCTTATTGCTTTTTGAGTAGGTTCTGATCGGATGAATGCGACCTGAGCGCGGGAGCATTCACATAGAGGACGCATCGCATATATATCCGATTTATTTCCACATATCAAAGAGGCCTGGGTCGCATGTGGAAAATGCGGAATTGCACTGATCACACTGACATGAACAAATCTAGATTCAGGTCGAAAATGGGCGAAAAAAAATCTGAATTGACCTAGAAAAGCCTTAAATTTAGTTTTCATGAACAAATTTGGAAGTGTTGAAATTGCCATGTAGAATCGCTAATCAGTAGGGGTGTCAAAAAAAATTTGTAGATTAGTCACGATTCTTCTTTGTAACGATTCCTAATCGATTCAAAACATTTTTACATTTTTTTTCAATCTGTCCTTTTCAGCCACATCATATTGTTGATATAGATGATCATATTGTTGATGTAGATGATCATATTGTTGATGTGATGTAGATCAGGGGTGCTCACACTTTTTCTGCAGGCGAGCTACTTTTCAATTGATCAAGTCGCGGGGATCTACCTCATTCATATGTATAATTTATATTTACTTATTTATGAAATATATGTTTTTGTTAACAAGTTAAAGGTGTTTAATGATAATGCAAGCATGTTTAACACATATAGTTAATATTGTTAATAAATTAAAGGTGTTTAATGATATTACAAGAATGTTTAATACATATAGTTAATATTGTTAACAAGTTAAAGGTGTTTAAAGATAATGCAAGCATGTTTAACACATATAGTTAATATTGTTAACAAGTTAAATGTTATGAACTGGTCAAGGGGGTGACCCCGGGATGCAGAGACGGGAGGCAAGTTTGAATAACAAAAGGGAATAAATTTAATGAGTCCAAAAAGTGTAACAAAAAGCGATGGGGCAGAAGTGCACACCATGAATACTTAAATGAAACAGGTTCCTCAGTGGTCGGCAAGGCAAAAGCCAGGGCGCACTAAGCACAGGGTAAAGTCCTTGTTGCCTCAAGGAGGCTAGGAAACAAACACAGCAACGTTAGGAATTACAGGACTAAGGAAAAACAATGTACCAGGACTGTCGAGGCGAAGCAGGCGCATGCACGTGGAAGGTGCAGGATAAATTAACCGACAAGAGCCAGCTGTGGGTGACAAGGCAAGGCAAGGCAAGGCAAGGCAACTTTATTTGTATAGCGCTTTTCATACACAAGGCAGACTCAAAGTGCTTCACAGACAACAAAGTGAAATGAAAGAAAATAAAAGCAAAATTAAAATGCAGACAATAAAAATAAAAACAGTGCAGACGTTAAAAGTTAAAAGATTAAAAGATTTAGCTGAAAGCTAAGGTGAACATAAAAGTCTTCAGTCTAGTTTTAAAAGTAGTGAGAGTTGGGGAGAGTCTGACATCTTCAGGAAGTTTATTCCAGCTATGTGTTGCATAGTGACTGAATGATGATCTCCCTTGATTTGAGTTTACTCTTGGAACCGCTAACAGATTGGTCTCAGAAGATCTTAGTGATCTAGAGGGCGTATATAGTGGGAGCATATCAGTGATATACTTGGGCCCTAGACCATGTAGTGATTTATATGTGAGCAGGAGGATTTTGAAATCTATTCTCTGATGTACAGGGAGCCAATGTAAGGATTTAAGAATTGGTGTAATGTGCTCACATTTTTTGGTCTTTGTTAGAACTCTAGCAGCAGCGTTCTGAACAAGCTGTAGCTGCCTGACAGTTTTTTTGGGAAGACCTGCAAGGAGACCATTACAATAGTCTAGCCTACTGGTAATAAAGGCATGTACAAGTTTTTCTAAGTCTTGAGCTGACATGAGCCCTCTAAGTCTTTTTACATTTTTGAGGTGATAGTAGGCCGATTTTGTTACTGATTTGATGTGACTGTCGAAATGTAAATCAGAATCTAAAATAACCCCAAGATTTCTGGCTTTATTTGAGGTTTTCAGGGACAGTGATTGAAGGTGTTGGATGACTTTAAACCTTTCTTTTTTAGCACCAAAAACAATTATCTCAGTTTTATCTTCATTTAGTTGTAGGAAATTTTGGCACATCCAGTGTTTGACTTGCTCAATGCACTGGCACAGAAGATCTATGGGGCGATAGTCATTTGGTGATAGCGCTACATAGATTTGGGTGTCATCGGCATAGCAATGATGGTCAATGTTATTATTTTGCATGATTTGTCCTAGTGGGAGCATATAGATGTTAAATAAAGTCGGCCCCAAGATTGAACCTTGGGGGACTCCACACGTTACGTTGGTTGGTTCTGATACAAAGTCACCAATGGAAACAAAATAGTTCCTATCTTGTAGATATGACTTGAACCAGCTTAAAACTGTGCCTGAGATCCCCACCCAGTTTTCCAACCTGTCCAAAAGTATTGAGTGGTCGACAGTGTCAAATGCAGCACTGAGGTCCAAAAGCATTAATACTGAAGTTTTGCCAGAGTCTGTGTTTAGACGGATGTCATTTATAACTTCAAGAAGGGCCGTCTCTGTGCTATGAAGAGGTCGAAATCCTGACTGGAAGTTGTTGTGGCAGCCAGTAGAAGCCAAGAAGTGATTTAGTTGTTGGAGGACAACTTTCTCAATTATTTTACTTATGAATGGTAGATTTGAAATTGGTCTGTAGTTGTTGATAACAGAGGCATCTAGGCTCTGCTTTTTTAGAAGAGGTTTAATGACTGCAGTTTTGAAAGCCTTCGGGAAATTGCCCGATTTAATAGAATTATTAACTATTTGCAAGATGTCTGTTGATAGGCAGTCAAAAACATTCTTAAAGAAGTTGGTAGGTAAAACATCAAGGCAGCAGGTGGATGACTTTAGAGCTGTCACCGTTTCCACTAGAGTTTTAGAGTCTATGGCATTAAAGCTTGCCATCATTGCTGTGTTACTTTTGCCTAAATGGGGTGGTGATCCAACTTTTTTACTTGAGATATTGATGGTGCGTCTGATGCCTTCAATTTTATCAGTATAAAAGAATGCAAAGTCATTGCATTTCTGCGTGGAATGGAGTTCGGCTGGTATTTGTGTTGGGGGTTTAGTCAGTCTGTCAACGATTGTGAATAGGGTTTTGGCCTTATTTGTGTTGCTGTTTATGATATTGGAGAAGAATGTTTCTCTAGCACTTTTTAAGACTAAATTGTAGGCCTGGAGGCTCTCTTTATAGATGTCATGGTGAATATGAAGTTTTGTATTCCGCCAGATTCGTTCAGCCTTCCTGCACTCTCTTCTCTGGGCTGTTACAGCAGCAGATTTTCTCCAGGGTGCCTTTTGCTTGCCAGAAATCGTTTTAACTGTAACAGGTGCAATGATATCTATGATATTCACAATTTTGGAATTAAAGTTGCTTACAAGATCATCAGCATGACATGGGTTTAGAGGTGGTAGTGAGGAGATGGCGTTTTTAAAGAGGACATTAGCATGTTCATTTATGTACCGCTTTTTGACATTCTTTGATTCTGTTTGTGTGTCCGGAATTACAGAAATATTAAAGAAAACACAGAAATGATCAGACAATGAAGGATCAATCACAAGAACATCAGACGAGCTTAAATACTCCTCGGTAGAAATAGGTTGCAGGTGTGCCTTAGTGTCCGCCCCTCGCTGGAGACTAATGAGCTGAGGAAACACATCACAATAAAAGAGAAGGCAGGGAAATAAAAACACAACATTAAAGGTGTTTAAAGATAATAAAAGCATGTTTGACACATATAGTTAATATTGTTAACAAGTTAAAGGTGTTTAAAGATAATGAAAGCATGTTTAACACATATAGATTCCTTTCTTTCATGAAGACAAGAATATAAGTTGGTGTATTACCTGATTCTGATGACTTGCATTGATAGGAATCAGACAGTGGTGCTGATAACGTCTGCATTTTCAAATGGAGGAGAAAAAAAGTCCTCCTTTCTGTCCAATACCACATGACAGTGGTTGGTTTTTGGCATCCTATTTGTCCAACTTCCGTACTCCTTTGTATACACTTTACAAGAAATACATTGGCGGCAAACTCCGTAGCTTGCTAGCTTGTGCACGCCATCTTTCTGAGACTCTTATTTTGTTAATGCAGGCAGGATGAAGCAGCGCTTTTATTGTGCGACTGTGCAGTCGGTCTTTGGAGTTTTGACAACAGGTACGGCGCCAGAGTCTGTTGAAATAAAAAGTGTTTCTCGCCTTCCTGTCGGTAATTTTTTCTTAATAATGAGCTGGCAGCAGCCAGCGTCATCTCAGAAGACCCTCGGGTGCCGTGAATGTCAATCAAGTGACGAAAGTGACGTCATAGTGAAGATTTATGATTGCTCATTTTTAGGACTATTTTTTTAATGCCTGGCTGGCGATCGACTGACACACCCTCCGCGATCGACCGGTAGCTCGCGATCGACGTAATGAACACCCCTGATGTGGATGATCATATTGTTGATATAGATGATCATGTTGTTGATGTAGATGATCATGTTGTTGATGTAGATGATCATGTTGTTGATGTAGATGATCATGTTGTTGATGTAGATGATCATGTTGTTGATGTAGATGATCATGTTGTTGATGTAGATGATCATGTTGTTGATGTAGATGATCATGTTGTTGATGTAGATTATCTATATCTGCTGTACAGATGTACTTTAGAAAAGAGAAGTGTTGGATACTTCTCTTGTTGTCTTATTTGTATTTGACTTTATTAAATGTTTGGGTAGAATTTTATTAAAAACAACCAGTTTTCTTTGAAGTAATAAAGAAATGTATAAATGCTGTTTATTTTATGGAGGAATGTAGTTCATCGTAGAACTTGCATCCAATGTTATAAAAAGTATTTATTGATTTTAATTCGAGAATCATTTTAAATCGAGAATCGATTCTGAATCAAATCGTTACCCCCAAAAATCGAATCGAATCAAATTGTGTGGTGCCCAAAGATTCACAGCCCTACTAATCAGTAGCATGTCAATAGCAAAGCCGATGTATATTAGCCTCACACTAGCACACTTTTGGAAAAGTCGCGCCTTGATTTACTTGCATCGGAGCGTTTTCTGAGTCATTTGCTTTGTTGGCGTTGAAAATTGCAACATTACCGACATGTAGTTTGGCTAAGTCCGCTCTCAGTGCTGCTGGAGTGATCACCAAGTGCTGAAGTGCAAGTCGGCAACCGGGCAACCCAGGTATCGTGACAAGGCACAGTTGGATTTGGTCGGTGCCAAAAATGCACTTTTTCTCATCACATGACGTCTTTTTTGCTTTTTTTCCCCACTTGTATACCGTTGGTCTTTTGTTCGATTTTATTTCGACATATAAACTCAAAACTCGAGCTGCGGGACGCAATTGGCCCCCAGGCCTCCTTTTGGGTAACCCTGGTCTAGCATGTAGAAAAGTAATGCACATAACTAACTAAAAACATATATTTCATTATGAGTCCCATAGTGTACAGTAGTCCTAGTGCTGGCCCTCTGTGAGACCATAGGACTGTTTTTACATGCAGTGTCACCAAAGAGCAAAGAAACCTTGCCCACCCCGCTGCCTTTTCGGCTTCTCAAGATCGCGATCGGGGCGTGGGATCAGTTGGCATCGTCTTCCAAGGGTGTTTATGGTCGCAAACTTGGAGACAATGGAGGCCAGTGTCACATTGCCATGCACCTGATACTCTCCAAGTGATCACGGAGGTACTGTCCCATAGAAGAGGCCCAGGTTACCAAACTGTGACTCATTCAAGATGGCCATGTGCAGCCTAGTTGTATGTGAAGGGAGAGGCTTGGAAACACAAACCCAGACAGAGAAGGACACGGGGACATGGACCAGATTACACAGGGACATGGACCAGATTACACGGGGACATGGACCAGATTACACGGGGACATGGACCAGATTACACAGGGACATAGACCAGATCACACAGGGACATAGACCAGATTACACGGGGACATGGACCAGATTACAAGATTACACTGAGACATGGACCAGATTACACGGAGACATTGACCAGATTGCACGGGGACATGGACCAGATTACACAGGGACATAGACCAGATTACACGGAGACATAAACCAGATTATGCGAGGACATGGACCAGATTACACGAGGACATGGACCAGATTATAGGGGGAAATAGACCTGATTACACAGGGACATAGACCAGATTACACGGGGACATAGACCAGATTATACGGGGACATAAACCAGATCACACAGGCACATAGACCAGATTACATGGGGAAATAGACCAGATTACACAGGGATTTGGACCAGATTACACGGGGACATAGACCAGATTACATGGGGAAATAGACCAGATTACATGGGGACATAGACCAGATTACACGGGGACATTGACCAGATTGCACGGGGACATGGACCAGATTACACAGGGACATAGACCAGATTACACGGAGACATAAACCAGATTATGCGAGGACATGGACCAGATTACACGAGGACATGGACCAGATTACAGGGGGAAATAGACCTGATTACACAGGGACATAGACCAGATTACACAGGGACATAGACCAGATTATACGGGGACATAAACCAGATCACACAGGCACATAGACCAGATTACATGGGGAAATAGACCAGATTACACAGGGATTTGGACCAGATTACACAGGGACATAGACCAGATTACATGGGGACATAGACCAGATTACACGGGGACATAGACCATATTACACGGGGACATAGACCAGATTACATGGGGAAATAGACCAGATTACACAGGGATTTGGACCAGATTACACGGGGACATAGACCAGATTACATGGGGAAATAGACCAGATTACACAGGGATTTGGACCAGATTACACGGGGACATAGACCAGATTACACGGGGACATAGACCATATTACACGGGGACATGGACCAGATTACACGGGGACATGGACCAAATATACAGGGACATAGACCAGGTTACACGGGGATATAGACCAGATTACACTGTGATTTGGACCAGATTACACAGGGATTTGGACCAGATTACACGGGGACATAGACCAGATAACACGGGGAAACAGACCAGATTACATGGGGACATAGACCAGATTACATGGGGACATAGACCATATTACACAGGGACATAGACCAGATTGCACGGAGACATAAACCAGATTATGCGAGGACATGGACCAGATTACACGGGGACATGGACCAGATTACACGGGGAAATAAACCTGATTACACAGGGACATAGACCAGATTACACGGGGACATAGACCAGATTATACGGGGACATAAACCAGATCACACAGGCACATAGACCAGATTACATGGGGAAATAGACCAGATTACACAGGGATTTGGACCAGATTACACGGGGACATAGACCAGATTACATGGGGAAATAGACCAGATTACATGGGGACATAGACCAGATTACACGGGGACATGGACCAGATTACACAGGGACATGGACCAGATTACACAGGGACATGGACCAGATTACACAGGGACATAGACCACCAGATTACACAGGGACATAGACCAGATTACACAGGGACATAGACCAGATTACACGGGGACATGGACCAGATTACAAGATTACACGGAGACATGGACCAGATTACACGGAGACATTGACCAGATTGCACGGGGACATGGACCAGATTACACAGGGACATAGACCAGATTACACGGAGACATAAACCAGATTATGCGAGGACATGGACCAGATTACACGAGGACATGGACCAGATTACAGGGGGAAATAGACCTGATTACACAGGGACATAGACCAGATTACACGGGGACATAGACCAGATTATACGGGGACATAAACCAGATCACACAGGCACATAGACCAGATTACATGGGGAAATAGACCAGATTACACAGGGATTTGGACCAGATTACACGGGGACATAGACCAGATTACATGGGGAAATAGACCAGATTACATGGGGACATAGACCAGATTACACGGGGACATGGACCAAATATACAGGGACATAGACCAGGTTACACGGGGAAATAGACCAGATTACACAGGGATTTGGACCAGATTACACGGGGACATAGACCAGATTACATGGGGACATAGACCATATTACACGGGGACATGGACCAGATTACACGGGGACATGGACCAAATATACAGGGACATAGACCAGGTTACACGGGGATATAGACCAGATTACACTGTGATTTGGACCAGATTACACAGGGATTTGGACCAGATTACACGGGGACATAGACCAGATAACACGGGGAAACAGACCAGATTACATGGGGACATAGACCAGATTACATGGGGACATAGACCATATTACACAGGGACATAGACCAGATTGCACGGAGACATAAACCAGATTATGCGAGGACATGGACCAGATTACACGGGGACATGGACCAGATTACACGGGGAAATAAACCTGATTACACAGGGACATAGACCAGATTACACGGGGACATAGACCAGATTATACGGGGACATAAACCAGATCACACAGGCACATAGACCAGATTACACGGGGATTTGGACCAGATTACAAAGGGACATAGACCAGATTATACGGGGACATAAACCAGATCACACAGGCACATAGACCAGATTACATGGGGATTTGGACCAGATTACACAGGGATTTGGACCAGATTACACGGAGACATAGACCAGATTACATGGGGAAATAGACCAGATTACATGGGGACATAGACCAGATTACACGGGGACATAGACCAGATTACACTGGGATTTGGACCAGATTACACGGGGACATGGACCAGATTACACGGGAAAATAGACCAGATTACACAGGGACATAGACCAGATTACACAGGGACATAGACAAGATCATACGGGGACATAAACCAGATCACACAGGGACATAGACCAGATTACACGGGGACATAGACCAGATTGATCCAAAACAAATCCAATGTGCACTGAAATGCACTAAAATGTGATGTAACGATGAACAAACATTATTAAAGGGGTTTGATGATATTACCCTTTGATGATATTACAGACAGTAGATGGTGAAATCCCTAAATTCCTTGCATTAGCTGGTTGATAAATGTTTTTCTTAAACTGTTCAACAATTTGCTCACGCATTTGTTGACAAAGTGGTGACCCTCGCCCCATCCTTGTTTGTGAATGACTGAGCATTTCATGGAATCTACTTTTATACCCAATCATGGCACCCACCTGTTCCCAATTTGCCTGTTCACCTGTGGGATGTTCCAAATAAGTGTTTGATGAGCATTCCTCAACTTTATCAGTATTTATTGCCACCTTTCCCAACTTCTTTGTCACGTGTTGCTGGCATCAAATTCTAAAGTTAATGATTATTTGCACAAAAAAAATGTTTATCAGTTTGAACATCAAATATGTTGTCTTTGTAGCATATCAACTGAATATGGGTTGAAAATGATTTGCAAATCATTGTATTCCGTTTATATTTACATCTAACACAATTTCCCAACTCATATGGAAACAGGGTTTGTACTCGTTTCGAGTGATCGCCGACGATATCCATTAATCCATCAATCCATTAATATGATATGTACATGTATTTGACCCCTGGCCAAGTTATTTTAGCCCAAAGCGGCCCCAAGTCAAAACGTTTGGACACCCCTGGGTTCGGCGGTAATAGGGATGGGTCAAACGATACTGAAGTACCCATGCCGTATGAAAGTCAAGGAGTGATACCGTGCGCCTCGATGCTTCAATGCGTGTGTCACTCTAAAGGGAAACTGCACTTTTTTTAACAAGAAGACATATGTTTTAATTTTGTTAGGCATTCTAACTCGTAAAATAACGTTAACAAAAGTCAGCTTACAGTGGAGTGAATGGGTGTCACTCTATTTTGTTTATAATGTGCATAATTTGTTCAGATAGCTTAGCATATATTGGCTAACTTTGTGTCATAGGTGACAAAGCAAAGGTTGAGATAGCTATTAATACACCTCATTAATAATTTATTGATTTTATTTTGACCTTATCCCAAGGTCCAAAAAAAAAGATGCTAGCTGAAAATTACCCTTCTGGACACTCCTGCCATATACTGTGAATCTTTGGGCACCACACGAATCGGTTCAAAATTGATTTTCGATTCAAAACAATTGTCGATGCAAAATAAAAACACATTTTTAATAACATTGGGTGTCAGTTCTATGATGAACTACATTCCTCCATAAAAACGATAAACAGCTCTGATCAGTTTCTATATTACTTCAAATAAAACTGGTTTTGTTTAATGAAATTCTACCTAAACATTTAATAAAGTCAAATACAAATAAGGCAACAAGAAAAGTATCCAACCCTTTTGCTTTCTAAAGTAAATCTGTACAGCAGACATGGATCATCATGATTTGTCTAAATGGCTGGACAGGACAGATGAAAAAAAAAAAAAATTGAATCGATTTTTGATTTGTATTTTTTTGGGGGGGGGAATTGTTACAAATAAGAATCGCAATTTTTTTTTCCAAAACGCGTATTTCTAAAAAGAAAATTAAGCAGTCCATTACACCGGCACAAAAAGAACACTACAAAACAGCTGTCTGGTTTCAGGATAAAATTCATTCTTGTGCGTCATTCTTTTCAGAGCGCACGCTGCTGATTGCAGAAGCAAAGACTTCTGTAACCTTGGTGGAGTTCTGCCAGTTGTGATGAACCCACATGACGCTGTTCTCTGGCATTGTTTCGCTACAATCATACCAACGTGTTTTTTTAAGACAGACATCTAGTTTCTCTTGGTAGGCTTTTTCAAGATGAACGGTTGCCAGCGACTTAAGACGAGGTTATTATTAACTACCTCGGCGGACACCCTGTACTTGTAAAAGTGTGGTTTGAGAGGGAGTGACTGGCCAGATGATAAGGCCCAGGTCCATACAACAGCATGTACCTGTGAGTGAGGTCAGAGGTTTGTTATTAGATGTGAGATTTTTCCCACCATGGTTCTTTCCTCTCTCCCTGCAACACCTGAGAAAGATGCAGGGGAAATGAGCTGCTGCCAGCAGTAACACATTCCAGCTCCGAATGCCTGGGCACAGCAGCACATCCTCGACATTCTTTCATTTAAAGGTGCAGCGTTCCTTTTGTTTGCATGTGGGAGCTTTTTTCTCTCTCAATAAATATGTGGAACAAAGACTAAGTCAACGAACGCTTGCTCAGTTTGGAATTCAAGGTTTTCCAGTTGAAAAGACTAATAATTCATCTGTTTTCTTTTAAAACAAATGTATTTCTCCTTTTGCTAAAAACAACAATCATTTCGGGTGTAGCTCATTAAATCTAACTTGAATTTGTGTGAATGCCCTATGTCCGCAGAATCGCAGATATGCCTGAGCGGAACTGAAATGCTTGAATGTCTAGAGACCTAGATGGTATGAATGGGTTGGTGTTATAATTTTTGAAATCGGTTGAAAAATGTTGAAGTAGTAACAGTTTGAATTGAGAATGGGTATTTTGGGATTCCTGGAATTTCAGGAAAATTGTGAATTTGTACGGAAAAAAACTGTAGTTTGATTGTCCAAGGTGAGTGGAGTGTGTGCAAGGTGGAACAGTTGGAATCAGGGCAGAAATGTGAGAATTGTGCATGTTTGAAAATGGGCTTATTCATTTACAATGGCAATTCTGGGTAATGCGGGATATTTTTTTTTACTTTTTAATAACTGGTATAAAAAGAAATAGATTTTTGTGTAGAATATTTGATGTGTGACTGCATTCAGACAAATATCTTTAAAAAGTCCATTCATTTAAATCAGGGGTCACCAACGCGGTGCCCGCGGGCACCAGGTCGCCCGTAAGGACCAGATGAGTAGCCCGCTGGCCTGTTCTAAAAATAGCTCAAATAGCAGCACTTACCAGTGAGCTGCCTCTATTTTTTAAATGTTATTTATTTACTAGCAAGCTGGTCTCGCTTTGCTCGACATTTTTAATTCTAAGAGAGACGAAACTCAAATAGAATTTGAAAATCCAAGAAAATATTTTAAAGACTTGGTCTTCACTAACTGACAAAGAAACAGATAACAGATTTGGTGTCCAGTTCAAAGTGTGACATGATTTATTTAAAAATTTGAGAGTTGACTTTTGTATTTTACATGAGTTATTATTTGTACAAACATGGTGCAAAGTAATTCATGATTTGTTAAAAAATGTTAGTGGCTAGCTAGTTAAAATGGGATATTGTGATTTCACAAGACTGTTTTAGAATTGATCATTTGAAAATGTTCAATTTGAAAAATGTGCACTTACAGAAAATATAAAAAATAAAGTGTTGCATATTAATATTTATCTGTTTCTATATATATTTATTGTGAGAAACCATTAAGATGATCAGTGTTTCCACAAAGATAAATATCATTAATTATTAATAATAACATAGAGTTAAAGGTAAATTGAGCAAATTGGCTATTTCTGGCAATTTATTTAGGTGTGTATCAAACGGGTAGCCCTTCGCATTAATCAGTACCCAGGAAGTAGCTCTTGGTTTCAAAAAGGTTGGTGACCCCTGATTTAAATAGTTGAATTTAATTACTGTATTTTACATCAGAGGTCCCCAACTAGGGAAACTACTGTCGTGAAATTTTTGATGGATTAGACCATTTTTTCATGGCACATTCTAAATATACTATCAGATCAGATATTGAAAAAATCCGATTTGGGCCACGATGTTTCCACTGCACACCAAGTCAATAGGCTTAAGTCCCATTTGAAAAGGTCAGATTCCAATCGGATTCTTGATGTGGCCTGAATCTGATGCGAAAAGATCAGATGTGAAGCACTTTGGAGCGTTTAGACTGGCAAGAAATATACGACCTGTGTCACTTGAGGGCTAAAAAATGCGATTTGGTGTGCAGTGTAAACATAGTCTGAGTGTCTCCATAGTGAAAAAAAACTAATTTTAATAAGGCGGTCTACACCAGTTATCAATTGTACACACAGTCTTAGTAGATTACACGCAACACGCAATTTTATCATTTTCACATGCTGTTAAGTGCGTTATTATGATCTTAGTAGATCAGGCCCTTTGAACTTGCCTCCAGTCTGATGCAGGCCCGCCTGCCTTTTTAGGAGCTAAACTGTTAGGATCCGCTGCTCGGATCACAGTTTGTTTACTTTTTAGTGTCACATGTGTTTTCAGCACCTTGAGTTTTGTTAGTTTCTGTTGCCATGACTGCAGATTGCTCACACCTGCCTCTGGTTAGTGTTCGGGACGCGCACCTGTTGCCCGGGCGCTAATCAGAGGGCTATTTAGTCTATGCGCTGGCCTCACTCGGTCTGGCTTGCTAATTTGCTTATATGCAACAGTTAACGACACTTCGATTCCTGCTAGCTTTCACGCTATGCTATTTTTACTTGCTAGCTCCCACGCTAGTCCCTTTGTTTTTGTCTTCCGTACTATGAGCATGTTTTTGTTGTTCCTGTCTGATTTATTTGCTTAAATAAATCATTTTCCTACCTGCACGCTGTGTCCGAAGCCGTCTGCATCCCTGGGAGAACAACCACGCACCACGATGCGACCAGGTCGTCCCAGTAGCAAGCCAGCAAGAAAGAGTTCTCTCGCAGCGAGCACGATGGAGGAGATGGACGAAGGTACGTGGATGGTGTTGCGAGCGATGGAGGCGGAGACTCTTCGCTATTCCCCCTCGGAGCGCCAGGACCTGTTATGGGGTCCTAACGGAAAGCTGGTCCCAATCCACTCCGTTTGGCCCGAGGACATTGCCACACCTCCGCAGTACCGGACGCGTCAGCGAAGACGGAAGCCGCCCAAGAGGTCTTCACTTTGCTGCCAAGACGCGCCTCTCCCTCAGACTCCTCCACCGGTACACAGCAAGCTACATTCAGCCCAAGATTCCCCTCCTCAGATGTTTGGCAACCCAATTGATCACTTCGCCAAACATTTCTCCGACTGGGCTGTCAGTCACCTGGACAGCAGCGACAATGACGTCAGTCCATTGGCGCCCCCTGATGAGGTAACTCCACCCACTTCTGATGACGTCATTGATCAGGATTTTTTTTCCCTACCCTCAGCTTCTTTTTGTCAGCCGCTTCCTAAGGACTTTAATTCTAAAATAAAACATTATCAGGACATTTTTTTACAAACCCGCTCACCAGGTTTGTCAATGTCCTCCAGGACTTAATCTCCACCCCCAGTGACTATTGCTCCGCCCACTGCACATATTTTTTACCCAGTCTCAAGTGGGGTGTAAGAATAGACATTTTGGACAATTTAGAGGAGAGGATTCTGCCCTCCTCCTACCCTCCCTCCACCCACCCTTGAAGACGGTTCCAAACCGCAAGGAGCGCGTCTGGTATCCGCTTCTTGAGGGGGGGGCTAGTGCTGGGAGCTGTGCTAGTGGGCTGGCACAACTGCGCTCAGCCAAGCCGCAATCCCCGGCCCGGCCACCGCCACCAGTTTTTCGGCGTGCTAAGCCGCAACCTCCTGCCCGGCCACCGCCACCAGTTTTTCTGCGTGCTAAACCGCAACCACCTGCCCGGCCGCCACCACCGGTTTTTCGGCCTGCTAAGCCGCAACCGCCAGCTAGGCCACCTGCACCTAAGCTAGCACCAAGTCTAAGTCTAGCACCAGCTCCACCACGTCAAACTCCACCACAGGTTCCTGTACCTGCACCAAGACTGGTTCTCACACCAGCACCTGCACCGAGACTGGTTCTCACACCAGCACCTGCACCGAGACTGGTTCTCACACCAGCACCGAGACTGGTTCTCACACCAGCACCTGCACCGAGACTGGTTCTCACACCAGCACCTGCACCGAGACTGGTTCTCACACCAGAACCGCCTCCGAAACTGGTTCTCACACCAGCACCGCCTCCGAGACTGGTTCTCACACCAGCAGCGACTCCTGCTGTCACGGCGACGACGACTCCTCCTGCTGCCACGGCGACGACTCCTCCTGCTGCGACGACGACGCCTACCGCTGCCACGGCGACGACGACGACGACGCCTACCGCTTCCACGGCGACGTCTGCTCTCTCCTCGTCTCCGGTGGGCCTTCCCAGGGCGCCGCCACCTTCCTCGCCCTCATCGTCGTCTCTGCGACCTCGAGTGGTCCGGCTGCGCAAGCGGAAATCAGGGGCCTGCATGCAGCTCTCGAGGTCAGTGAATGGACGCCAGTGGCGCAAACTGCAGCGACATCCAAGACGTTGTCGGAGAACTCTCCGGTTGATGAACTTCTGGCGCCACTCACGCCCACCTTCTCGGCGGACACGTATGTGGCCTTTCCGTGGTCGCCCACCTCGGCAGCGGCGTTCCATTCGCCGCCGCCACCTGACCCTTTCCCGGTGGATTCGGGGACACGTGGCCTGGCGACCCACCACCAAGTCCTCCCTCCACCCGCCCTTGACTCGTGAACTATTTCTTGTTTTTTGGGTTCTAGTTTTTTTTTGTCAAGGGACATCTGGAATCTGTCCTTTTAGGGGGGGTACTGTTAGGATCCGCTGCTCGGATCACAGTTTCTTTACTTTTTAGTGTCACATGTGTTTTCAGCACCTTGAGTTTTGTTAGTTTCTGTTGCCATGACTGCAGATTGCTCACACCTGCCTCTGGTTAGTGTTCGGGACGCGCACCTGTTGCCCGGGCGCTAATCAGAGGGCTATTTAGTCTATGCACTGGCCTCACTCGGTCTGGCTTGCTAATTTGCTTAAATGCAACAGTTAACGACACTTCGATTCCTGCTAGCTTTCACGCTATGCTATTTTTACTTGCTAGCTCCCACGCTAGTCCCTTTGTTTTTGTCTTCCGTGCTATGAGCATGTTTTTGTTGTTCCTGTCTGATTTATTTGCTTAAATAAATCATTTTCCTACCTGCACGCTGTGTCCGAAGCCGTCTGCATCCCTGGGAGAACAACCACGCACCACGATGCGACCAGGTCATTACATAAACGTGTGCTTTCCAAAATGCGCTGAAACTCATTAAAAATATGCTTCAAATAACTACTGTGTCTATTTTACCTGTAAACATCAGAATTATGACACAAATGCCAATGTTGTCAGTATTAGACAAGGTTCTCCGTGTTGCATTCCATATAGAAGAAAAAAATAAAAAAATAAGGAAGTAAACAACAGCAATATTGTGTGATACATTATATGAAAGGTTTCTCTCTCAGTTTTACACGGATGATTTACGCTTAACGCACAAAAAAAGGAACCATAGACTGTTTTTTCCCCAAACAAGTCAACCCACAAGCTTAAAAAAAGTAAATCGTTACTCAATCTTAGTGTCTGACCCCCTCCAAGTGCGTCAGAGTGGGGTTGGAAAAGAGGAGAAGTAAAGCCTTTTGACTTTCAGGAAGGAAACACATCTGGGGAATAAGGAAAGAGAGAAGGGCTGAAAAGAGGAATTAACGTGGAGGAAGAGGAGCCGGCCAAAAATAGTCAGCTTTGCCTTGCCAGAGCCCCCACCACACCTCCTGCCACTGAGTCAGCTCTGACCCGCCCCTTTCAGGGTGACTAACTTCTCTTCTCAAGCCCCCCGGGTTGAGAATCTTACTTCCTCCCGGGCTTTTTTATTCCACCTGACGTTTTCCTTCCTCTTACACGGCCACTCTTTATGGCCTGTAGAGCGTGCGGTAGTCGGTACTGTAGTGCTTCACGGCGTTGGATTGGGGTCAATACCCACTCAATGGAATTTTCACGATCAAACTGCGATCGATTGGGAATCAGCCCAGGTTGTGAGGTGAGGGTGTAGAAAAACAATTCTAACATACGTGGGAGAAATTGATCTCCAAATTAACCTTGATTGAAAGAAGATTGGGATGTGGGTGGTTGATGAGCCTTTTGTGTGCTTATTGGTTGTTATATCTCTCTACAGCCATTTGTCTGTGGTTCCTTTTTTATTATTTATTTATTTATATATTATTAATGTTATTACTATTATTTTCTCTTTTAATACCATCATTATATATATATATATATATATATATATATATATACATATATATATATATATATATATATATATATATATATATATATATATATATATATATATATATATATATATATATATACATACATATACAATGATTTGCAAATATTTTTCAACTTATATTCAATTAAATAGACTGCAAAGACAAGATACTTAACGTTCAAACTGGAAAACTTAATTTTTTTCAAATATTAGCTCATTTGGAATTTGATGCCTGCAACATGTTTCAAAAAAGCTGGGACAAGTGGCAAAAAAGACTGAGAAAGTTGAGGAATGCTCATCAAACACTTATTTGGAACATCCCACAGGTGAACAGGCTAATTGGGAACAGGTGGGTGCCATGATTGGGTATAAAAGCAGCTTCCATGAAATGCTCAGTCATTCACAAACAAGGTGTAACACGTGTTGCTGCATCTGGGTTTTTCGGTGGTGGCTGCTGGAAGGATGAGGCCTGAGGGTCAGGGTTTACTGAGTCTTTTATTTTATTTTTTTGTTTGTTCGCTCGGGCTCGTGGCTCGTCACTCCGCTCTGCGTCTCTTCTCTCTCTATCTCTCTCTCTCTTGCTCTCTCCCTCATGGCCTTGAGCGCTGCTAATTAAGGAGACAGGTGATTAGATAACCCGTTCCAGCTGGGAAATACACTCACCTGTCAGCTGCTTCATAGCCGGCTCCTGCACACGCCCTGTCCGCAGAAGACGCGCGGGCCACGCCCCCTCCACATGCCTCCACCGCCAGACTCAGGCAAGGCAGCCGTCCGGCCGCGCCCACTCCCCCCCAGATTGTCACAGAGGAGGGGGGAGGGTAGGACAGAGCGCGGGACCTCTGGCCCGAACTCCTCCTCCTCCTCAACCACCGTCACCATGAAAAAAGGCTCCGCCTCCTTCCATGCTTTCAGTAGGTTTATATGGTAAATTTGAGTGTCTCCGCCCCGGTCCGAGCGTCGGACCTCGTAATCCACATCACCCACTTGCCGTGTGACCTCAAAGTGTCATTGCCACCTGCCGAGTAATTTCGAGCTGGATGTTGGAAGTAACACAAGCACTTTTTCTTCCGGTGAAAATTTTCTTAGCTGAGTCCCCCTGTTATACATGCGTTGCTGACGTTCCTGGGCACGGAGCAAATTCTCGCGTGACAAGTGCCCCACCGTGTGGAGTTTTGCTTGCATGTCCATGACGTATTGAATTTCGTTTTTGCTGGAGCTTGGACCCTCTTCCCAGCTTTCCTTAATGACATCCAAAACCCCGCGCGGCTTCCTGCCGTATAATAGCTCAAAAGGCGCAAAACCTGTGGAGGCCTGAGGTACCTCCTGCATTGCAAACAGTAGGCGATCCAGCCATTTATCCCAATTTGGTTTGTCCTCGTGCGTAAACTTACGGATCATGGTTTTCAGCGTCTTATTTAGCCGCTCCACCAGCCCGTCAGTTTGGGGGTGGTATCAATGGTGCGGATCGCTTTAATACCCAATAATCCGTATCGTTCCTTTATCATGCGTGATATAAAGGATGTGCCCTGGTCAGTCAGAATCTCTTTCGGGATTCCAACTCAGGAGTTGACCTGAAACAGTGCCTGCGCAGAGATGGAGCGCATTGGCACTGCTTCGGGATAGCGCGTTGCGTAATCCAACAGGACTAGCGCAAAACGATATCTCTGTGTGCTCGGGTGGAATGGTCTGGTGAGGTCAATACCAATTCTTTCAAAGGGGACCTCTATGAGCGGCAATGGGCGCAAGGGCGCCTTGGGGGTGGCCGCCGGGTTCACCAGCTGGCAGTCCGGGCAGGCAGCACACCAGCGGCGCACGTCTGCCCGGATGCCCGGCCAATAGAATCGGACCATGACCCGATTGAGTGTTTTATCATACCCCATGTGGCCGGCCATGGGATTGAGGTGCGCCGCCTGGAAAACCATTTCCCGGTGGCGTTTCGGCACCAACAATTGGGTGGTTTCCTCTCATGTTTGAGTGTCACGGCTCACCCAGTATAATCTATCTCTAATAATTGAAAAATAAGGGAATACCCGCGCTGTTCCCGGGCGCACCAGCTGACCGTCAATGTAAGTCATGTCACGATCGGGGGGTCGCAGCTTGCTGCGCGGTTGTTCTCCCAATGCAAAGGAACGGCTCCGGACGAAGGCGTAAGGTAGGAAGTGATTTATTTATCATAAATCATCCAATAAACAAAAACAACAGGGATGCGTGCAGAGCGCACGGGAAGTTAAGGAACTATTACTTAGCATAGGCAAAAGACAAGGAACACTAGAACTCAAAAACTCACGTGACAAGTGCATGGAGCAAACACAATGAGAGCAGGACGAGTGACTGGCAAAGGCAACTTAAATAATGCCTCTGATTAGCGCTCGGGAAGCAGGTGAGCGGGCGAGCACTAATCAGAGACAGGTGCACACAAAGAGTGACCATGACAACCAAAACAAACTCACAGGAGCACAACAAATAACAAAAGGAGTCCAAAATTAACAGAAAACACAAAAACATGATCCGGACCATGGATCATGACAAGTCACCTGGTCCCAGGCCTCGCGCAGGGTTTCATCTCGGGACTGCTCGAGGGGGAAGTCCTCCGTAGGGTGCCAGTGGGGGCCTGGGGGGGCTTCCCGCGAAAAAAACTTATTTTTTTAACGGGAAAAACACAAAAACATGCAATATTTTACCCCCCCAAAAAATGTCAAAGTGGAATTTGTGATGTGAAGTAACTGGAAACTTCATTAGGTCAATAATTCATAACAACATTGATTTTGACTTATTACAGTTTTTTCCATTTTCTTACACACAATTTTACTATCTGTGTGTCTTTTTTCAAAAGAATTTACACACTTTTCCAAACACAACATGCAATTTTCTTAAATGCTAGATTATTTGCAAAATGACACACTTCGGTCAAAACATATGCCCATTCATCAAAATAAAGCAAGCATTTGTAAAAATGCAGTTTTATTTTCATCTCACTCACACAGACTTCAAATGATAAGACACTATTGTCTTATCATTTGATAAGTGGTTTTGCTTACTGTGTTTAGACTTTGTTAACTCTGTCAAAATTTAAAATTTAGTGTTTAAGGAATTGGAAAAAACTGTAAAGTCAAAAACCTAGTCAAGTGTTTTCCAAATGAATGCAGTAATTTTGTGTAAACATACCAAGTGTGTGTATTTGGGGTGGCGACGTTTGGTCTAGTACAGGGTCGTGTGTATGGTTATTTGGTGCAAAGCCCCTGAAAATAGGTACTCTGGTAGAGAATTTTAAAACCCCAGTTAAATTATAAAATGTGTTAATGTTCTCTTATTCCCAAATCAACATTTTATTTGGATGGCCCTGCAACTCCTCAGTGTTTTAATGATTCAGTTGTTTCCAAACAAACACGTCCATAAAGCTTTTAAACAATGTGTTTTGGTAATAAATGTGCATTCTTCTGGTTCAGAAATCAAGTAGAAAAACAGGAAGAAGGCAAATCTGCTATAAAGAGACGGTCCGGAGTTATAGAGCAGATTAAAAAAAGTTTTAAAAAAAATGTACACTCTGAAAAAGGTGATCAACTTGTGTTTGATGACAAAGGAAGGAGATAGGTGGCCAGAGGGCGATACTTAGTTTAGCAAAGAAGAGGGAGTATGTGTGTGACAGCATGTCAGTTATACAGGGCCACATTTTTTATAACCACAGCCTTGCAAGAACGTGTCTAAATACTCTGCATAGTTCATGTCCTGAATGAAGAACTAAGGAGGAGCTGTGGAACATATCCAACTACAAGTCTGGTTTCTAATTTCTAATGAATTAGTTAGAAAATAAGTCAGTTCCAATTCTATTATTTGAAGGTCTAATTAGTGGCTTCCATTTAATAGGATTGCATATTACAGATATTTGTCCAAACTAGGGCTGTCAAAAACAACGAGTTTACTCATGTGAATGATCACAAAAAATATAGCATTATTAATGTATAGTTGCAGATTAATCACATATTTATTTAGATTTTTCATTTTTTTAACATTAATTTTTGTGAGCTCCTTTACCTTAACCTAATTGTTACCTGTCAGGTGGCTTGGATCCTTATTAGGTCATGATCAGGTCAGTATACACATTCAACATTTGGGCTTCAATTTGTGCAATCCCTGCAGGCACAAGAAAAACGTTGATTATACGTACATGTCCTTTAAAACTGACTTTGAAACAATGTTGCAAAATAGTTGGATTTGTAAGTTGAGACGACATTAATGTCCCAACGTTGGATCCATGATGTTGGTTGGGAAATGACCAGATTTCAATGGTCAAATCAACGTTAGAACCCAATATTGATTAAACGTTGTCAAAAAGCATGTTGTTTCAACGTTGTATTTGTGTTGTAGAATATTGGTTGGGAAATGACCAAATTTCAATGTCAAATTAACGTCATAACCTGACTTTGAATAAACATTGTCAAAAAGCATGTTGTTTCAACGTTATGTTTGTGTTGTAGAATATTGGTTGGGAAATCAAATCAAATCAAATCAACTTTATTTATAAAGCACATTTAAAATTTACCACAGGGGTAGCCAAAGTTCTGTACAATGGGCAGGTTAAAAGATCATACGAGTACCGAGCAAACACAACACAACACAAACAGAACACAATAAAAAATAAATAAATAAAATAGAATAAATAAAACATAAAAACACAAAACCAGGTTCACAGCAGGTGTATTATGGGGCGCCATTCCAGGATGGATATCACTCAATGTTAAAAGCCATGGAATAAAAGTATGTTTTTAAGAGAGATTTAAAAACAGGAAGAGAGGAGGCTTGTCTAACACTCAGAGGTAGGTCGTTCCAGAGCTTGGGAGCAGCAGCGGCGAAAGCTCTGTCACCTCTAAGCTTCAGCCTTGTGTCAGGGACCGTTAGTAGCAGCTGATCGGCTGATCTTAGGGATCGGGTGGAGCAGTAAGGCTGAAGGAGGTCGGAGAGATATGTTGGCGCGAGGTTGTTTAGACATTTAAAAACAAATAAAAGGAGTTTAAAGTTGATTCGGTAACGCACAGGGAGCCAGTGAAGGGAGGCTAATATAGGGGTGATGTGCTCACGTCTGCGGGTCTGTGTTAGCAGACGAGCAGCAGAGTTGTGCACGAGCTGCAGGCGGGCGAGGGAGGCCTGGCTAATGCCTACATACATGAAATGACCAAATTTCAATGTCAATTCAACATCACAACCCAACATTGAATACATGTTATCAAAAAGCATGTTGTTTCAACGATGTATTTGTGTTGGATAATATTGGTTGGGAAATGACCAAAATTCAATGGTCAAATCAATGTCACAACTTGACATTGAATAAACGTTGTTAAAACGCATGTTGTTTCAATATTGTATTTGTGTTGTAGAATATTGGTTGGAAAATGACCAAAATTCAATGGTCAAATCAACGTCAGAACCTGACATTGAATAAGCGTTGTTAAAAAGCATGTTGTTTCAACGTTGTATTTGTGTTGTACAATATTGGTTGGGAAATGACCAAATTTCAATGTCAAATCAAAGTCACAACCTGACATTGAATAAATATTGTCAAAAGGCATGTTGTTTCAACGTTGTATTTGTATTTTAGAATATCCATCCATGCATTTTCTACCGCTTGGCCCTCTCGGTTGGGAAATTACCAAAATTCAATGGTCAAATCAATGTCAGAACCCAACATTGATTAAACGTCGCCAAGGAGCATGTTGTTTCAACGTCATGTTTGAATTGCTCAACGCCAAGACCTAATTCAACAAGTTGTCAACGTTGTTTCAATGTCATGTGCCTGCTGGGTTGCTGCACCGTGTTGGGGACATTCATGAGTGAAGTTGTCTGAGGCTTTGTCTGAGGCGACATGTCAATATTTGCCTGTACTTATTTGACTGATGCATGTTTTTTTTTTCTAGTTAATTTTTTATATGTACTTTTTGTGGGTTACTTATTTGGGGGAAAATAATATATGACATGTATTTAATTGTATTTCTGGACTGTATATGTCAAAAACTCAAACAAATGTTTTTAAAAAAAAATGCTTCAAAATAAACCTAGACTGAACCTACCTTAATAGTAATAATATTTTTAAATAATTTGGATTAAACATTCTGACGATAAAATTGCATTTGTGAGTAAATATTAAGGTCTTTTTTTAGGTTGATAGAAATTATGTAAACAAGTAATGTATTGTGATTAATCACGATTAATCTAAATTGAAAACTGTGATTAATCTGATTAAAAAATGAAAAATGAGCCCATACACTTGTGATCATCAGGTTACTATCAGGCTTCATTATAAGGCTGTTGGTCAACTAGAGCCATCCAGTGGCGCTTCTAGGAAGTCATGATGTGTCAAACTTTTCGGAACAGATGCACATTTTAAGGATGTTTAGGAAACTAAAATAATGTTGTTTTTCGCTGCAATTTGACACACAGGCCCAAAATACTTTAAAATTCTCCTATAAGTCTGCTTCAATTAGGGCAGCTCTAAATAATAATATTGGAATTTTTACTCAACATTTCAATCATAAATGACATTATTAACTGTGCTGCCTTGTTATTGTAATATTTATCCTATTTTCGACAGGCTGACCCCCAAAAAAATAATCCGTTTCTATGGAAACGGTCTTAATACGGAAGCTCGCGAGGCCAGCCGGAGGTGAGACAGCCGCGAAGAGGAGGCCATGGCAGCCTGACTGACGTGGAAAAGTGTCCAGAGTCCGCTCCTAACTTTTTAGGGAAAGTCTTGAGAGCAACCTTGTCGCCTCCTCACTATAGCCGAAGCCGGTGGTTGGACGGGTAAACCAAAAACATTAATAAAAAAAAAGAAGAATGAATCTGGACAAAGCCGAGCTGTGTGATTCCCTTCTAACATGGGTAAGTTTGATGTTAGCCACCTAGTGTGGTTAGCTGCTAAACAGGTGGCCGCACACGGCGTTAAACCAATGACGTCATGTCAGCGACGTCATGCGTTTTCTTTGCTTCTCGCGAAAATACAGACGTCTTATTCCTAATGATCCTTTTCGTGAACAGGTGTGAAAGTTGAGCGTGTTTATGCTAGCAGCGCTAACCACCACAAGAGCTAGCTGATTAAGTGAGCTGTTGTGTTTACCCTGCTGTCTTATTTGTAACTCGCCTGCACCGTCCCTAATCAAAAAGAAAGTCCAATAGTATGTGTTCAGGTGAGAGTTTTTTGATTGGTCAAATCAACGTCACAACCTGACATTGAATTAACGTTGTCAAAAAAACATGTTTCAACGTAGTATTTGTGTCGTAGAATATTGGTTTGAAAACGACCAAATTTCAATGTCAAATCAACGTCACAACCTGACATTGATTAAACGTTGTCAAAAAGCATGTTGTTTCAATGTTGTATTTATGATGTAGAATATCGGTTGGGAAATGACCAAAATTCAATGGTCAAATCAATGTCACAACTTGACATTGAATAAACGTTGTCAAAAAGCATGTTGTTTGAACGTTGTATTTGTGTTGTAGAATATTGGTTGGGAATTGACCAAATTTCAATGTCAAATCAACATCACAACCCAACATGGAATAAACGTTGTCAAAAAGCATGTTGTTTCAATGTTGTATTTGTGTTGTAGAATATCCATCCATGCGTTTTCTACCGCTTGGTCCTCTCGGTTGGGAAATGACAAAAATTCAAAGGTCAAATCAACGTCAGAACCCAACATTGATTAAACGTCGCCAAGGAGCATGTTGTTTCAACGTTATGTTTGAATTGCTCAACCCCAAAACCTAATTCAACAAGTTGTCAACGTTTCAATAAATTCAATGTCTTTTGCCTGCTGGGTTGCTGCACCGTGTTGGAGACATTCATGAGTGAAGTTGTCTGAGGCTTCATGTCAATATTTGCCTGTACTTATTTGACTGATGCATGTTTTTTTTTCTAGTTAATTTTTCATATATACTTTTCTTAAAGGCCTACTGAAACCCACTACTACCGACCACGCAGTCTGATAGTTTATATATCAATGATGAAATCTTAACATTGCAACACATGCCAATACAGCCGGGTTAACTTATAAAGTGCAATTTTAAATTTCCCGCTAAACTTCCGGTTGAAAACTCATTTGGATATGACGTATGCGCGTGACGTAGCCAGTAGAACAGAGGTATGGCTCCCCCATTGAGGCCAATACAAAAAGCTCTGTTTTCATTTCATAATTCCACAGTATTCTGGACATCTGTGTTGGTGAATCTTTTGCAATTTGTTTAATGAACAATGGAGATTGCAAAGAAGAAAGTTGTAGGTGGGATCGGTGTATTAGCGGCTGGCTGTAGCAACACAACAAGGAGCACTTACTTGGATAGCAGCGCGCTAGCCGATGCTAGCCGCCAACCGCATCTGTGATAGTGTGAAGTCCTTCGTCGTGCCGTCGATCGCTGGAACGCAGGTGAGCACGGGTGTTGATGAGCAGATGAGGGCTGGCTGGCGTAGGTGGAGCGCTAATGTTTTTATCATAGCTGTGTGAGGTCCAGTTGCTAAGTTAGCTTCAGCGTCGTTAGCAACAGCATTGTTAAGCTTTGCCAGGCTGAGAATTATTAACCGTGTAGTTACATGTCCATGGTTTAATAGTATTGTTGATCTTCTGTCTATCCTTCCAGTCAGGTATTTATTTATTTTGTTTCTATCTGCATTTGAGCCAGATGCTATCACGTTAGCTCAGTAGGTAAAGAGCTTCGCCGATGTATTGTCGTGGAGATAAAAGTCACTGTGAATGTCCATTTCGCGTTCTCGACTCTCATTTTCAAGAGGATATAGTATCCGAGGTGGTTTGAAATACAAATCCGTGATCCACAATAGAAAAAGGAGAGAGTGTGGAATCCAATGAGCCAGCTTGTACCTAAGTTACGGTCAGAGCGAAAAAAGATATGTCTTTCACTGCATTCTAGTCCGTCACTCTAATGTTCCTCATCCACGAATCTTTCATCCTTGCTCAAATTAATGGGGTAATCGTCGCTTTCTCGGTCCGAATCGCTCTAGCTGCGTTGAAAACAATAGGAAAATATGAGGAGGTGAACAACTGACTACGTCACGCTACTTCCGGTAGGGGCAAGGCTTTTTTTTATCAGAGACCAAAAGTTGCAAACTTTATCGTCGTTGTTCTTTACTAAATCCTTTCAGCAAAAATATGGCAATATCGCAAAATGATCAAGTATGACACATAGAATGGATCTGCTATCCCCGTTTTAAATTAAAAAAAATTCATTTCAGTAGGCCTTTAATTTAACGTCAGCCATTGAAATGAGTGGAAATTAATTTAGTGGCTTCCCCCCGCCCTCAAAACTGCACAATTTTAACATTTAACATGCCTTTTTAAAATGACTTCTCGATAAGAAATATTTTATAAGAAACGACACCATAGAACAGTGATTCTTTAACTGTGGTAGGTACGCCAGCTGCATCTCACGTTACCCCAAATAATCACTGAATTAAAGTACAGCGTTTCATTTTCCTATAGTGAAACAGTGTTACTATTCAAACCGTGTGTAATGTTACAGTGGCCATAATATTTAAAATGATAGTTTTTAATGAATACTTAGGTCTACTATGCTACTGTATTTTAATGCCTGTCATTATGGTGGTACTTAATGAATACCTAGGTCTACTACACTACTGTATTTTAATGCCTGTCATTATGGTGGTACTTAATGAATACTTAGATCTACTACACTACTGTATTTTAATTTTGTCATTATGGTGGTACTTAATGAATACTTAGGTCTACTACACTACTGTATTTTACTGTTGTCATTATGGTGGTACTTAATGAATACTTAGGTCTACTACACTACAATATTTTATTGTTGTCATTGTGGTGGTATATAATGAATACTTAGGTCTACTATGCTACTGTATTTTAATGTTGTCATTATAGTGGTACTTGGAGATTCAAGTGTTTTTTTTTATAGTTTCATGAAATAATGTAATATTGTGCGTCATTTACCTTGGAGATCGGACGTCAGCGGTATCGCCTTCTCGGTCAAACACCATCAGCAGCTTTTCCATATTGTCATAGATTTAAAAAATTTCCATTATTTTAACGTCCTTGGCTGGCGTTATCGACTCGTTCTGCTGCAGTATGGTGCAGACTAGCAATGATACGCTCCAAATGATTCAACTACTACACGCTCGGTCATGTTCTTAATTATTTATTTATTTAATTAATTGACTATCATCCTCTTCTCAATACTGTCCTTCACTCTCACATTGTTTCCTTGCCATGCTTGGACAAACAAAGTTATGTTAATTTCTTAATGCTCGTCAGTGAGACGTATCTTGATGTGACGTTTGCTATGCCAAATAATGGCAGGGATGCTTGTGACTCAAACTTAAAACATAATAACTATTAGCCAAGAGACAGCTCTTATCCCAAAACACTCTTAAGTTGAGGTACCACTGTATGCGTAATTCTGACCAGTATCAAATGTATCTAGTGCAGCTGGTAACCAGAACAATCGTGCATTTTGTGATAAAAGCATGAAATTTGGTAGACTTATAGCCAAAGGCATTCTCAAAAGATTTGTATATGGAGCCACCATGAATTTTCAAAATGGCGCCCATGGCAGCCATCTTTCAAAATGGCTGTCAGTAACATCTGTTCGCTTATGAATGATGGATATAATATGATGTTTCAGACTTATTTACCATACATAGTACTTGGTAAATGTATTTTGGATAATCTAAATGTGTCATTAAATATTCAAGATGGCTGACATCTTCAAGATTGCAGCCATCACTTTTATGACTGTCTGATATGGGTGATCTCGGTGTCAAACCAGTATTATTTTTTATTTCCTTTTCTTTGTGCAGAATTCAAATTTGGAACTTTACAATTGGCCAGAAGCTTCCTTCTAACTCAGAAATGGTGACCACAATAGTCACACTTAGTGACCACTGGTCACCTACAACAAGATGGCAGCCATATTTCTGAAATTAAAACTATAATTTCAAGTACACTATCATCTATTTTATTGTAATTGAAATGTTACCCAATGAAAAAAAAAAATGTATATAGTTCTGACTCTCTGAAAGCTGCTACGAGAGCAAAGTGTGGCACTGGAATTCAGAGACGTGTGGTAGGTGATGCAGCCATTCCCAGGAACTGGCAAAACTTTCTTAGAGTTGACAGCAATAAGACTGAGTTGTTTGCCTTTCTCTCGGAGGCTCTGCTCAGATGGTTTGTGCAGGAGGATAAACAGCTTGTCATCACAAGTGACATGGAAGTCCTTAGCAAGCCACCTCTCCCAGATAGGACATCGATTGCTCCTTGCACGCATGAGGAAGCGGATAGTCGCATGTTATTGCACGTAGCCCATGCAGCAAGAAACGGCCACCACAAAATTATGATTCAAACAGTTGATACTGATGTTGTGGTGCTGGCTGTGGCAGTGGCTCAGACTCTACAACCAGAGGATGAGCTTTGGTTGGCTTTCAGTACTGGTAAGAATTTTTGATATTCGGCAGCCCATGAAATTGCAGCAGGGCTCGGGCCCGAGAAAGCATGTGCACTACCAGTGTTCCATGCATTGACGGGTTGTGACACTGTGTCAAGCTTTGTTGGCCATGGGAAAAAGACTGCATAGGCTGTATGGTCTGTGCTTCCAGAACTTACACATGCCCTGTTGAAAGTGTCTTCAGCCCCAGATGACATACCACAGGAGGTAATGGCCACAATTGAGAGGTTTGTTATCTTAGTCTATGACCGAACCAGCACATGTACAGAAATCAATACGGCAAGGAGGAAGTTATTTGCAAAGAGGCACAATGTGCAAACAATCCCCCCCTACAAAGGCTGCCCTTGAAGAGCATGTTAAGAGAGCTGTATACCAAGGAGGGCACGTGTGGTAGTCCTGGTGTCAACACCAGAACTACCTTCACCGTGCGAATGGGGCTGGTCAAAGTCACCTGAGGGGGACTATGAACCCTTCTGGACATGCCTACCAGATGCAGGCCAGTCAAGTTATGAACTTGTCTCATGCAAATGCAAGAAGGGTTGTGTTGGGCAGTGTAAGTGCAAAAAATCCCACTTACAGTGCACAGCCCTTTGTGTCTGTGAAGGCGAGTGTGACTAGTCTTCCCTGTGATAGACCCTAGGTTTCCCTTGCTTAACATGAGTATTTTGAGATAGAAAGAAGATTCTTAGAAATTCCAAAGTTCCCAATTCAAATTTTGCATCAAGATAAATGTATAATTAAATATAGTGATCATCCATATCTAACCTTTTGGCGGCCATTTTGAATTTTCAATGAAAATGTTCCACTATCCAAAAGACATTTACCAAGTAGTATGAATGGTAAATAAGTCTGAAATATCATATTAAATCCATCATTCATAAGAAAACAGTTGTTGCTGGCAGACATTTTGAAAAATGGCTGCCATGGGCGCCATGTTGAAAATTCATGATGGCTCCACATCCAAATCTTTTGAGAATGCCTTTGGCTATAAGTGTACCAAATTTCATGCTTTTATCACAAAATGCACAATTCCTTTTATATTTTGGAACTAACCTCTTGTACTAATCCATGTATTCTTATTTTATATACTCAAATTACATTTGTATTTCATTTTGTGTAACATGTTTCTTAAATTTTCTTTAACAATGCACATGCTATGTACTGTCAATTTTTGTTTTATCAAAGTTTTCCTTTTGCTAATTTGCTCAGCAGTTTATATAAGCAACACTTTTTTCTTCCACTGTGTAAGCTGTCCATTGCTTTAAATTGTCAATTTTCTATTCAATTGCAAAATTATGTCCCTTTAAAAACAAGAAGTGAACAAACTTAAAATGACAAAATGTTAGCCAAGAAAATATTGTCAGCATGTTAAATACATGATATGAATGAAAGATCACAAGTAATAGATATGGGAAAGGAGTGAGGGTTAAATAAGCTCTGCTTCTTCCTACTCCTTTTTGGGCATGTGGAATTGTACACATGTTGTTTTTCCGCACTTGTTAAACACGTCCCGAACAAATAAACCAGACCATGCCAATCCCCTCTGAGATGATCACCTTTAATATAGAAAGTATAAACACAAACAAAAGCAGCGGTTCTTTTATTTCCTTAGTAGTCACAATATTTTGTTATTGCAAATGTTGTTTAAACCAATGTTTAGGTGTGTACACTTGCAGATAGTCAGGTGTGAGATTTGGTCAGTGTGTTTGAAATGTATAAAAAGTAGGGCTGTCAAAATTCATACAAGGATAACGCGTTAACTAAACTATAAGTTTCTTTACCGCTGGTCATTTTTTTTAACGCGCATGCGTCCTGGCTCCATTTTGACCCTCTGCCTATTCCATAGCATGGGGAAATACTGTATAATGGTGTTCAGTTCCTGTTGAGCCACAAGCTCGAAAATAGCTAGCAGAAATGCACGAAGAAAGGCCGACATTATGGAAATCTCCGATCCAAAGACCATACCAATCACATACTTATGGCTTCACAATAAAAGCACTACACGTCACATCCGGTCTAACTAAAAATCATTTTACATTACGATCATGCTTTGTCAAAGATGTTTTGTAAAGCAATCTGTGATATTTCTACCTAAATTAATGTTTTCTGGCAGATTGAAATAAAATGTATGTATATTATTTTATAACCTGTTCTGGTCTGTAGTTACAGAATGTTTAGCAGGCTGAATATTACATGTTATTAATAAATAGAGAAGATTAAAACATTGAAGACCATTAACTTGTAGTACATGGGAAGTACAGAATACCAAAAGCATTTATTCAGGTGGATATCACATTTTACATTACTAAACATCTTTGAAAATCAAAGCATGATCGTAATAATCCACCCTTTGTGTTATCAATGTGTGAAACTGCTATCTAAACATGGTGTAGCTCTTCCCCTCTGATTGCAAGTGCTCCTACAGCAGGAATACAAATTCTGTAATTCTACAAATCTGGTAAAAAACCATAGCACTGCAAGCATTTTTTTTTTAATTTTCTTCAAAGCGTGTTTGTCTACATTGTGTTGAGCCGTTTAAGAAACATTTAATTAAAGCGAACTAATTGTCCAGTAAGGTAATAAAAACCTGAAAATTATCTGTTTAGGGTACACTTATTAATGACAAAAAATGTTATTCATCAGTGATTAATTTGAGTTAGCTATGAACAAAGTGCAATTAATCTTGATTAAATATTTGAATCGTTTGACATCCCTAATAAAAAGCTATTGCTGTATGTCTTAATGTTTGCATGCCACTTGTTCACAGTTGCAGACATTTCAGGCGCCATCATGCAACTGCAAGCAAGACCTAACAAGTGGAGTGGCCATCGCACACGTCTTAAACATGATGTAAGGCATCCTCAATGTATATTTGTCCAAATGTAGTCATGGTCTTCACAAGCACATATTAAGCCACTAGTTTATTATGGGTGAATTCATAATCAATGTTTTTGTACCCATGCTTATACAAGGAAAACCACATGAATATGCCTCAATACGATTATATTGAACTGTTTTATATTGTTGTCATGTTTTATTTAATGTGATGCTCTCAACATCAACAGAGACCCTTCTTGGTTTAATGAGACATGGTTGGGCAGGATCAAGGAGGAGAGCGAAGACAACTGGCGCCTGAAGGCAAGGACTTATTACACTAGTAATAACATATTTGCCTTATTTAAAACATTGTTTTGCTCTTTTTAGGTCAGCAACTTGAAAAAGATTCTCAAGAGCATGCTGGAGTATTACCATGAAGTAAGGGGTATTTTGCTTACTTTCACAAGCATTGTTTTTCCCAAAAGTAATACACTGGCTGGACAAAAGTATTGGGATGTCTAGACTACCCAGCTAGCGTGTTTTTCTTTAATGGTGACACAAGCAAAACGATTCTGTGATTAGCTATATTTAAAACTTATTTTGAGAATATATACGTGAAATTGGGGCTGAAACAATGAGTTTGATTTTGCATTATTGGATGTGACCCATAAAATTGTAGATGATGCTGTAAGAAAATAATAAGGTACATAATAATGTAAGAGGAATAATGATGTGGGAGAGACAAGACAGAAGTTGGTAAAAAAGGGAAAAGTAATACAAACATGTTCAGAAATACTAATTATTTTAATTTTTGTATTAATTGTGTTTATTTATTTTACCAACAAGACTGTGAAAAATGTGAGGGGTTCGCAGCAGCATCCGCTGCTTATTGAGAAGAAGAGTGATACATGCTTTCATGTCAGTCTATTAAAGTCCCCGATAACACAAAAAAGTTGCAGATTGGTCGCGAGTTGCTTTTTTTTAATTTTTTTTTTTTAAGTATGTATAGGGTTTGAATACTCGCTAAATTGTGCAAAAAAGTTTCTAAGTTAGCAAGGGCTGGTTATCATGGCCAATTCCCCAAATCAATTTTATTCCAATGTATAAAGTTCTAAATTAATTTATCACGCTTTGATCTACACTTAAATATTGCAAATGTCTCGAATCCGTCAAAAAGCACAAATGTACTTTTTTTTTATCTTCACCATAAACAACTTTGGACAGGTAAAATGTTCTCAAAAGTGCAATTGTAAATTAGGAAAAATGACAAGTGAAAGTGTAATCGTATTCTAGCTAGGTATGTAACGATAAATATCAATGACAAGTGCGGTAAAACACCCAAAGGTTAGCATTACCATTTTAATTTAGAATGATCGTGATTGATAAATGCATTTTGATAAACTCACGGACTGACTGGTGCCAGCTCGCTAGCTTAAATGTTAATTTGAAAACAAGAGTCAGTAATGTCTTTCACCATTAAGAACGACTCATCCCAATCTAAACTTATATAAACACATTGCTTTCTGAGCAACTAAGATATTCAATTGTGAACATTGAACCTACAAGCTGCACTCTCTTTGCGCAGAGCGATCGTCCTATACTCAGAGGAATATGACACGGAGGGGTTTTTACGGTGCGTTCAAGGACCGCTGGACAAAGTAGGACGCCAGAACACCCGCCAGAAATAATAAATAGATTTTATTTGTTACAAAATGTTCATTTAAATATATCTGAAAGTGCTACAATACAAACCAATATTTAAAACAGTAAAAGCTTAGCCATGAAAACAGATAAAATACTAGGACTAAAACACATAAACACTAAAACATAAACCATAAGAAACATTAAACATGCAAAATAGTGGGTTTTCGAACGGTCTGTATATTTTAATCATTAAAAAAAAAAAAATTTGTCAAAGTATTTCAGTGTATGACTAAGTACTTTTTGATCACATTCAACAATACTGTGATAATTGTCATCATTTTGGACACGATAACCGTGAAAGTACATTTTCATATCGTTACATCCCCAATTGCAACATCGATATTACGCAGTGTGACTCGTTATTGCAAATTTGAAAAGGTGTCTATTAACCCAGCCATAAAGTTGGTAACACTCATCCTGAAAGAGCAAGAGCCAAATCTATTTGTGGTGGTCCAAATGTATAGCTATTACAGCTATGATTGTTTGTTTTGTGCTGGTTATATAAATTGGCGCCACTAGTTTATAAAGATAAATATTTATACAAAATGGCCTCCTGGAGTGCTTTCTAAAAAAAAATCTGATTATTATTCTGAGCTCTGTCCTAAGACTGTCTGTCGTTTTTCACTGATGACTAATCATCTTACCGGCAATGTCTCTTTTAACCGTTTCGATAACAGATACTGGGTCACCAGGTCTCAGATGAGCATTTGCCAGATGTGACCCTCATCGGTGAAATGGGGGATGTCACTGAGCTGGGCAAGCTGGTGCAACTCGTATTGGGCTGCGCTGTCAGTTGTGAGAAGAAACAAGGTAAACACCGCAAAAAATCTTCTGGGGAAAAAAAAACCCAAGATAAGCTAGAGGTCCTATCACATGATTCCTGTTTGGTAACAGTCCTTGTTTGATGATTGCAAGCCGACTGTCTGATTTAGGAACAATTGACAGATTATGCTTTGCAAAGAGGCTCAAAATAATCAGGTCACACTTTTTAAACATTACCTTAGATGCGGTGCTTGGTTTCCTATCCGGATCGCATTTGTAGCTAATCTGTTCTTTTGGCTGCATTCATCAATCTCTGTTGTCTTTTCTTGAACACAGAGCAAATCCAGCAGATAATGACACTTGAGGAATCCGTCCAGCATGTCGTCATGACAGCCATTCAGGAGGTAAGAGAGCTTCGTGTCGATCCTCTCTCTGTTGATACTCTTTGGTTGATAAAAAAAAATCCCTGATAATCTTTATATAGAAGTGAATGCTAGAAACCATTATTTTGAGTTTGTGGTTTGTTTGTAAACACATGCACATTGGCCAAAACCTTAGGCACACAGCTGAATGAGAGCCAATACAAGCTGTATCCTAAATCCTTCTTTACAAAGATAGACATATTAATCAAATGTTGTTTATTATAGTGGTTGTAGTTTGGTTTAGAGCTACGCTGCAGCGCAATGACTCTGTATCAAAATCTAATGACTATTTGTTGTATGTAGCTCTTGTATTGAATCTGTTAGATTCCAAATGACGTATCATACAGTATGACATTGCTTCTCAATTATTTTTTGTTAGGAAGAAAAAAACTTTTTGCACGACCCCACTCACCGCAGCGACGTTTAATAGTATCATTTGTCTATAGCATTGTTATAAGTACGCCTCTGCATAACAATGTATCCTTACTAATGTTAAATAAAAGAAATATAGATCACCTTAAAATAAAGAAAACTTTATTTAGATTGTTTTTAAGTCTATAAAACTATTTAAAGTGCATCAATTTGACTGAAAAAAACCCAAAACATCTTTATTTAAACTATAAACATATTTTGACCGTTTTGAACCATTTGATACTAAAAAATAAAATTAATTAAACTCAATAAATAATGATACATTCAAATTTATCAGCAACATTCACTCAGTAGCACAATATATAAAACACTTTAAAAATGAATAAACAATTTGTGCAGATTTTTTCTTTTAAATCAAAATGAGAAAGTCAGGATTGATTGCTACAACGGGCATGTTTTGTAGTGCACAGCTTTTTCAAAGCGGGTTTGACACATGATGCTCATAAAGCATGTTCCCCTGGCGTCGCGCCCGCCCCACTTTTTGAGAAGAACTGCTGTATGGTTAAGTCATTTTAAGATTTTGTGTGACTTTGCGGATTGGTATTCAGCTTTTATCAAGAGATCCATCGTCTGAACCAGGAAGCCCCGAGACCTACGGAGACTTTGACTACCAGGTGAGACACAGAACTAATTTCCCGCTGTTGTCCGGTTCTTCAGCCACCATCCTCCTGCGTCTTCACTTTTTATCCTTGTGTTTGCAGTCCAGGAAGTATTATTTTCTAAGTGAGGAGGCAGATGAGAAAGCGGACCTTAGTCAGCGCTGTCGTGATCTGGAACATCAGGTTAGTTTCTAAAATTGTGTTTTCCTATCTTCCATTTGTCCGAGAGGGCCATCAACTGAGTATAGGTACATTTTTTTTATTCATGTCACGATGACAGAACATCCACTTCAAGCTTTATGACAACCAAATTTGCAGCATGTAGTCGAGTGTGTGTGTGTGTGTGTGTGTGTGTCTGCAGTTGTTGTGTTCTGGGCCTTATTGACCAGGGTGCCTGAGTTTGATTTCTTATCATTGTGTGTTGTGTAACCCCGGCTTGTTTTTGCTTCACCCACATTTTTCCAAGTTACATTTATTGTCAGCTGTTGCATAACATCAAGAAAAAAAACTGACACGTTGACTTTGGATGAAGATGCAGCCAACTCTAATTGGCAGCGCTCACGACCCACCTGTTTGTTTACTTACATAGCCCACGCTTTGGGCATTAGTCACTTGTGTTGTTTGGAAAGCTATTTGCTGATGGTGGTCCTGTGCTAAAGCATGCAATCTGTCCTTAAAGTGCAGTGTAGAGTTGTGCTGCTTTCACACAAGATGTACAGCAGGTAAGTAGCCACGCCCCCTTAAAAAAAAGAAAAAAATTGCATCACTGTCTTGTCTAACTGACCCCTCTTGCTCGGCCTGACTTCATACTGCTCACAATTCTCATGTCAAACTCCCCTTTCTTGGTCTAAGTCATTTTTGTTCTAAATGTCAGTATCAGTCACGCTCCATGCATATTCATTTACTTGTATCATGGAGACCTTGTTATCGAGCCCAAGGCTAAGGTTAACAGCTTCACTATTGAGACCGTTCCAACACCCTGGAAACATTTTATAGCAGCTGACAATGTCTTGAGGAGTGAGCATGGAAAATGAGAACATAGCATGTGTTCACTGTCTGCTATACACAATGTGGTTTTTTTTCTCCATCATGTGCTTGTACAGTTCCGGTTATTTTCACAAGAACGCCCGTCTTATGCCTGCATTCTCAATAATGCTCACTTCCTTTCCAATGCATCTTCCAGCATTTGTAGTCGTGGCCAGCGTTTCTCTTAAGTTCCTTTCTGTTTTCCCACCCAGTTGTCGGTGGCTCTGGAGGAAAAGTTGTCTCTGCAGAACGAGACTCGTTCTTTGAAAGAAAAGCTGAGCAGGTGTGACTACTTGGACGCCTCCAACACTGCCATCACCGGCAAAAAGCTGCTGCTGCTGCAGAGTCAGATGGAACAGCTCCAGGAGGAGAATTACAGGTAACAGCGGTACAGAATCCAGGAACGTACTGCTGCACTTGGGATCATAATGTGCTCAGATTCACTTTGAATGGCTTTTATGTCTTTGAGTTCTTAGTTTTTAGGGCATCATAAAGAAAGACAAAACTGTTTTGCTTGAATTTAAAAAAAAAACAACCTTGCTCTCTTTTTGGAATTTCACCGTCTTCTCGACTGTGTACTTATCCAGACTGGAGAACAGCCGAGATGACATATGTGTGCGTGCAGAAATGCTTGAGCGCGAGGTGTCCGACTTGCAGCAACGTAATGAATATCTGACCAGTTTGGCGCAAGAAGCTCAATCCCTCAAAGACGAAATGGACATTCTCAGGTGAGACCGCTGTTGGCTCCTTAAAATGTCAGTGTCAATAATTGGGAAGCTATGGAAGTAATATTGGAGCACAATGATTTACAAACGTGTATATCAGTCTGTGCGTGTGTTATCCAATTTTTGTGTGTGTACTGATTTGTGTGCCTGTATATTGCAAATAGTAAAAAATGTATCAAACTCAGATAAAAAATACTTAAACAGGCACTGTAATGGACTGTTACACATGTACAATTCTGGTCAGCGCCAAGTAAGTGCCTTAACTTAATTGTAATTTTAACGTGAAATAAATGATATCGATATTACAATATTTTTTCTTAATTCATATCTTGTTTAAAAATATATCGATACATCTTACAAACTCGATATATCGCCCAGCCCTACTTTCATGTGATTTTTGCTTTTTTTGAAAGGGCGTATCCGGATTTGTGAGCGTGTAATAATACATGTGCGTATCTGAGGTGTGCCTACATTTAACCAACCACGGAAGACACCAAGCAATTTAAACCAATCGGAAACAATGTACAGCTGAGATGCGTGAAAGAGAGATGCCAAGACCCGCCTTACGTTGTTTCTGATTGGTTTAAATTGCGTAGTGTCCTCCTGTAGGCACAGTGTATTGATGGCTTGGTCTGGGATTGGTTATTTCAATCAATCAATCAGTTATGGTTTAAATTGCGTAGTGTCCTCCTGTAGGCACAGTGTATTGATGGCTTGGTCTGGGATTGGTTATTTCAATCAATCAATCTGTTACGTGAATGGTGAATATAAGCGTGAGAAATGTCTAGTGTGGCGTGTTGCTAGAGAAAGGGTTAAATTGTGTGACTGTCATGCTCAAAGTGAAGCTTGGCAGCTCTGAGCAAGTGATGGAGCGGGGTCCATGTTGTTGACGCAGAATAACATGATCAGTGGCTGCAAGGTGGTGAGTATTAGGAAAGGCAAGGGGGAGTAACAGACAGACAACTCTTTTTACACCTTCAAATCGCTGTACAGACAGATCGGAATTACCAATCCCAGACCAAGTCATCAATCCATTACAGGACACCACGTAACTTAAAACTAATCAGGAACGACGTAAGGCGGGTCTTGGCGTCTCTCTTTCACACACACCTCAGCTGTACGTTTTTTGTGATTGGTTTATCTTTCGGTACACCTCATATACGCACACGCAGATTGTATACACGCACGCACTTCTTGATGCGCGCGCACAGGTATTACACGCTCAAATCTTACACAGAAGTGAATCTTACAGAAGTGTCGCAAAGTCACGTGTAAATAGACAGCCTATCGAGCGTTCTTTCTCATTAGGGACAGACGGACAACATAAAACACACGTACGTGGATCTAAAACACGCGTACGTGGATCTAAAACACGCGTACGTGGATCTAAAACACGCGTACGTGGATCTAAAACATGCGTACGTGGATCAGAAACACGCGTACGTGGATCAGAAACACGCGTACGTGGATCAGAAACACGCGTACGTGGATCAGAAACACGCGTACGTGGATCAGAAACACGCGTACGTGGATCAGAAACACGCGTACGTGGATCAGAAACAAGCGTACGTGGATCTGAAACAAGCTTACGTGGCTCTAAAACACGCGTACGTGGATCTAAAACACGCGTACGTGGATCTAAAACACGCGTACGTGGATCTAAAACACACGTACGTGGCTCCAAATACACACACTTGGATTGATATACAGACGCACAAATCGGTACACACGCATGTGAATTGGACTACATGGCACAGATTGAGATACATGTTTGCAAATAATTTTGCTACAATATTCCATGGGAGGTCTTTTAAGAGCTATAAAAGTATTTAATATATAAATTAATGTGTGTCCTTTTATGAGGAGTGACCTTCTTACTAGTACAACTTTAAAATATTCTATTTACCAAATAACGTGATTCAAACCAGCCAGTCGCTTGACGTCTGTGGTGACGCATCAAAACACAATTATACGTGGGAACGCATCTGAAGGCTTTAAGCTGCAGTTCATCCATTATCATCTTCCACTCACAGAAACAACTCCCACACTGCCCACACACAGACGTCCATTCACCTCCTCACGCCGACATCTGTGTTGATAAAAGACATTTCATACATTGATGCTAGTTTGCGTCAGAGTAGAATGGGGAACCAATCCGGGACGTTCACACTTCATAACTTAGTGCAGCACATATCCTGAGGGATGTAGCTTCTTTTATCCGGCCTTGCGCCTCCCCTCCTCCCCCTCAGGCACTCATCCGACCGGGTGAACCAGCTCGAAACTCTAGTGGAGACGTACAAAAGGAAACTGGAAGATTTGGGTGACCTGCGCAGGCAGGTGCGCCTCCTGGAGGAGCGCAACACAGTGTACATGCAGCGCACCTGCGAACTGGAGGAGGAGCTGCGCAGAGCTAACGCTGTCCGCACTCAGCTAGACACCTTCAAGAGACAGGCAAGCTGTGGGCCGTGAAGAACCATACTTTTTTCTGTGTTGACATCCAAATGCAATTGAACACAGTTTGGCCCGTGTGGCGGTTATTGTGTAACTAATTGTCTTACCATCACAGCCTGTAGTAGCTATGCCCTCTGACTTACAGGCACATGAGCTTCACACCAAGCACCAGTTAGAGGCCGTAAAAGCTGAGAAGTGGCAGTTTGAGTACAGGAATCTTAATGACAAGTATGATGCACTCCTGAAAGAGAAAGAAGTGAGTGATGATCACTATTCAGTTCTGGTGGATAATGCAAAGTAGTAGTGTGTTTTGATCATGCATAGTTAATACACACTGAACAATGTTTGGTGTATGATATGTGGTGGTTCTTAAGATTCCTGTGAATGGGTTAGGGTTGTCCCGATAGCAATATTTTGGTACCGGTAACAAAATGTATTTCGATATTTTGACACTTTTCAAAATTACGGGCACCACAAAAAAATTAACTTCACTTAATTTTAGTTAAAAAAATCTTACGATACATTAAACATGGTTCTTATTGCACTCAAAGAACAATTTTTTAATATTATAACAAACAATAAAATGCATTAAACACACACTTTTCTTGATGCACTCAAAGAATAATTTTATATATTAGATGTAGTCTGTCATAATCTAGGATTAGGTTAAAATAGAATAGTTTATTGATATTTTTTTATGATTGTTGTTGCCACTCTTGGGCTATGCTTTAAGAAAAATACAATCATTAGTAATTACTAAAATCAATACTCTTGCTAAAAGTACACAGATGTAGACATGTAGCAGGTAAAACACAGATTGTAGCAATTTGTTACAAAATTCAGTCATTTCACTTGCATTGGTTTAGGCTACGTGGGCAGTTTGGACTCCGCTAATATTTGGCATTAAGCCAAGCAGCTGCATGCATGTCTAGATTTCTGTATGTGCAGAGCAGGATAGCTAATTAACTACATTACCTTCAAACTTATTGTGCAGGTCTGGATTATTGTTATTTAAATCTTTACCAAATTTGAAACAAACCTTGCCCCCTTTGGCAAGGCATGTTTTAAAGCACTGCTTGCAGCGTTTTGAAGCCCAAATACATTTTTTATTTTGCATTTCACGCACCCTCTTCATCAACCAATAGAATTGCCTTTGTTTACCAGTTTTTCTCTCCTTGCTGTTTCTATTTGTGCGCTCTGTGAGTGTGTGCACGGTAACACACTCAACATGCTCCTCTGCTCCGCAACGCCACCGCCGCACAACAGCATGCGGATAAAAAAATAGCTGTATTTTTCAAAGTCCGGATAGTACCATTTTCAATTCATTGGTACTGCAGTATATATACGGTACAACCCTAGAATGCACATGTGTGATGTTAATACTACCCTAATTTAAAATGTTAATTTATGGTACACATTAGGTGAACTTTTCGGTTTGAAATTGTGAATTTAGGACTTGTTTGCAAGTCACGTTCTATCGTTTTTGATACATATTAATCCAAAATTCACATTTTTGTTTAAAAAAAAAAAGTTAAAAAATCTACATGAGCTGCTTGCTTTGTAAACAAGCACACATTTAGGTAGCAATGCCTGGATTTAAAGCGGGACCTATGACGATTTGAATCTACATTTGAAACACTTCCTTGTTGAGATTATTTGTAATATCTCAGTATGGATATACATTGTAAATTTTGTTCTACAGACGGTCACATTTATAACCCGTATTTTGAGTCTGTCGGTCTATGGAGGCGTTCCCAGATTGCAAATGAAACCACGCCCCACCCTCTCCCAAAAGCATCATAATTTATCTTTTGAAAATGTACACTTTCTTAAATATATATCTTGAAGTCGTCACCGCTTTTTTCTTGAAGATAAACCTCGTAAACATGATACAATTTTACCCGGTCAAAACATTAGGTATACCTGCAAATTCTCTGATCAATTCTGACCTGTATAAAAACACAACTGCTTTTAGCAGCATTAATATCGCATGCCAAGATAAGATGAAAATTGTACTTTATCCTACCTTTTTTTTTCAGTTTCCTGAAAACCTAAAGCTGGGGAGCTCCTCCCCTTCTGGCTAAGCGCTTTACAAAGTGTCCAAATAAGTAGATCCACCTCGCTACGACATAACCAGGCTGCAAAACCCTGCAAACATGGGCATCCAAACTGCAGGCGCGGACATTGCTTGACACGAATATCCAACATCGTAACGATAATTATAAGTCAGAAAAGATGAAACGCATCATAGGTCCCCCTCTTACTCAAAAAAAGTTGCACTGATGAGCTCATATTAACATATTATCGTTACACCGACACGGAAAATAATATATTGCCTTATGCTTTGTTCTCCAGCGTCTGATGTCCGAAAGAGAGACACTCCGGGAGACAAATGATGAGCTGAGATGTGCACAAGTCCAACAGAGCTGTCTCAGTGGAGGAGGTGAGTTATAAAAACTGACAACATGGGATTGAAAAACTGCATCTCTAAAAATCTAATAACTAAATCACAACACCGAGTCATGGCGTGGTCAGTAACTGAGGTTTACTTGCATGTAAAGCCTTGGAGTAGACTTTACACGATTGTGATTTTAATGATTCGATCGAGACTAAATTAGAAATTGCATGACTTTAAATTGTTTGTATTAAACTTCTCATAATGGAAACACAAGAATACCAAATCTGTGGCTTTGCCTCTATGAATTATGGTCATTTATTCAAAGAAATGTCTCAAACTACGGTTTTCTTCTAGCTGGGGTTAATTTGGCAGTGACCATTTTGACGGTCGGTGCAAGCTCGTACTGCAACTATTGACTAGTCGACTAATCAGATTATGAAGCAAGCAACTTACTTTTCAGTGGCTCTAATGTACCCTAGGGCTTTTTAAATTTAGCTTGAGATTAGGGCTGCAACAACTAATCGATTAAATCGATTAAAATCGATTATAAAAATAGTTGCCGATTAATTTAGTCATCGATTCGTTGGATCTATGCTATGCGCATGCGCAGAGGCTTTTTTAAAAAAATAAATAAAATTTTTTTTTTTTAAATATGGTCATGTGGACGAGTGAGGGAAGAGTGGATCGTGAGATCGACAGGCGAATCGGTGCAGCGTCTTCAGACGCTGTATCGATCCGTTGTGGTGAAGGAGCTGAGCCGGAAGGCAAAGCTCTCAATTTACCGGTCGATCTACGTTCCCATCCTCACCTATGGTCATGAGCTTTGGGTTATGACCGAAAGGACAAGATCACGTGTACAAGCGGACGAAATGAGTTTCCTCCGCCGGGTGGCGGGGCTCTCCCTTAGAGATAGGGTGAGAAGCTCTGCCATCCGGGGGGAGCTTAAAGTAAAGCCGCTGCTCCTCCACATCGAGAGGAGCCAGATGAGGTGGTTCGGGCATCTGGTCAGGATGCCACCCGAACGCCTCCCTAGGGAGGTGTTTAGGGCACGTCCGACCGGTAGGAGGCCACGGGGAAGACCCAGGACACGTTGGGAAGACTATGTCTCCCGGCTGGCCTGGGAACGCCTTGGGATCCCCCGGGAAGACCTGGACGAAGTGGCTGGGGAGAGGGAAGTCTGGGTTTCCCTGCTTAGGCTGCTGCCCCCGCGACCCGACCTCGGATAAGCGGAAGAAGATGGATGGATGGTCATGTGGTGACATCAATGATGGTATTTTGAGAGGTAATCATTGGACACAGGACATCACTGAAGGCCTAGGTGGAAAACGCGCGGCCTGCCACTGGATTACATTAGTGCTTAATTTGGTAAAAAAATAATGCTGACAATATCGTTGGAACAATAAGTCGTTTAGCAAAATGTGTTATCAGACCAAGCCTTTTTAGGGTGAAATGCTCCCCTACTTTTGATGTATTCATGTTGTTGCAGCGACCGCAGCCATTTTTCTATTCCTGTAGCTTGCCGTCACCGGTCACAATGACTCGCACATGTTTTTTTCCAACTGGGAAAACACAAGCGATGACATAACCGACAAATTAACTGGTCAGCGACTAATGTTATTGATTTTTTTAATTGCTGCACCCCTAATGGAGGAACCTTTTGGCCTGACTTCGTCTGATGTGTGATTGATGGAAAACAGTGTGTGGTGCACATATAGAGGACAGTCTGACTTGTGCATTGTAAATTATACCCTAAAGTGACTTGTTACAACAGTCAGGCAATAAATCTTCTAAATCTATATTCTCACAAACACACATTGTCTTTAAAATCAGCACTCACACAGAGCCATGGAGACAACGTTTTGTCTATATGGCCTGGCACAATTCAATTCAATTCAATTCAATTCAAAGTCACACGCCTGCATTGTCCACTGCTTGAAATTAAGTCTGCACCCGTGAGTCCATAACTTTATGACTCGTGTTGTTGAATAAGCTTTACTGTAGGTACAGTACATGAGATAATATCGCATATTTCAGTTTTGGGGCAGATGACTTTAAAAAAGTTAGTTACTTTCAAAAAAGTGATTCGTAATGATATTACTCATAATTGGTTATCAGGGAAAGTGAATAACGTATTACCTTTTGGAAAAATCTTCAAATTCTTGGCGTGCGCCATTGAGAGATGTTTCATTGGATTAGTTACTCTCAAACACGTTTGCTCTAGAACATGGGTGTCAAAGTCATTTTTGCTCAGGGGCTGCATGGAGGAAAATCTATTCACACCCGGGCGGGACTGATAAAACCATGGCATAATAATTTGAAAATAAAGACAACTTTAAAATTGTTTCTTTTTGTTTTTTTTACTTGGGCCAAAAGTAGAACACATTCAGAAAATGTACATATTACAAATAACAAATGGTAAAACACTTTAAGTTAGTTGAAACCTCTGAGGAAATAATTGGTGCAGTTTCAAAAACACCATAAATAATACACTGAGCTTAGACTTTGTCTCAGGGTTTTTACAAAGCCAGGAAACTTTAAGCATTTCCTGTTCAGCATTCTCATGTTTGCAGTTCGCCATTAAAGACGTGTTTGGAAAAGCAACCGAGCGTTTCCTCAAACCGCCGCATTGGTGAAAACTATCCAACAAATTAATGTATTATCATTAAAATATTACAATATTACACCATAGCCAACATCAAGGTAACATACCTACAAACTTTACCAATGTGAACATGCTAGATTTAAGCATCAAATAAAATGGAACAAACAACAATTTTACAATGGAGTTTCAGTGGGCACATCGTGCCGTTAACCAACTCTAACTTCAAAGATGATGGTTATGTTGACTTAAGTCTTTGCATTTTACCGTTTCTTTATTAGTCTGCTGCCAGCCACAACAGGAGCCGCTGATTGCTTGCACCAGTGCTGGTTTGAGTAGCAGCAGCCAATCCAGAGGGCGCTTGAAGTTCGCTGACATGTCATCTTAAACAGTGTCATGTGTGACGTGGGTTACACTTGCATTGCTATTGCGACATCCAGCTTACACATTTAGAACAGCAGTTTATTTCATTCAAAAATTGCAGTTCATTTTTATACTTGGCGAACTCATTTTGCGGGCTCATTAAGGCCCGCAGGCCAAACGTTTGACACCACTGTTCTAGAACATGGTGTACGTATCAAATGTTTGTTCTTGCTTTGTACATCAATGACATTGAAGCAGTACTTGTATTTCCATCCTGGGAACGCCCGTTTTGACTCGCTTGTGTCCTTGAATGCACCTTGCGTGAGAGTGACTGGTGGAGGAAGTGTTGCATGGGTGTGTGGAGAGGACGGATATATCTATGTGTTGGAACTATGGATGTAATGATAACCGCTGTAAAACTTCTGACTGTTAGTATTGCCGTTTTAAATGAAAAACCTGTGATTAATAACTGCACTTTGGTAAAATCACAGACTGACTCACACTAGCTAGCTTAAATGTTAACATGAATGCAAGACACAATTAATGTATTTTCACAATAAGAAACAATTTACCACAACCTAAACTTGTAAAAACACATTACTGTCTAAGCAACTAAGATATGAAGTTGTGATCAATCTGTACCCGAAACACATAACACGTAGTGTTTTCTTGGTTTTGTTTTTTTAACAACTTTATTAAGAAAGAGTTATACAACAGAAAGTAAACTCGCCTGACATGAATCAAAGTGAACACTCACTTTTCCTTTTTCAATTAAAAGAAACATTCTAAAACTTTTACAAATTAAAATTGGATAGAAAAAAAGATTTAAAGACTCAAATAATGTTTTTTAAAAATCCAGAACAATATTTGATGTTTCTTCTGCCAAGAAAGTATATTGTGTGTCAATGTATTACAGTACATCCCTTGTTGGAAGCGAGCACTGCTCTCAGATGAATGAATTTCTAATACAGTGTCGCTGTCGGTAACTATAAGGGTTTTAGTTCTAACACTGTCGACATGTGTCACTCACATTTTGCATGACACCAGACAGATAAATCACTTTTACCCGTTCATGCAAACTCTGTCACCCTGGTTAGTGTTTCAAAAGCTCAGTTTTTAAGGACACAAACCTTTTTGTTTTCATGTACCAAAGAACATAATAGCATTATTTTAGATATCCTCATTCCTCAAAGTTCCACTCCCTTGCATTGTTTTTTTAATTTTTTTTTTATTCGTAATAGTGGAACCCGCGTCCCAACGACTCGTTTATGACGTCCTTAATCACATTGGATTCAATCAATTGCATATTTAAAATTATTTGCCGATGTTATGACAGTGTAAAGTCTGGTTGTGGAGAGCCATATGCTGCCAGTAGTTTTTATTAAATACAGAGATGAGGCTTTTTTTGTTGTTGTTGTTGTACATTTACAGACATTCCCGCTCAACCTTAATCTCTCCACAGGAGGCTTGTGTGGCAATGAGGCTGAGGCAGGGAACCTTGCTGCAGAGATCATGCCTGCTGAGCTCAAGTACGTATTAATAATTGTGTATATAAGCTTTGGGCTCCAGGGTTTATTGTATACCAGTCCTCCAATAAATCCTACTTGCACCTATTATTATTATTTTAGCGTAACTGATGAGATTGTCCCTTATCCTACCACAAACATGCACTGGTGGCAATATCAGTGCTCTATATATTTTTTTATGATTGGGACAGTATTTACTACTCCTAACTCTTCAGTTTAGGCTTTTGAATGCAAATGTTGGGCTAATCCAGTGCGTTTCAATTATTTTTGTCAGGCCCTCCCCCCTTTTGGGGACATAAATTGAAATATTATTGAGAACATGATACTTATTTCTTCCCCCTGACACCTTATCATGCCCATCCCACTATATAAGAAGTATGGCTCTAATGATTATGAAACTCTTAAAGCAGGTGTGACCAAAGTGGGGCTTGTGGGCCAAATTTGGCCCATGAAGTTGTTTTGTTTAGCCCGCTGAAGGGAGTGAACTTTATTATTTACATTTAGGTTATTTGTTTCACGCTCAAAATTAGGGGTGTCCCGATCCAATATTGATATAGGATACCGATGCGATATCGGCAAATAACCAAGTATCGGATGCGATCGGCTTGCATATACACTACCGTTCAAAAGTTTGGGGTCCCATTGAAATGTCCTTATTTTTTAAGGAAAAGCACTGTACTTTTCAATGAAGATAACTTTAAACTAATCTTAACTTTAAAGAAATACACTCTATACATTGCTAATGTGGTAAATGACTATTCTAGCTGCAAATGTCTGGTTTTTGGTGCAATATCTACATTGGTGTATAGAGGCCCATTTCCAGCAACTATCACTCCAGTGTTCTAATGGTACAATGTGTTTGCTCATTGGCTCAGAGGGCTACCGGTAATTGATGATTAGAAAACCCTTGTGCAATTATGTTCACACATCTGAAAACAGTTTAGCTCGTTACAGAAGCTACAAAACTGACCTTCCTTTGAGCAGATTGAGTTTCTGGAGCATCACATTTGTGGGGTCAATTAAACGCTCAAAATGGCCAGAAAAAGAGAAAGAAAAAGAGAATTTTCATCTGAAACTCGACAGTCTATTCTTGTTCTTAGAAATGAAGGCTATTCCACAAAATTGTTTGGGTGACCCCAAACTTTTGAACGGTAGTGTAGAATGTCCGATATAAGCTCTGATACAAGCAGTCCTTTAGCATGTTTACTTGTGCAAAGCTGGATAGACAGTGAACATCTAAATGTCCTCCAATCAGTACACATGGTTGGTCGTTTCTCATATTTAAGTTACCGTATTTACAGACTATAAGGCGCACTTAAAATCCTTTTTTTCCTCAAAACTCGACAGTGCGCCTTATAACCCGGTGCGCATAATGTACGGAATAAGTTTGGTTGAGTTTACTCACCTCTAAGCTATTAGATTTGGTACATGGTGTAATAAGTGTGACCAGTAGGCCCTATGATTGCAATATGTCTCAAGTAAACAACACCAACATTTGAAATGTTCCATTGAAAATATAGAACATTACACACGGCACTCAAAAATATATCAAAATGTTTTACTACGACATTGGCAAGCTATGAAGCCGCACCGCTTGAATAATTGTCGGCACATTAAACATACGAGTATTATTATGGTGTGTGTATAAGGTAAGTCTTATCTGGCGTTTTGTTTCACAATATTATGCAAAAGCAACTTTTCTTACCTTCTGGTACCTGCTGATCTGTATTTGGGATTAGTCCTGAAAAATTGTCCGCGAGTCGATAAGCTTCTTCTTTTTCCTCTATCTTCTTGTTATGGGACATTCATCCTCCGCTGTTGCCATTTCTAATACAAAGTAGTGTAAAGTTCTTACTTATATCTGTCCGTAAACTTGCCATGAAAGCGCTAAAACATACCTGTGTAGTGAGTTCACATTATTCACCCAAGGAACTTTAATTATTAGAGTCCCTGTCGGACGGTTTTTCACGGGACACATTTCTTGTGTTGTTGTTTCCGGATGAGCAGATGCTGCTCCGTTATTGATTTAAGTAAAGTCTGAATGTAATTAAAACCGTTAGCTCCATCTTTTGACTTCCACTCCCGTCCTTGCACGCTACACTGCTACAGCAAAGATGACGGGGAGAAGACGCTGCCGAAGGGGAGCCACGTAAATAACACCGCCCATAAAACGGCGCATCTGGAAGCGACTGTCAGAAAGCGGCTTGAAGATGATCTGTAAAACATAATCTATGCAACATTTTGACCAAAGAACCAGTATTACATGTTATGTAGACCACAAGGAAGTGTTGTCAAGTTAGAAAAAATCAATAAATATATAACTTCTTTAATGCGCCCGGTGCGCCTTTTGTATGAAAAAAGATCACAAATAGACCATTCATCGGCGGTGTGCCTTCTAATCCGGTGCGCCCTTTGGTCCGGAAAATATGGTAAGTCATTTACAAAAGGTAAACATGGTTACAGCAAGCATGCAGCTACACAACAGCTTAGCAACCAAACGTAAAAAGTGTCCTTAGTTGACCAATATTGCAGTCTAAGACAGCACAATTGTCTACATAAACAAGTATCAAATAATTATAGTTGCATATTACTTACATACAAAGTCTCCAAGGCAGAAGCGTATTTGAAAGTATCCAGTAACAAATGTGTCCGCATCATTCAACTTACTGTGTCCTGAGCTTAGTTTAATGAATTATTTTGACCACAGCATAAGTCCATTCGAGACGTGTAATAATAAATAGGTTAGTGTTCTTGAGACCTTTGTTCTCTGTTTAACAAATTTCACTTGATAACACATTTTATACCATTCCACACTACCAAATCATTCCTGCTGATACTGTATTGGATCAAAATCGGTACTTAAGGCTCCAATATCGGTTAAAAAAAAAATTGTATTGAGACAATCGATGTCTTTGGCCCACAGCCAATTGGCACATTTCCGAGGCAAAACGTTTGGGCACCCCTGCTCTAAAAGATACCTGTATCTCATTTTTAGCACAACCAATAGAGGAGCCACACATGTCATTTACACTCATGTGAAAAAATAAAGCCCCGCCCACCCCAGGACACACTTTTTACAACATGATAAAGCAGTGTAATGTTAGCTTCACACAGAAGCTCTTTGAAACAGAATGCTCCATCATCTTTGTGGCAGCTGCGTCATGGGAATTTCTACGCAAATACAAAGACTTGAACCTTTAATAACTCAAGAACGGATCAAAGTCTGTGTACTCCATAGATTAGTGATCAGCAATTATTTTCTATCACACCCCCACTGGGAGACAAACAATTTTCACACATTCCCTAAATTGAAGTCCTAATGACAATATTTATTTAAATCCTCATTACCAATAAACTGAAGGGTTATGTATGTATACATGGTCATATTTCCAGGTTGAGCCTTTTGATGAATTCAAGTAGTGCTGCCACCTAGTTGGAGGCGTGTGTATAGTTCAAGAATAAAAAAAGGCAATAATAGTCCCTTGGCCCCTCACAGACCCCCCTGAGATCCCATTGTTTGAGAAGCACTGGGATAATTGATACACCATTAGGGATGTCACGGTATGAACATATCTTATCACGGTTATTGTGATCAAATTATCACGCTTATTATTATCACAGTATTTTTTAATGTGCTCAAACTGTTCAAAAAGTACCTATACTGAAATCTTTTAACTAAGTTTTATTGAAAAAAACACAAAATGCATTCAAAATGACTTCCTTTGAAGAAGAAACATTATTGTACTTGTACCTCCAAGTAAAAAAATGTATGTGCATATGAAAACAACACAAGCATTATAAATGGCACCTGATGGCAATAGGACATAACTGCACTTTTTGTCCATATAAATACAAATAGTGTGCTTATCGTATATGAGATCTAGTCTTACACTTAGGGCTGCACGATTATGTCCAAATTAATAATTGAGATGATTTTTTTTATCAATAGTGAAATCAGGATTATTCATTATGTTAGGTAAAACAGTGTTGGGTTGGGGTGTGAACGTTACGTCTAATAAGGCTATAAACGTAATCCATATATTTAAGGGAAAATATTTGTCTATGTTCATTAATATTACTAACATGTCACCCCTTTAATATTACACGATGCCTTTATCTCGATGTTTATATTTCTAAAGTATTTTTTTAAGTTGTCTACATTTACATGTACATGCTGTATTGGGACCGATCCATTAAGAGTTTGAGCAGAAATATGTCATATAGGGATTAACTATACACAATAAAACATTAACAAAGAGCTATGTCACATTGTTTCTTAAAGTAACTTTGTGAAAAAAACAAAGCCACAACATGTAAAAAAAACATGGTGTGTACTTTTTGATATTAACATAAAACACAGAGCAGTTTGGCTAATGAAGATAAAGTTTAATAAACAAGCTTTCTTCTCCAACAACACCATGTGTTTCAGCACAACACTTGGCCAAGAAAAACAAACAGGAGTGATACCTCTCATATCAAATACTCAATCTTCACAGCTTGCGTTCAATTCAAAGAGCTAACAAAACATTTGCGCTAGTATTGATGTTATTTGAACACTGATACAGTTTACAGGTAAATAAAGAAGGAGTGAACATCCCAGCCAACAAACTACAGACTATAAACATGTTGTAACAACATTCACGACACATCACCTGCTGCATGCTAACTCTGTCCCAGCAGCTGATGGACGCCGTGTTGAAAAAATGAAACCAACATCTCCTCCACGCTATACTTGTAGCGCGGGACAAATGCGTCTGTTTCCAATATTGTCCACACCTGTCGTCATGTAGCAGCAGCAGTGCGCGCTTGAACGCACGCCCAGAGTCCATGGAAATAAAGCGAGGGGAAAGGAAGTTAAACGAAGCGAATCTGTAGTTGCTTTCCACCATGTTTCAAGCTAAACGACGTTAGTGCGCATGCGCCGGCACTGCTGTGACTCCTTTTTCAGGAAGTAAGCAGTGTTGCCTAAAATGTGTTAATAAATGACGGTTTTTCGGTAATTAAAATTTTAAACGGTATTACTAAACGTTGGGAATTTTACCACGGTTTATCATTATACTATTGATCATTTCATCCCTATACACCATGTTAACAATATTGGGTAATCATTTTTTAAAACCCATTAATTTCTTCTGAATTGTAATTATTCAGCCTACCTAGTCAAATGCACGGTCCCAAAAGGCATGCTAGATGAGGTTCCATGTATGCACAATGTATTTGCAGAAAAGTTTAACTTGTAAAAAGGGTACCAACTCTTATATTTTGTGGCAGTGTAGCAGGAGCATAGATGCGTTGTTTTCAGGCATGGGAAATGTAAGCGTTTTTAAACTTTCGTTTTTGTGTCAAAATGTCAATTTTGAAATTGTTTAATGAAATATTGTAGCGCGTATGGATGCGAGTCGAAGGAGGAGTGTCAAAAGATAGAGCTTATTGTTTTAATGACATTCAGATGTTTTCTTATCAGCAATCGAGCAGCATCTGTACATCCGTGGCTTCTCAGTACTGATGTACGGCTCGATACTGCCGATACCAGATCTTTATGCTCTAATATTGATTATCAAATCAAAATATCTATGCTTTTGATTTTTCCACCAAGGGTCGTATACTGAAAAGCCAAAGTATTTTAAAAAAAATACAAAAACAATTATTGTCAGCTTTGTATTATAGGTCAGTGGCCCCCAACCACAGGTCCAGAGACCGGTGCGTGAAGCATTTGCTACCGGGCCGGAGAGAAACATTAAATAATTTATAAAGGACTGCATTTTCTCCGACTTACACTTGACCAGGGGTGTCAAACTTGTTTTCATTAAGGTCCACACCGCAGTCATGGCTGCCATTAGAGGGCCGCTTGTAAATAATTAATGAATTTGCCTAGGAATTTAAATATTTCAAAAAAAATGTGCGTAAAGACTAAAAAACATATGTGGATTTTACCACAGTTTTTTACAAAAAAAAACTGGCAGTAAGTTGCCAGACGTTTACTGTAAAATGTTTTTTTTTAATTATCATTTTTACAACATATTACTGTAAATAGAAATACAGTACCGCTGTTTAATTTTATTTTGGCAACTCAGCTGCCAGTTATTTACCATAAAATCATCAAATGTGGTACCATAAAATCATCAAAAGAACAAAAAATTGACAGCTCAGTCGACAGAATTTTACTGTAAACCAAACTTAGTAATATGCTGTAAAAAAAAAAAAATCCCTAAATTTTACAGTAAAATCTATTGGTCATTTTTATAGTGTACAATTTGATGGATAACTTGCTTCGAAATCATAAGTTAAGCAGATATTTCAGTATTTATTTGGATTTTGACCAACAAAGTTAGATAATATAATATTTGTTGCAATTGTTGACACAATTTTTTTTCCCCTGTCAAACTAGAAAAAAAAACTTAATACCTTTTAGTGAGAAAATAAGAAAGTAAAGAAAGAAAATATAAGATATTTTATTGACATATTATTTCCAGGCTTTTGCGGGCCATATAAAATGACGTGGAGTGCCAGATCTAGCCCGCGGGCCTTGAGTTTGACACCTGTGCACTAGACACACCAATGAGCTTGTTTATAGTTGTACAATAAAAGTCCTCATAGGAAGTTGCCATTTGTTATAACTTTGTGACATGATACAATGTACTTAAATCAACATATCAAATAGAAAAGTGACAGATTGTAGCCAAAGGCTGATTTCCATCTGCATCTCATTGCAAAGAAACACTAATTCAGCGTTATAGTGAATTGTATTTTTCATGCACTTATTTTTGCTGTATTTATCTGGCACAAGTGGAAAGCCGGTCCCTGAAAATAATGCCTACATTGAACCGGTCCGTGGTGCAAAAAAGGTTGGGGACCACTGTTATAGGTGACTAAGTACATTATTATTAATTATTAGTTAGAACATTTCAGGGTTTTTTTCATTAAGATATCGATTTTTTTGGGTGTTTTTTTTCTTGTTATATTTTACTTTTGTTTTTTTCCTCTTTTGAAAACAGAAATAAAGTAATACTATTAACATGATTGTGTAACTGCATACGTATTTAACAGTGTTTATTAGTGTTGTAATTTCTTCAAATTCATTCATTCATAAGTTAGTATTTTTTAATTAACTGAACTTTGTTTCTACTAAGTGTATTTAAATTTTATTTTGAGAGCTAATATTTTAGATCTGGGGTGTCTAAAGTGTTTCATTGTTTTAAAAAAATGCTAAATACAGACATATATATATATATATATATATTATTATTATTAGTTTAAAAATATCCGCTTTTTCTCAGTACATTCCGATTTTTTGCTCTTTTTTCTTATATATATATATATATATATTATTATTTTTTTTATGTTATTTGAAAACACACAACTTTTTAAATTTTAGCAGACACATCGGGTATATTTGCACAGCCTGAATTTTACTTGGTCACGAAACCCCTTCAACCGGAACTCCCCAAAAGTTCCGTATGGGTGAATTATGTAAACCTACAACAATATCTAAAAAATAAGTTCTAAACAAAATTTGTTGAACGCACATCTCAGCCGCAGGTACTCGCTGTTCCTCTTGCCTAAACGCCACACTGAGTTGCTGGACAGGGAGACGACAGGGCGCCGAAACAAGTCCGCTAATTAACATAGTCTCATAATTAACATCATCTAGCTAGCTTACTTGCCTGCGTTCACTCTCCGAGCCACAATATTGATGGCTTTCTACTTTGCTGCTATTCATCTTTGAATGATTATAATCCCAACACTATTAGTTCCGAACCAGTTGTATTTATTAGTAGGGTATATTTTTGATGTGACAGTAAACAGAGGTCACAACACCGGAAGTAAATTAACCCGAGGGGGGCATGGCTACAAAATAGTGTTGCCAAATGGGAAATGTTTTCTGAGTTCTTTGCATGCATGTTGCAGAAATAATTTTACTTTGCACTGCAGCCAGAGCGGTCTGGGTCACAGAGCATTATATGCATTATATGCAAAATGCCCGGCGTTCTCTGCACAAAAACAATCCACGTCTTTACAGAGAGAACGCACAACGGGCCTGAGCTAGCTAACGTTAGCGTTGTATTAGCTAATGCTAATTTATCCAGTTAATCTGAAAGACTGTGCTAGCTGCTTATTTTATTGTATCAATGCCGTTTAATGACCTTGTCCCAATGTAGATACTGATCTCTTATCAGTACAATGTGTGTCAAATCATCCCATAAGTCATGACGTAATATGACCCTACCTAGTGTGCCTCTGCTTGGCTCGCCAGTGTCTGACCATGTCTGTGACCCAGACCGCTCTGGCTGCAGTGCCCTCTGCTGGTTGTTCAGGAGAGTGTGTGGGTCACATTTATTTGTGCCTCTGGTTTGTGGTAGGAATGTCTCATCGACACAAAAGCAAAAAAGCGATCCACATATGCAAATTCAATACAAATACAAAATCAAGCATATTTATATTAAAATCTCAAAAATATATTTACAAATACACGTTTATTTATACAAATTCTTGGTTTATTTGTATGTCATATTTTTATATTTATACATTTTGTTTGTATATTTCAAATCTCAAAAATATATTTACAAATACGCGTTTATTTAAAGAAATGTTTTATTTATTTATATATCACATTTGTATTTGTATTTTTATTAAAATATGCATATGTATTACATCATATTGATATATATTATATATATATATATATATAAGCTGATGTGAGACAATTCTACTTCCATAAGAAACATTTTGGCGGCTCACGGCCCAACATTGGGCCTTATGGTTAAGAAACACTGATCTGGACCATTCTGTAGAGCTTTCTTCATCTCCTGCTGCCTTTCTGATGTCCAATCCAGGGAGACAATGGTGCGCCTTCAGAGTGAAAACAAGATGCTGTGTGTCCAGGAGGAAACTTACAGGCAGAAAGTAGTGGAGGTGCAGGCTGAGCTCGAGGGGGCTCAGCGCAGCAAGAATGCTCTAGAAACCCAAAACAGGTAGGTGACAGCCTGCCATCAACCTACATAGTGGGAAAAACAAATCCTCCTCCCTCCATGCTGCCATATTGTGTGTTCCTTGACATTAAGATGGGTGTTATACGGAGGGTAGGAGTGCTATCTGCCTAAATGTCAACTCACCCTCTGGACTGTGTGGGCTGGACCGGAGGACAGACAGCAGAAAGCCAGATTGTCTCTTGTTTCTGAGCGTGCATCTGAGTGTGTTTACATGCCTGCGGGCATGTGGACATGTGGGTGGACTGAGTGTGTGTGCGTGTGCGGCCAGGCAACACCAGGCCCAGGGTGTGGGAAGCATCCTCACTAACAGGAGGAGAGGAGTGGAGTGAGCATGCTCAGTAAAGCGCAGCGCCGCATGGCCCGGCAACACACAGATGCACAAGGATCAACACTTCCCCCTACTTGTATTCCTCCCACACTTTTAACTTTCAGTCCTCCTCTCATCCCTCTACAACAATTGTTCTGTCTCTTCAGGCTACAACAGCAGCAGATCTCGGAGCTGCGTTCTCAGGTGGAGGAGCTCCAGAAAGCACTTCAGGACCAAGGCAGCAAAGCTGAGGATGTGAGTTGCGGTCGGCTTGTTTCTCCTCCGTTCTCTCCTGTCCCTCTTCTTGCACCAAACAGATCAAGTGCTGATTTTATTGGAGTAGTATTTGCTTACATATGTTGGACTGTGTGATAGGGATGTGTATCTTATAATAACTGACGATTCGATTTCGGATTCTCAATTTGAACCGATTCTCAAAAAATGTCTTTTGGTATAAAAATTATAAAACATTTTCAAAACCAGTTACATTTTAGAAAAACTCCGTGGCTAAAAACTATACAGTGTAATGTAATCATCATATATAATAATAATAATGCAAGTAACCATTTAAAAGGTAATACACATTTATTTCTCATTACTATAGAATGTTTTATCATTGGAAGGTAAATACTTGATCCTAAATAAATAAACAAAAAAATAACGTGGGCTCATTTCTCTAAGCGAAAATGTAACGTAAATAAATATTAAACAATTAAAATTAAAAAAGATAAATAAAGCTCCTCTTGGCTGCTGACGAAGATGTCTTACAAAAAAGTATTTTTTTCTGGGGCAGTGGGCTCAGTTGGTAGAGCTGCCATGCCAGCAACTTGAGGGTGATTCCAGCTTTCGCCATCCTAGTCACTGCTGTTGTCCTTGGGCAAGACACTTTACCCACCTGCTCCCACACTGGTTTAAATGTACATAATGGGTTTCACTATGTAAAGTGCTTTGAGTCTCTAGAAAAAAGTGTTATATAAATATAATTCACTTCACTTGAAAATGTGTTCTTTAAAAAGAATGTGGTTATTTTTTATTTTTTATTATTTAAAGATTTTTGAAAATGTTGAATCAATTTAAGATTGGATGTGAATTGATTTTTTTTGGTCAGCACCCCTACCTTGTGATGATACATTCACAATTTAAATCATAACAGAATAAAAGGAAAATGGAAAAATATTAAAATTAAATTAAAAAAAAACATTTATTCATTGCTTTTTGAATCTTCAAATCTGACATCCTATGATGTTCTTATTTCCCCCCACATGACTAAATTCCATTCTAGCACCCCTCTAAAGGTTTTGTAAGATACCCTATATGAATGTAATACAGAAGCCATAAAAAAACAATAAGACAAATGATAGGCAAAGAGTTGCTTAGTGTCCCTGCAAAGACCTTGTGCTTGATGGCAGCCTTTTTTTCAGCTTATTTTGCTCAAACTTGACACATGCTAGTCGGTTCTTTAGAAGTGTGTACCAAATTCTGTGGTGATTATTCACATTTGACATGAGTTCAACCTATAAAGTATGCTAATAATAGCAGCACTATGTGATGCTTTTGTCAGAACATAACACAGGCAGCAGAATAAGAGTGCACAAAAGTTTTGGCCTATTAATAACCATGGTTGAAAAAACATTTTCCAGTACTGACTTGTTTTTCAATATTTAACACCCTAAACTGAATTGTGTTGATTTAAAATACACATAATTGATAACATTTCAGCAAGCATGCTCTACAAACACAAGAGAACTGATTGCTTTATGAGTTTAAGTGCTTGCTGTACGTTGAAACATGTAGCGTGTGGAAATGGAAGCCGTGCTTGCTGTGGTGATTCACTGTTAACGCCTGCCCCTCTTCTGTCTGTCTCTCCCCGCCTGCCCCACCGAACAACTCTGCCAAAATCAGGCCATCGTAAGTACGGCCCACCCTCTGTCCAACTGGCCTGTGATTGATTCTCTTTGACAGCTTCTAACACACAACTTTTACTTTGTGCGTGTGTGCGTGCCTTCCCTTAAAATGAGGTGACCGTTTAATGTGTTTTTTCCCTTTTGTTGTTCATACAGTCCTCTTTACTGAAGAAGAAGCTTGAGGAGCATTTGTGAGTACTCTGTGATTTACTGCAGATATTATCATCCACTCACATTTCCAGATAAATGTATGGAATTTCAGGGAGAAGCTCCATGAAGCCCACACTGACCTCCAGAAGAAGAGAGAGGTCATTGATGAGCTGGAGCCCAGAGTGGACAGCAACAGTTGAGTCCTAGAATATGTTTTACTGCTTCAGTACAGAAAACATGTTTTGTTTGTACTTGGCTGAGCCCCTTTTGACCTGTGTGTGGCTCTCAGTGGCAAAGAAGATAGATGAGCTCCAGGAGATCTTGCGGAAGAAGGATGAGGACATGAAGCAGATGGAGGAGCGATGCAAGCGTTATGTGGAGAAGGCAAATACGGTCCGTCTGTTTTTATAGGTACTGGCATTACTTTACCCTAACAAAATGTGTGTGTAGGTGATCAAGACACTTGGTCCTCAACAACAGCCAGTCACTGTGAGTCCTGATATTCTGGCCCTGAAGAACCAGCTGACAGAGAAAGAGAGAAAAATCCAGCACCTGGAGGTATGAAGCTTATTCTTTTAATAAAACAAACAGTGGAGTATAAAACACCAACATGAACAACATTACCTATGTGCACATGCACAGATTTAATCAGATTAACCAGAATAAAAATGCTTCATGTATACGCGTTTTTCTGAATTTTCTGACCCGATCACACAGGTTCGGATCAAAATTTAATTCCGATCGAGACGGGTGGTTTATGCCGAAAGTCATTCGGATTGTAGCGCATGAAAACACATCTTCAATTAATCATAGTTTATTTATATAGCCCTTAATCTTCCAAAATTTGGGTTGGAATGATCCTACTGCGCATGCCTTTGATGTCAGATATACTTTGGTGGTGGAGGTGGGACTAAAATAGTCTCAGAATGAAGCGATTGTCTTGCTGCTGTCTCCCCCCGTTCAACATGTACAGACGTAGTGTTATATGCTGTTGAGTTTGTTACTTTAAAACCAGACTAGCTAAAACAAAAGTATGGTCTGGAGTGTCATGTGTCCATGTAACAATAAAAGAAGGGATGCAGTTATCGTCTTAACGAGCTGTTTTATTCACAACATCACAGCTACTCCAAGTGCTAACTGCTAGCCTCAAACACATACAAAGAACGTCGTAACATGGAGACGCACCGCAACCTGTACATAATTGCAACATAAAAAGCACAGAACATTTCAAAAGAGAGGTAAAACGAAAGTAGCGAACAGAAAAAAACAATTATAAATACCATGATCATGTCGGACAAGCAGAAATGCACAAGCCATGTTTGTTTACAGTGAAAGTCACTGCTTAGTCAGCACCTGCAGTGAGCAAACTCGTCCAAAAGATGGCGCAATAACACACCTTTCTGTTTATGTAGGGTTCTGCGCATGTCAAAGTAAAGTATTTAAGGTGTGAGGCATGAAAATGCACATCATAATCAGATATTTTCAGGGTCCATGTACACAGGTACATTCTAATCCGAATAATGATCAGATTAAATAAACGTTGTTCATGTACACGTGGTAATATTCTATCCAACATACAGTACATCTATGCTCCTGCTTCACAATTTGGACAGAAGTACAGTGGAACCTCTATTTACGAACTTCAATGGTTCTTGAACAGGGTTCGTAAATGGAAAAGTTTGTATAGTGAGGCAAATTTCTATGCATAAAGCCTCAACAAAAGTCCAAATTTGAATGAAGGTTTGTACATTTTTAACTATAGAAGGGCGATATGGCAAAAATATGATGAAGATTATTTTTTTCATACCATCCGATCTCGATCAATATCAAAAACATTTTTTTATTAAAGGCGGATTGTATCGTGCCGGATTATACGGAGTACCGTTGCATCCCTACTGTTTACTACTGCAGTATCTTGAAACAAACATTTCCTCCATGTTTGATGGAGGTGATGTATACTAACAGCTGACAACTGTCATTTTGTTCATATATATATATACAATACAATCACAAAGACATGTGAGTGCCTGCGAGTCCGCATTCAGGGCAGGATTACTGCACACCACAATGTAAAGTCAACCGGTGAGACTGAAATGTGTCACTTAAGTCGCAGCTCCTTCTAAATGCTGCGTTTCAACTTCTATGCTAGTGTTAGTCCATCCATCTAACCATCTTCTTCCACTTACCCGAGGTCAGGTCGCGGGGGCAGCGACCTAAACAGGGAAGCCCAGACTTCCCTCTCCCCAGCCACTTCGTCCAACTTCTCCCGGGGGATCCCGAGGCGTTCCCAGGCCAACCGAGAGACATAGTCTTCTTCTTCCGCTTATCCGAGGTCAGGTCACGGGGGCAGCGACCTAAGCAGGGAAGCCCAGACTTCCCTCTCCCCAGCCACTTCGTCCATCTTCTCCCGGGGGATCCCCAGGCGTTCCCAGGCCAACCGAGAGACATAGTCTTCCCAACGTGTCTACCGGTCGGACGTGCCCTAAACACCTCCCTAGGGAGGCGTTCGGGTGGCATCTTGACCAGATGCCCGAACCACCTCATCTGGCTCCTCTTAATGTGGAGGAGCAGCGGCTTTACTTTTAGTTCCTCCCGGATGACAGATCTTCTCTCCCTATCTCCAAAGGAGAGCCCTGCCACCTGGCGGAGGAAACTAATTTCGGCTGCCTGTAGCCATGATCTTGTCCTTTCGGTCATAACCCAAAGCTCATGACCATAGGTGAGGATGGGAACGTAGATCAACCCGACCGGTAAATGGAGAGCTTTGCCTTCTGACTGAGCTCCTTCTTCACCCCAACGGATCGATACAGCGTCCGCATTACTGAAGACGCCGCCTGTCAATCTCTCGATCCACTCTTCCCTCACTCGTGAACAAGACTCCGAGGTACTTGAACTCCTCCACTTGGGGCAAGATCTCTACCCCAACCCGGAGATGGCACTCCACCCTTTTTCGGGGGAGAACCATGGACTCAGACTTGGAGGTGCTGATTCTCATTCCAGTCACTTCACACTCTGCGAACCGATCCAGTGAGAGCTGAAGACCCTGGCCAGAAGAAGCCATCAGGATTACATCATCTGTAAAAAGCAGAGACCTAATCCTGTAGCCACCAAACCGGATCTCCTCAACGCCCTGACTGCGCTGAGAAATTCTGTCCATAAAAGTTCTGAACAGAATCGGTGACAAAGGGCAGCCTTGGCAGAGTCCAATCCTCATTGGAAACGGGTCCGACTTACTGCCGGCAATGCGGACCAAGCTCTGACACTAAACATACAGGGAGCGGACCGCCACAATCATACTTTCTAGCACTCCCGACAGGACTTCCCAGAGGACACGGTCGAATGCCTTCTCCAAGTCCACAAATTTGACTGGTTGGGCAAACTCCCATGCACCCTCAAGGATCCTGCCGAGAGTATAGAGCTGGTCCACAGTTCCATGACCAGGACGAAAACCACACTGTTCCTCCTGAATCCGAGGTTCGACTACCCGGCGTAGCCTCCTCTCCAGTACACCTGAATAGACCTTACCGGGAAGACTGAGGAGTGTGATCCCACGATAGTTGGAACACACCCTCCGGTTCCCCTTCTTAAAGGGCGACTAGTGTTAGTCATATTTCTTAATTTAGTTTTCCTGGGCTGCACTTCCAGCTATGTAAGGGGAAGAGTTACAACGCTGATTGAACATTAATTACGCCGTGGCGAGCCTGATTTTTGCGACGGTAAGGCAGGCAAGGCAAGGCAACTTTATTTGTATAGCGCTTTTCATACACAAGGCAGACTCAAAGTGCTTCACAGACAACAAAGTGAAATGAAAGAAAATAAAAGCAAAATTAAAATGCAGACAATAAAAATAAAAACAGTGCAGACGTTAAAAGTTAAAAGATTAAAAGATTTAGCTGAAAGCTAAGGTGAACATAAAAGTCTTCAGTCTAGTTTTAAAAGTAGTGAGAGTGGACGGTGGAACAGGAGGTCGCGCACACACACGTTCACAGAAAATCACACGTTCACAGACACACACAAGATCATGGTCAATAAAGGCAGATTGTTCCGTGCAGGATAATACCCAGCAATGTTGCTTCTCTTCTGTTTACTATTGCGGTGTCTTCTAACAGACATTTCCGCCATGTTTGATTGAGGTAAAAATGCTATCAGTTGATCCGCATGATAGAATCATATCAACGATCACGATCGCCCTTTGAACACAATGTAAAGTGCTTTTACAGGAGTGTTTCTTAACCATTGTTGGGCCACCAACAAAATATTTGTTTCTCAGCTGTGGTCCATATGGGCCACAGTAGTTGTAATACACATTTTCACCACTTGACAATATCAAACAGAAGAAGTCTGGAGCTAAAGTCATAAAGAAGTTTTCTTAAAGCGTAAAAATTATGGCTAAATTGTGAAGCCGTATTTTCATTTACATTTTGAATTTATTAACAGTTAAAACATCCATCCATACATCCATTTTCTACAGCTTGTCCCTTTTTTGGGGTCGCTGCATTCGGGCGGAAGGCGGTGTACACCCTGGACAAGTCTCCATCTCATCACAGGGCCAACACAGATAGACAGACAACATTCGCACTCACATTCACACACACATTCATTATTATTTATTTATTTATCACAACATAATTGCATGTAAATGTATTTTTTTATAGTTTATCATATCAAAATATTTTATTTCATGGGGTATTACAAAATATCACATTGCTACTGCATTATTGGGGTTACAAAAAAAATCATAATTAGGTTGTTTTCCCACAATCAGTCAGCCTTGGTTTTTACTTTTGTTGATAATTAAATAAGTACCGTCATGGACCCACTAGATAATTAAATAAGTACCGTCATGGACCCACTATCTTTTGAAGCTAGCTCTCAATCTTTGCTGTTATAATATAGATAAAGAAAAGAAGAAAAAGATGAAGAAAATATTTTGCGCCCCTCCACTCTCCGCCGTGACTAGATAATCTGTCTATAAAATTGTTATAACATTACACGCTTATTATCATTCAAGGAAACAACACACCGGTCTTTCCTGGTCTCCCATCGTGGTTACAGTGAAGCCAAGTGCTACATACGATTTGTGATATTCTGGCACGGGAATAAAGCATGTTCTCCAAGGACACACACGCCTCCCTGGCCATGCAACGCGCCCCCTCCAGGAGGGCCCGCCCCACTATTTGTTTGGGACTGGGCTAAACAGACTCATAACTTTTTGGTGAATTTACAAAACTGAAACCCATACAAATATGCATGAAAACACTCTACCGACATCACACATGGGGCAATGTAGTAAGTAACAATTGTTTTAGTTATATTGTAAAACTTACAAACGTTGCTTGCAGTGATGAACGAAGAATCCATACAAGTAGAAGCGCTACGAGCGATTAGAAAATGAAAAGGCACTTATACTTCCGGTTCAAAGCTTTTAAATAGCAGGAAACACTATAACCATTCACCTAGCAGCACCTGCAGCGAGCAAACTCGTCCAAAAGATAGCGCCATAGCACAAACATTGAGTTTGAGTTTATTTCGAACATGCAAGCATACAACATGATACATCACAATTTCCAGTTTCTCTTTTCAACATGTTCGAAAAGGAGTAGGAAGAAGCAGAGCTTATTTAATCCTACCCCTTTTCTTTTACATAACAGTTGCTAAACTTTTTTGTTCACTTCCTGTTCTCAATTTATTCACAATGTACTCCATAAGTAATCGCAATACAAATAAATAAATAAATAATAATTGGTGAAGTAAGTTACATTTCATATGATGAGATAAGTAAGATTATTATTAGTGAAAGAATGGATGAATTAAATAAATTCCAAACGTTTATCATGGTTCTTCTTCTTTGTACTTTGTAAACACTTTAAGTTTGAAGAGTTTCTTGAAGTGGATCATATTAGTACATTGTTTGATTGCTTTCAATCAATCAATCAATGTTTATTTATATAGCCCTAAATCACAAGTGTCTCAAAGGGCTTTGCTTAATCCATTCCATAATTGAATTCCACATAGTGATATACTGAAGGTCTTAAGTGTTGTACGTGCGTACAAATGTTTTAAATTACATTTTCCTCTAAGATTATATTTCTCCTCTTTTTTTGAGAAGAATTGTTGTATATTCTTGGCTAGCAGGTTATAGTTTGCTTTGTGTATAATTTTAGCTGTTTGCAAATTCACTATGTCGTGGAATTTCAGTATCTTTGATTCAATAAATAAAGGATTTGTATGTTCTCTATATCCAACATTATGTATTATTCTAACTGATCTTTTTTGTAACACTGTTAATGAATGAAGTGTATTTTTGTAATTATTTCCCCATATTTCTACACAGTAACTCAGATATGGTAACACTAGTGAGCAGTAGAGAATATGAAGTGATTTTTTGTGTAGAACATGTTTTGCTTTATTCATTATTGACGTGTTTCTTGCTACTTTATGTTGTATATTTTTTACGTGAGATTTCCAGTTCAATTTATCATCAATCATTATACCTAGAAATTTGGTTTCATTTACTCTTTCAATTTCTTTTCCGTCTATTTGTATTTGTGTTTGACTTTCTCTTCTACTGTTACCAAATAGCATTATTTTAGTTTTACTGAGATTCAACGATAGTCTGTTTTTGTCAAACCATCTTTTTAATTTGTTAATTTCTTCTGTTATTATTTGTATTAACTTCTGTGTGTTCTCTCCTGAACAAAACACTGTTGTATCATCCGCAAATAGTACTAACTTTAAATCTTTTGTAACTTTACAAATGTCATTTATATAGAGATCGAATAATTTAGGTCCTAGTATTGATCCCTGAGGTACACCACAGGATATATTTAGCGTTGTAGACGTGTGTTCGCCTAGCTTCACGTATTGTTTCCTGTTCGTTAGATAACTTATTATCCAGTTTAAGACTAACCCTCTGATGCCATATCGTTCTAGTTTTTTGATTAAAATATTGTGATTAATAGTGTCAAATGCTTTAGTTAGATCCATGAACACTGCTGCTGCACATTTTTTTCATTATACCTAGAAATTTGGTTTAATTTACTCTTTCAATTTCTTTTCCGTCTATTTGTATTTGTGTTTGACTTTCTCTTCCACTGTTACCAAATAGCATTATTTTAGTTTTACTGAGATTCAACGATAGTCTGTTTTTGTCAAACCATCTTTTTAATTTGTTAATTTCTTCTGTTATTATTTGTATTAACTTCTGTGTGTTCTCTCCTGAACAAAACACTGTTGTATCATCCGCAAATAGTACTAACTTTAAATCTTTTGTAACTTTACAAATGTCATTTATATAGAGATTGAATAATTTAGGTCCTAGTATTGATCCCTGAGGTACACCACAGGATATATTTAGCGTTGTAGACGTGTGTTCGCCTAGCTTCACGTATTGTTTCCTGTTCGTTAGATAACTTATTATCCAGTTTAAGACTAATCCTCTGATGCCATATCGTTCTAGTTTTTTGATTAAAATATTGTGATTAAGAGTGTCAAATGCTTTAGTTAGATCCATGAACACTGCTGCTGCACATTTTTTACTATCTATTGCATTGGTAATTTCTTCTGTAATTTAAATTAAAGCCATTGAAGTTGAAACATTAGCTCTGTATCCATATTGGTTCTCTTCGAGTATTCTATTTTTATTTATGAAACTCTCTAATCTGTTATTGAACAGTTTTTCAATGATTTTAGAAAATTGTGGAAGTAAAGAAACAGGTCTATAATTTGTAAATTGATGTTTGTCTCCAGTTTTATAAATTGGTGCAACTTTAGCTATTTTCATTTTGTTTGGAAAAGTACTTGTTTGAAATGATAGGTTACTAATATACATTAATGGTCCTGAGATCTCTTCTATAACCTTTTTTATCGTTTCCATATCAATTCCGTTACAATCAGTTGAAGTCTTAGATTTACATTTTTTCACGATTGTAACTATTTCCTCCTGTGTCACATTACTGAGGAACATGGAGTTGGGATTTCGCTCTATGGTATCATTATAGTCCTCGATTGAAACTGGGTCTGGAATCCTTTCTTCCAATTTTGGTCTAATATTTACAAAATAATTATTGAAGCTTTCAACTACTTCCTTTATGTTGTCATTTATTTTATTTTCGTCTAAGAAGTATTGGGGGTAGTCCCTCTTTGTGCCATTTTTGATAATGCTATTAAGGATGCCCCATGCTGCTCTCATGTTATTTTTGTTCCTATCCAATAATTCACTGTAATATTCTTTTCTACATGATCGTAGTATGTCTGTTAACTTGTTTTTATACTTTTTGTACTTAATTTCTGCCTCTGTAGTTTTTTGTGCTATAAATTTCCTATATAGTGTATTCTTCTTCTTACAAGCATTTTTTCATCCTTTTGTCATCCATGGTTGATTATTCTTTCTCTGTTTATTACTGAGTTGTATCCATGGACAATGTTTGTCATAAAGTATTATGAACTTGTATAAGAAATGTTCATATGCTTCATCAACCTCTTTTTCATTATACACATTGTCCCAATCTTGCTTTTGTAGCTCAATTTTGAAGGCAATCATCCTCTTCTCTGTGCACAGTCTTCGGAATGTCCTTTTGTCTTCCATGTTCTTCTTGTAGTTTCCATCATATATTGTAAAAACTGGCAGATGATCACTAATGTCGGTTATAAGTAGACCACTTGTAGTGTTATTATCAAAATCATTGGTAAAAATATTATCAATAAGCGTGGCACAGTGCTGTGATTCTGCTTGGCTTTGTGATTTTAGGATATAAACTGATGCTGTACATTGTATCAATTAAGTCATCAATAGACTTTTGCTTGTTAGGGTTCAATAAGTCAATATTAAATTCACCACATAGGAACATTATTCTTTGACCATTGTCCATGTAAGTTGCTTTCATCCATTCTTCAAATGTTTCTATACTTGACTTAGGTGATCTATATATACAACTAATGAAAATGTTTTTGCTTTTTTCCTGACATATTTCAATGGTTATACATTCTAAGATATTATCTATAGCAAATGACATGTTTTTTACCACTTTGTAGTTCAGGTTCTTCATCACGTACACAGCTACTCCTCCTCCATTTTTGTTGGTTCTTTTGATGTAGTTTAGTTCATATCCTTCCAGATCAAAATCTATTCCTTTTTTATCATCAATCCATGTTTCTGTGACAGCAATCACTTTGAAGGGTTCGTTGATGTGTTCCAAAAAGTTCTTAATGTTGTTGTAATTTGCATACAAGCTTCTGCTATTAAAATGAATAATCGACAATTTGTTATCACATTCAATGTTGCTATTATATTGATCATCTGTATAATAAAAACAATTATTACTGATGTGGGAGAAAAAATTTGTATCTGGATCTATATCATTTTCCAAATCCTGGTTTTTGTGATCTTTGTTGCAGAAATTTTTTAGTTCCATATTTTCTTGTTCAACAATCTTTGATGTTGTTTCAATAATCTCTATAAGTGTAGGTGGATGCAATCCCGAATGTAGGTCCTCTTGTTTAGTCGTCCCTTGGAACAAAGTAGTGTCGATGCTGGGTGTTTGTTTTCTGTCAGAGTCCATTATCATCGTTGTTGTGGAAGCTGTTTCAACTTTAAAAATTGTCCAGGTCCTTGATGTCATGGACAACAATTACTCTTGCTTCTGGACCTCCATTCAGCTTGATGTAGATTTTACAGGTGGCGCTCCAAGTTCCCTGGATTTTCCCTCCTTTCTCAAGTCGCGTGCTTTCTTGGCGATTCCAGCATTACGTTTTGTGAGATGCTCATTCATGTACACATTTGTTCCCTTCAGCTTCTTTCCCTGTCTCAGCAGTGCCATTTTAGATTTTCTGTTTACGAGTTTCACAAGCACGACTGGAGTGGCGTTGTTGTTTCTTCCGTTCAGTGGGATGCATGTTTCGATGGTATTAATGTAATTTTCAATTTCCTTTAATTGCAGAAAGTTGACCACTTGCTGTTCTGCTGAGACCATATCCATTTCATCTGGTTCACCTTCATTATTCACAGCTTTCGCATAGGATCTTGGTTTAATTCGGTGCCCTGTCACAATGATATCATTCATTCGTTTGTCCTGATCCATTTCATCTATGATATTCCTCAGCATGTTGTTGTCTTCTTGAAAGATCTTCATTTGTTTGCTCATTTCAGTGGCTTCATTATTTCTTCTGTTCTGAGATTGCAGATTTTCTATATTTTGCTGCAGACTTTTCACATCTTGTTGGTGTTCTGCTGTTACTTTTCTCAGATATTCTTTCATTTCTTTCATTTCTTCTTTCATTTCTTTCATTTCTTCTTTCATTTCGTTAAGTTTTTGTAGTATCGCTTCTTGATTCTCATCATGTCCTGTGTCCAACCTCAAATCTTGTTCCCAGTTGTGTTCTGTGTCAGTTGACCCCGAACGTTTCGGGATTTCAATCTTTCTTTTACCTTTTCGCATCGCGGCAGTCGCTGACGTCAGGGCCTCTGTATCTTAACGGCAGTTGCTTCTTTGGCGACTTGCGGCACTTTAACTTGTTTTTTCCAACAATTTCGTATCTTGCGCCGTTCAGAGATCAATTTGAGGTGTCAGCCTGTCAACTTATATCACTCTGCGACGTCGGGATCACTTTAAAACAGCTGTAAACTCGCCGTAGCTTTTGGTTGCTAGGCAACCGCTTTGAGCTGCGGCAAGGCTCCTTTGGCTTGAGGCTAACGGCTCTTCCAACTCGCCTTATTTCAGCGTATCAGTGCCTCTCTACTGTCCAAAATCAGATCGAAGATGCCAGGTGACTCTCCTGTGGCTGTGATCGCAAATCAGTGGTCAAAATCTTCAGATTTAACAAAAAACTCCGGTAGCAGAAGCGGAGCCTTATTCTTTTGCGTCCTTTCTCATTGACAGGAAGTGACGAACATTAACGTATGTGTTTTATGAAAACTATTTGCATTATGGCCGTCAGCGAAGAAAATTCCATAAATTAGTCGCACTGTTTTATAAGCCGCAGGATTCAAAGCATAGGGAAAAAGTAGCGACTTATAGTCCGGAATTTACCTTATATGCTGTGAAGTTGTTTTAAATATACATACTGCAACCTAATATGCGATTGGCCTCCAAAATCCTGATTGTGTCAAGTCAATTATAATTACTTAACAAGTGACACTTTCCACCCAAGTATCACACTCCTTAAATATAAAGTCAACAAGCTTTCATTTTAAAGCAGTTCTTCCCATAACAGCAAAAATATTATTTGACAGTCAAACTGTTGCCGTAATAAAACCTTGAACGTACAGAAAGTCAAAAGTGGGAGTAAAAGTTACTAAAAAACACAAACTTTGTTGCATCACTTTACAGGTGGAGTCACACAAGTTAGACCATCCAAACACCACCTTAATTAGCCATGGTACATGTATATACATTATAGTATACTGCTTTGTAGGAATGTTTTTTTCTTCTTGCTTGGCCTTACTAGTAGAATACTGTATGTGTGGTGAAGGCCAAAGAAATAGTGGAACATGAGCAGATTGAGTTGGTTGGAATGAAGTGAGGTCTCTGACAGCAGTTTCTTTTCAAATAATATTAAAAAACGTGTGAGTACTAGTACTTGCACAATATGCTAATATGTCGTGACCTCATTTGAACTTCAGAGTTAAGGGTCGTTTTTGATATTTAGCTTCAATTCCTAATTGTAAATGATACATGTACAATAGTCTTGCAGCTCACGTGTGTTATTTTCAGCATGACTATGAGAAGAGCAGATCCAGACATGACCAGGAAGAGAAGCTCATCATCAGTGCTTGGTACAACATGGTGAGTCATCTCAGCTCTTCACACAAACACTAACTGTGTCGTCTAAAAGTTTTTGTTGTTGTCGTTGGTCCACAGCATAAGCAGTTTGTGAACTCAATTGGTTCCACGACTGGGCTCTTAACTCAAAACACTCGTATCTCAAATCATCACCATCAAAATCTATTTCATCTGTGCTCCAAAAGCAGCACTTTTTAACATGAAACATGCCTTTCAAGAAGAAAAACTAACTTTTATTGTTTGAAAAACAACACAATAGTTGTGTGAAATAATGTAATAATATAGTTCACTATTTTAATAGAGCTGAGAATCTCTGGGCACCTTACGATTCGATTCAGAATCCAACACAATTCTCGTATATAAATTGTAGTATTGTAAAACATTTTCAAAACAGGTTAAAAAAGCTCCATTTGGCTGCTGACGTACGACTTACATGTGCACTGTTGGCCTAAAAAAAATTATTTTATGAATGTTTTTTTCATTATTATTACTTACAAAAATCATATGATGTTAATCAATCCTGATAAAAGAAAATGGAGCAATCTTCACTCCAACCCAATCAAGACTTAGGATAGAGATACAATACTGAAAAAAATAGAAATAAATTTTAAAAACTCAATATTAAAATCAATGTTTGTTTTTAATCCAAAATGTTTTTGTTTTTTTCTTCTATCGACTGTTCTGGAAAATTATGAATCAATTTAGAATCGCAATGAATAAAAATCGTGATTTGGATGTAATTGATTTTTTGAGCACACCTAATAATGACCTCTATTGTTACCATTACCGTATTTTCCGCACTATAAGGCGCAGCGGATTATAAGGCGCACCTTCAATGAATGGCATATTTTAAAACTTTGTATATATATATAAGGCGCACCGCATTATAAGGCGCATAGAATAGACGCTACAGTAGAGGCTGGGGTTACGTTATGCATCCATTAGATGGAGCTGCGCTAAACAACAAAACAGTCAAGATAGGTCAGTCAAACTTTATTAATAGATTACAAACCAGCGTTCTGACAACTCTGTTCACTCCCAAAATGAATAAACAGCTGTTTTATTATTTTCCCCGAGGTAAAGTCAGTGACGTGGTGGTTTGTTTATCTTTTAACAACAGCAAGGTATAACATGTAGTGCAACATTTATATCACATAGTTGAGGGGAACTTTTCCTCGATTCAATAAACGCGTAAAAACAGTGATACTTTTACGGTAAATCAAACGTTAGTGCAATCACAATATAGTAACACTTGAAATAGTACAGAGCAATAACAATATATAAATAACTCAACGTTGCTCAAATGTTAATGTCACACAAACACAACACACAAAATAAACATGTAAAGCTCACTTTATGAAGTTATTCCTCATCCACGAATCCCTCAAATTCTTCTTCTTCAGTGTCCGAATTAAACAGTTGGGCGAATACGACATCCAACATTAATCGAGTCAGTGTTGCTGCTGCTCTATTCCCGTGTTCTACTGCGTGACTGATCATCTTAAGTTTAAACTCTGCGTCGTAAGCGTGTCTCTTAATAGGAGCCATTTTGGGGTCTTTACACAAACAAACAAATGAAATGAAACGGCACGCCTCGCGCAGTCATATATCCCAGCATGCACCGCGCGCTTCTTCTTCTACGGGGGAAGATGAAGACGGGGGAAAAGGAAGTCGGCGGCTGCTTACCGTAGTTGCGATTGATTGGTTGATTGAAACTTTTACCTGTTGGGGGCTCAATATTGGTCCATATATAAGGTGCACCGGATTATAAGGCGCACTGTCAGCTTTTGACAAAATTGGAGGTTTTTAGGTGCGCCTTATAGTGCGGAAAATACGGTACTCTCCTTTCAAATGTACATCAATTAGATAAATAGGGAGATTGTAAGATTTTAATTGCTATGAATAAAAGGTTGTTTTGTGGATAGGAGATTAACTAGTACAATTCTCATTTCAATTGGTCCACAAAAAAACCTGAGATAATATATAGGCTTTTTTTAGTGTTTTGTATAATTCAAATTTTAGATTAAAAAAATATTCGCTGGTGGAGTCGCGGGGACAGCAGCCTAAGCAGAGACTTCCCTCTCACCGGCTACTTTATCTAACTCATCCCGAGGTGTTCCCTAGCCAGCCTGTAGACATAGTCTCCCCAACGTGTCCCGGGTGTTCCCCGTGGAATTGCCCTAAACACCTCCTCTGAGAAAAATAATGGACAAAAATATGTTGTCCTATTTTGTTTGTAGTGAAGTATATTTAGCTGCTTGGCATATTTTGACCTACATTGTGTTTTCTAAGGACAAATGTGAAGCATATCCTCTCCTTCTTATGACCTCCCTGAACTAAAAACTTTTTCCACGGTCACATTTAGTTGTTTTCTTTACTCAGGGAATGGCCTTGCAACATCGCGTGGCCGGCGAGAGGCTGAGCCCCTCCAACCAATCCATGTCCTTCTTGGCCCAGCAGAGGCTGGCGACCAACATCAGGAGAGGCCTGACTCGACCTCACCCCAGATAAAAACCTTCACATGCTTGAGGAAGGAACCAGAGAGAGAATGAGGTGATTTCTCATCACCTGAACTCCTCTTTTTCTGCCTTTATTTTTTTTTGGCGCACTAGCTGCTGATGCCCCCTAGTGGCTACACAAGGTACTGTGGCGAATTTCAACTGGAGTATGAAAAAAGGCTGTCTCACCTTTTTAAGGTGAAATGTACACTGTTTTTATTTCATCTTTTAATTTTTAACCCACTCTTAATACAAGTTTAGTTTTTTTTTAACATTATTTGGTCCTTAGAGGACCTTTTAAAATGAAACAGAACGCCTCATTAAAATATATGAACGTTGCCCCAATACCTCCAGATACACACTGTACAACCACTTGAATACACGGATTATATCTTTTTTTTGTTGTTGCTTCCTCTGATCATGTAAACTGCCTTTTTTGGACTCTATAAGTCTAGTCTTCACTTGAATAATATTATTCTCTTAAGAAGCACTTTCCCTTAACAGTAGCAGTGTTTAGTGCCTCGTAAGAGACACAAAATGCTTCCTGTGTGGTTGGAAAGGATGTATGGGATATGTTCAGTCATATTATTTAACATGTTCAATTATTTGAGTTTTTTAAATTAACTTCACTGCGAATTATTTTTCTCTCGCTATGTGAAACGGTGTGGGTTGAACCTAAATGCAC
>NC_084755.1:25499978-25524978 GCF_033978785.1 Entelurus aequoreus | reverse complement strand
ACCATTGCATCTTTCATCCAGTGCTGCACAGATGTTTCTGGATTCTGAGTCATGGGGAAGGCAAAATAATTGTCAAAGGATCTGTGAGAAAAGGTAATTGAACTGCATAAAACAGGAAAGGGGTATAAAAAGATATACAAGGAATTGAGAATGCCAATCAGCAGTGTTCAAACGCTGATTAAGAAGTGGAAAATTAGGTCTTTGCTGGTCTCAGCAAAGATTTCAGCCACAACTGCCAGGAAAATTGTTTGAGATGCAAAGAAAAATCCACAAATAACTTCAGCTGAAATACAGGACTATCTGAAAAATTGTGGTGTGGCTGTTTCAAGATGCACAATAAGGAGGCACTTCAAGAAAAATGGGCTGCATGGTGGAGTCGCCAGAATAAAGCTATTTCTGCGCAAATGTCACAAAGTATCCCGCTTTCATTACGCCAAACAGCACAGAGACAAGCCTCAAAACTTCTGGAACAAAGTAATTTGGAGTGATGGCTTTCTTCTGGCGACTCCACCATGCATCCCACCAACTGCATCTCTGTCTGGACTGGAGCCTGCAGTGCCTCAGACTGAAGTCTCTGCAGAGAGTGGTGAGGACGGTGGAAAAGATCATCAGGACTCCTCTTCCTCCTATCCAGGAGATCGCAAAAAGCCGCTGCCTGACCAGGGCTCAGAAAATCTGCAGAGACTCCTCCCACCCCTAGCAAGGACTGTTTTCCCTGCTGGACTTTAGAAAGAGGTTCCGCAGCCTCCATAGCAGAACCTCCAGTGTTCTGTGACAGCTTCTTCCGTCAGGCCGTAAGACTCTTGAACGCATCATAATAATCCCCTCAATTCCCCCCAAAAATGGATTAACTAGCTGGAATATAAAGACAATACATCCATAAACGTGGATGCATATGCAAAAGTGCAATATATTTATCTGTACAGTAATCTATTTATTTATATCTGCACCTTATTGCTCTTTTATCCTGCACTACCATGAGCTAATGCAACGAAATTCCGTTATCTGTACTGTAAAGTTCAAATTTGAATGACAATAAAAGGAAGTTTAAGTCTAAGTCTATGTTTAGCTAATATACATAAACGACTTGTCATCAGCATGCGACTGTGAATTGTTTTTGTTTGCGGATGACTCGGCCCTGCTGGTATCCGGCAAGGACAAGTCACAGGTGGAGAAAATCCTCAGTGCTGAACTCTGTAGAATTTGCACCTGGCTCGCTGACAACAAGCTATCAATACACTTGGGTAAATCGGAATCCATCCTATTTGGGTCCCACATCAACCTTAAGAAAGTCAATGACTTCACTATAAAAGTGGGTGACATTGTTATCACAAGGAAGGATGAGGTCACCCTACCTAGGTTCCATTCTAGAGGCTAATCTTTCCTGTGATGAAAAGGCAACCAAGGTAATCAAAAAGGTCAACCAACGAACGAGATTTCTCTACAGAATCTCCTCTCTGGTCAACAAAAGAACCATGAAGATTCTAGCGGGAACTCACGTTCAACCCTTTTTCGATTACGCATGCACCTCCTGGTACCATAGCATCTCCAAATCCCTCAAATCTAGACTCCAAACATCCCAGAACAAGCTAGTCAGATTACTTCTAGACCTCCACCCCAGATCACACCTCACTCCTACCCACTTCTCCAAAGTGGGCTGGCTCAGGGTGGAGGACAGAGTAAAACAACTTGCACTGAGCCTAGTCTATAAAATCCGCTACACCTCCCTGATACCGAAGTACATGTCAAACTACTTCCTTAACGTAAATGACCGCCATAACCACAACACCAGGGGGAGCTCCACTAACCACGTTAAACCCAGATTCCGAACTAACAAAGGTCTTAACTCATTCTCTTTCTATGCCACATCAATATGGAATGCACTCCCAACAGGTGTAAAAGAAAGGGCATCTCTATCCTCCTTCAAAACCGCACTAAAAGAACACCTCCAGGCAACTACAACCCTAAACTAACACCCTCCCTTCCACATAATACCTCTTCGGATTATAAATAATCAAATGTAAACAATCAAATGTAGACACTTTTTCTTACACTTTTTCTTATACTTTCTGATCTCTCTCTCTATGTCCACTACTTGCTGTACATATCCTACCAAGTCAGTCCTACACTGTTTCAATATCCATTTCTCTGATGATGCAATTGTTGATGCTGATTGTTGATGACTGAAGTGTACGGAATATGTACTGCACTGTGCAATCTACTAATAAAAGTTTCAATTAATCAAAAAAAAAAGCCAGCAAGTTTCACTTCCGGTATAGCAGTTAGAGCCACACCCATGATATGACGTCACGCAGGAAATTAAACATGGCCGACAGCTAGCGAGGGGCTTGCTGACAACCTAGCCCAAAATATTGGCGAACTAGGGCACATTCTACCATTCTGGGCGATAATTTTTACACGTTTTGGTGGGTATTATCAACTTTTGTAACATTTTTGACGTTACCAAACCCTAATAGTTGGGCTATTTTCTTTCGTCGTACCGGAGGAGCGCAGTGAAGCCGACTGCGTTAGCAGCATTAGCATTTGAGATAGCTCGCGGTTTTGTGTGTTTGTCACTAAACACGCGCTCGAGGAGTGACACTTTTTGTGGGGGGTTTTTAATTTTTTTTTTCTTCTCCAGTCGACGAGTGTTACGGAACTTCACTAAACGACTAAGCCATACCGTTGGATATTTGCTTGAGCAAACACTTGAGAAGCAACCGGAAACAACATGTCGCAAAGACGCAAACATGGCGGCTCTCACAACAACACCAGCAGTAGCAAACATGGCGGATCTAACAACAACAACAACACCAGCAGCAATAGCAGCAGCAGCGGGGATTCGGACTGTGGCAGCCCCGCTTCCCACTCCGCCGAGAGCCTCCAAGCTTCCTCGTCAGCGGGCAACGCGTTCGCCAACGACGGCAGCTTCATGGAGATGTTCAAGAAGAAGATGGAGGACGAGATGAGGAAAAAGGCGCAGGGGACAGATGGAGAGCAAGGACATGCGTCAGTGGAAAGGAAGCCTCCTCCAGTGACGAGCTTTGTAAGAGCTTGTGTAGCACATCCAAACACAGCCAATTAGCCCTTGGTGTTGCTTTAATACACAAACACATAGTGGCAACACATATATATACAGTCGTGGTCAACAGTTGACATACACTTGTAAAGAACATAATGTCATGGCTGTCTTGAGTTTCCAATCATTTCTACAATGCTTATTTTTGTGTGATTGGAGCACTTGTTGGTCACAAAAAACATTCATGAAGTTTGGTTCTTTTATGAATTTATTATGGGTCTACTGAAAATGGGATCAAATCTGCTGGGTCAAAAGTATACATACAGCAATGTTAATATTTGGTTACATGTCTCTTGGCAAGTTTCACTGCAATAAGGCGCTTTTGGGAGCCATCCACACGCTTCTAGTTGAATTATTGACCACTCCTATAGACAAAATTGGTGCAGTTCAGCTAAATTTGTTGGTTTTCTGACATGGACTTGTTTCTTCAGCATTGTCCACATGTTTAAGTCAGGACTTTGGACAGGCCATTCTAAAACCTTAATTCTTGCCTGATTTAGCCATTCCTTTACCACTTTTGATGTGTGTTTGGGGTCATTGTCCTGTTGGAACACCCAACTGCGCTCAAGATCCAACCTCCGGACTGATGATTTTAGGTTGTCCTGAAGAGTTTGGAGGTAATCCTCCTTTTTCATTGTCCCATTTACTCTCTGTAAAGCACCAGTTCAATTGGCAGCAAAACAGGCCCAGAGCATAATACTACCACCACTATGCTTGACGGTAGAGATTAAAGGCCTCACTTTTTCACATGGACAATGATAAGACCTTCTGGAGGAAAGTTCTGTGGTCAGATGAAACAAAAATGTAGCTGTTTGGCCACAATACCCAGCAATATGTTTGGAGGAGAAATGGTGAGACCTTAAATCCCAGGAACACCAATTCCTACCGTCAAGCATGGTAGTGGTAGTATTATGCTCTAGGCCAGTGGTTCTCAAATGGGGGTACTTGAAGGTATGCCAAGGGGTAAGTGAGATTTTTTTTAAATATTCTAAAAATAGCAACAATTCAGAAATCCTTTATAAATATATTTATTGAATAATACTTCAACAAAATATGAATGTAAATTCATAATCTGAACATCAAATCAAGTAGGCTATTTCATTCATTACAATGCAATATTCAGTGTTGACAGCTAGATTTTTTGTGGACATGTTCCATAAATATTGATGTTAAAGATTTCTTCTTTTTTTTTGAAGAAATGTTTAGAGTTAAATTCATGAATCCAGATGGATCTCTATTACAATCCCCAAAGAGGGCACTTTAAGTTGGTGATTACTTCTATGTGTAGAAATCTCTATTTATAATTGAATCACTTGTTTATTTTTCAACAAGTTTTTAGTTATTTTTATCTTTTTTTCCAAATAGTTCAAGAAAGACCACTACAAATGAGCAATATTTTTTTTATGCAATTTAATAAATCAGAAACTGATGACATAGTGCTGTATTTTACTTCTTTATCTCTTTTTTTTCAACCAAAAATGCTTTGCTCCGATTAGGGGGTACTTGAATTTAAAAAAAATTCACAGGGGGTACATCAATGAAAAAAGGTTGAGAACCACTCCTCTAGGCAATGTGCTCCAATCACTCTATCACAAAAAAATAAGAGTTGTAGAAATTATTGGAAACTCAAGACAACCATGACGACATGTTCTTTACAAGTGTATGTAAACTTCTGACCACGACTGTATATATATATATATATATATATACACACACACATATATGAACACGAGAAGAGTTAAGTTTAGGGATGTTCTCCACAGATGAGGCTGGTGGTTGGACCGCAGACTAAATGTAGTCTCCTTCATTGACAAGCCAAGGCCTCCTATAACGGTGTCAGTCTTCTATCCCCTAACCCAGGTGGGGAAGCGCAGAGGCGGAGTGTTCCTTAAGACCGGCATGGTTGCGAAGAAGCAGAAACCCGACTCGGAGGTAAGCCATCGGTAAAGATGACTGACGTCACACTAGGCAAAAATAATCACCACCATTTGATGTTGAAATCACGATTAGTAGCACAAATATCCATTTATTGTACCACCAAAATTCAACTTTGGATAAGATTTAACAGAACAAAGGATAAACAATAGTAATAGATGAACCACAAGTAAAATAATAATGGTATCCGCAATAAAATAGCAATACAAAAAAAACTATCTTTTTTTTAGTTCATTTTTTCGGAATTCCGTTTTTTACTTTTTACATTTATTTCGCCAACCTATGTGCCTTTTGTGTCATGAATAAAATGTTTGTTAATTAAACGCTAGACTCCTCACATTTATTGATGCCATACATATTTGGAACATTTTGACCAGTATTTTAAGTCAAAACATAATTGTGTATATGTATCATCAATAAGTGCATCAAGCTTGTGTAAGATACTGTTTGAATCACAGCGCTCTTATTGTGAAGGGGCTGAAGTTAGCAGCTGTTCTGAGAATGACGAGTTGGAAGTTGAGGCAGTTTAAAAAAAGTTGCGACTGCTGATTGTTTGTACGATGATCTTACATGGATGATGTCGTTCACAACAACACACCATGTGAGATGTGTTTTGGGTGCATAGATTGTTCTTGCTAGCTTTAGCTTCCTAGCTTAGTCGCTGTTTTAAGTTCAGGATGTGGCGGTTGAGAGTTTGGGGGATGGATGAGCAGTATGGGACACATTATTTTCCCAAACAAATGTTCCTTACCTCACAATGACAACATTTCTCTCACATTGTATGCCAATGTTCTTGCATAAACAGTGGATTTAATTTTATTGGCCAATTCTAGTACTCTGAACCATCCGTGGTTACGTGGCAATATTATGCTTTATTTTTTGTTGAGTTGCGTGATAATTGCTTAGGCCTACTAGCGCTGTCAAAAAGTATCAACCATCGCAAACTTCTAGTAGGCCTGGTCTTTTTTCATCTTTTTGTCACAAGCTCCAAAATGTGCATGAACATTAATTATTTTTTGGTGGGTTAATTGTCCTGTCCTCCGTCGACTCCTCCCCATAACTTGGCTTTTTTGTCTCCTGGCAGACCGAGCCGGGCAAGAGTGACGCCTGGTCAAAGTACATGGCCGAGGTGAAAAAGTACAAAGCCCACCAGTGTGGTGACGACGATAAGACGAGACCTCTGGTCAAGTAGAAGCTGAGCAGGAGAAGAAACCAGAGGAGAGACCTTCATCAGCCTTGCTTCCATTTTGTGTCGACCGGTTTGCTTTGACACATTTTTTGTATGATTTTCCTTCATTCTGTTTCATAAACTTTGCATACGTGCTTGATGGTTAAGTCCTTTTAGTATGGCGTGATTTATGTTGGGGCTGGATTAAAATCTACACACTTGGTTGATGTTCAGTGTCATCGTGTCGCTGGAAATGGTTTTAAAACAGTCCGTAATAGGGATGGCATTTATGGATCTTTCAAGGGAGCCGTTCGAAAGACTAACTCATTCATTCCACAGTTTGTTTTTATCAAGAAAGCAATCACTAGTATCAGTATATGATATGATTCATTTAATTTACACAAATGTGTATTAGTGGGATTATTATTCTGAAATATTGGCTATATATTTTTTTTGGTTTGGCAGTGTCACCACTAAATTTGCATTTTAACAATATAGGAAAAAATATATACAAATAAGAATACAATTCATTAATGGGTATATAAAAGTACAACTACAACTATAATAACAGTTTGAGTACAAAATTGCACTACCATACTTGGTGTGTACACTTAATTACCCTTAAGAATAATGGACCCGAAAAGTGATTACAAATTAAAATAAATAAAATATTTTTTACTTTATAAAGTAAATATGCCAATGACAGAAACATATTTCTTTTTAATCTGAATGCTGCAGTATTGACTTATTTTCCAGTCAGGTGGCAAACTTTAATGTGCTGACACCTAATATGCATGTGCATCAAAAAGGGATCGGTTCTCATGATTTTCTTAAAAGAGCCATTCAAGAGTGGATTTGTTCATGAAAGTCACATCTCTCATCCCTAAAACGGTAAAGTACCACTGATAGTCACACACACACACACACACACTAGGTGTGGTGAAATTACTCTGTATTTGACCCATCCCCTTGTTCACCCCCTGGGAGGTGAGGGGAGCAGCAGCGATGGCCGCCACGAGAATCATTTTGGTGATATAACCCCCCATTCCAACCCTTGATGCCGAGTGCCAAGCAGGGAGGTAATTGGTCCCATTTTTATAGTCTTTGGTATGACTCGGCCAGGGTTTAAACTCACGACCTACCGATCTCAGGGAAAGTTTTACCTGAAATTAAGACATTTTGGCAATTTACCAGTCCATTTTTTTATGACATGCTTGAAATAAAATAGCCTTCTTAAATGCATTCCATCATATATCGACTCGCAATCAGCCTTGTGAAAGAGGATTCTTTTTAATTAAAAAGTTTAAGTACTATACAGCATAGAACTCCTTTATGAATTCAAGTATGATAAAAAAAAAAGTACAGCTTGAAGGGGAAGCTCAAATTCAGCAATCTGCAGTTGACATGTTGACAATCATCTAGTTGGAAAACAGCACCATGCATCAGAGAGAAACATACAAAAAGGCACGCTGTCGATGCTACCGTCACACACACACACACACACACACACACACACACACACACACACACACACACACACACACGTCTTCCCTGGCCACAGTGATTTAGGTCTGTCTTGTAAACACGACAAGCTGTTTATTTAGCAAATCTGTGAATGATAGCGCCTTAAAAATGAGGACAAAGTTTGTTTTTTCCTTTTGAAAACTGGCATTGGTGGGGGGGGAAAAGTGGTTTCCTGCAGTATCATAGAGTCTTCCTCTTGGTGTCTCCTTGGCTCTGGTTGACATCTGCAGACACAACATTGTTGGAACCGTTACTTTCAACATGAAGAGGATGAGGAAGACATGAGGACAGGTGCTATTTACCTGAGAAAGCCAGCTGCACGTGAGGAGGCCGAGCAACCTGAGAGCCCGACTGGAGGCTCTTATATAGATCTGTGGACAAAGGACAGCCACAGAAGACACAAGTATGAAGGACACACAACACCACAATAAGATGTACAGTCAGGCTTCAAATATTGCAGCAGATTGAAGGTTTTACTTTGGCAAGATTATTCCACACATTTCAGCCTACATGAGATCGTATTGCAGTGAGTGTGTTAGACATCTTGCTGTTGGATGGATATTCTTTTCCAGTGCACTATGTGTTAGAGATTGACCTATTATTGATATTTGGCATTGTGACGTATTATCCATATCGGCTTCTTTTTTTTCTTCCTTCAGTGCAGTGAGTTAGAGACCGACTGATTATTGATATTTAGCATTTAGATATATATCGGTATTTGTCTCTTTTTATCTGTATCGGTTCTTTTCCTTCAGTGCAGTATGTGTTCGGCATCCACCGATCATTGATAGTTGGCATTTTGATCTGTATCAATATCGGCCTCTTTTTATAGATATCTTTTTCTTAGTGCAGTGTGTGTTACAAATTTGACCGATAATCGGTATTTGGCATTTTGACGTATATCGATATCAGCTTTTTTTAAATAAATATTTTTTTTTCTTCTTCAGTATGTGTTAGAGTTCGACTGATTATTGATATTTGGCAATTTGACGTAGATCGGTTTCGGACTCTTTATCCGTATTGGTTCTTTTTTTAAATTTTTATGACAACTACAACAGAACTACATCATTAGATAAAATATTTACACAAATTAAATACTGGTAATAAAATAACTCATGAGAAAGTAGATAGTGCTGACGTGGCGGTCATTTGCTGCAACATTAGTTAAACAATCATGTTTGCATTAGTTGCAAACATGATTGTTTAACATGTTGTTCACTACTGCAACATTAGTTAAACATGATGTCACTACTGCAACATTACGGTAGTTAAACATGATGTCACTACTGCAACATTAGTAAAACATGTCACTACTGCAACATTAGTTAAACATGATGTCACTACTGCAACATTAGTAAAACATGTCACTACTGCAACATTAGTTAAACATGATGTCACTACTGCAACATTAGTAAAACATGTCACTACTGCAACATTAGTTAAACATGATGTCACTACTGCAACATTAGTTAAACAGGATGTCACTACTGCAACATTAGTTAAACATGATGTCACTACTGCAACATTAGTAAAACATGTCACTACTGCAACATTAGTTAAACATGATGTCACTACTGCAACATTAGTTAAACAGGATGTCACTACTGCAACATTAGTTAAACATGATGTCACTACTGCAACATTAGTTAAACATGATGTCACTACTGCAACATTAGTTAAACATGATGTCACTACTGCAACATTAGTAAAACATGTCACTACTGCAACATTAGTTAAACAGGATGTGACTACTGCAACATTAGTTAAACATGATGTCACTACTGCAACATTAGTAAAACATGTCACTACTGCAACATTAGTTAAACATGATGTCACTACTGCAACATTAGTTAAACATGATGTCACTACTGCAACATTAGTTAAACATGATGTCACTACTGCAACATTAGTAAAACATGTCACTACTGCAACATTAGTTAAACATGATGTCACTACTGCAACATTAGTAAAACATGTCACTACTGCAACATTAGTTAAACATGATGTCACTACTGCAACATTAGTTAAACAGGATGTCACTACTGCAACATTAGTTAAACATGATGTCACTACTGCAACATTAGTAAAACATGTCACTACTGCAACATTAGTTAAACATGATGTCACTACTGCAACATTAGTTAAACATGATGTCACTACTGCAACATTAGTTAAACATGATGTCACTACTGCAACATTAGTTAAACATGATGTCACTACTGCAACATTAGTTAAACATGATGTCACTACTGCAACATTAGTTAAACATGATGTCACTACTGCAACATTAGTTAAACATGATGTCACTACTGCAACATTAGTTAAACATGATGTCACTACTGAAACATTAGTTAAACATGATGTCACTACTGCAACATTAGTTAAACATGATGTCACTACTGCAACATTAGTTAAACATGATGTCACTACTGATCCAAAGTTTCCTCAAAAACATGTTCAAGTCTTGTCCAGCTGTTACATTATTCATCTTTAAATCACTTTTACTGCAAATGAATATCGGTTACCGGCCTTCTTGACTACTAATAATTGGTATCGGCCCTGAGAAAAAACGTATCAGTCGATGTCTTATTTTTTTTAGTATTATGTTGTGGTGATTGATAGATATCCACCAAGCGGGACATGGGTGGACAATGCTAACAACAACATGGCGACAATCAAGTTGACAACTTTGTGATGCATCTTGTCTTCACTGCCTGCCTCATCAATAGCACATCTCAGCTTTTACGTGAAGATTACGCTAACAAGACTGCCCTCAATGCTAAGTGGAGATGAACTCATTTCCGACACGCAATGCTAAAAACACGGCTAATGGTCGTAGCAGCGACTGTCAAGTTGACCAAGTTTTTGCAGAACAACACACGTCTGTGGTTTCATCGCATGGATGCAGTTCTAACTACCCAGGAAGTATTTCCACTTGTGGCCATGTTGTAGTGGCTGGGTGACAACCATAGGACTCGGGGCACCCTCTGGGCTAGCGGTGAGTACAGTGTGTGTGTGTGTGTGTCTGTAAGACTATGATACCAATATAGTATAGATGCGATACATCCTGTAAGACTATGATACCATTAGTATGGGTGCGATACATCCTGTAAGACTGTGATACCAATATAGTATGGATGTCATACATCCTGTAAGACTATGATACCAATATAGTATATATGTGATACATCCTGTAAGACTATGATACCAATATAGTATGGATGTGATACATCCTGTAAGACTGATACCAATATAGTATATATGTGATACATCTCGTAAGACTGATACCAATATAGTATATGTGCGATACATCCTGTAAGACTATAATACCAATATAATATGGATGTGATACATCCTGTAGACCAGGGGTCACCAACGCGGTGCTCGCGGGCACCAGGTAGCCCGTAAGGACCAGATGAGTAGCCCGCTGGCCTGTTCTAAAAATAGCTCAAATAGCAGCACTTACCAGTGAGCTGCCTCTATTTTTTAAATTGTATTTATTTACTAGCAAGCTGGTCTCGCTGTGCCCGACATTTTTAATTCTAAGAGAGACAAAACTCAAATAGAATTTGAAAATCCAAGAAAATATTTTAAAGACTCTGTCTTCACTTGTTTAAATAAATTCATACATTTTTTTACTTTGCTTATTATAACTTTCAGAAAGACAATTTTAGAGAAAAAATACAACCTTAAAAATTATTTTAGGATTTTTAAACACATATACCTTTTTAACTTTTAAATTCCTTCCTCTTCTTTCCTGACAATTTAAATCAATGTTCAAGTAAAAAAAAATTTTTTTGTAAAGAATAATAAATACATTTTCATTTAATTCTTCATTTTAGCTTCTGTTTTTTCGACTAAGAATATTTGTGAAATATTTCTTCAAACTTATTATGATTAAAATTCAAAAAAATTATTCTGGCAAATCTAGAAAATCTGTAGAATCAAATTTAAATCTTATTTCAATGTCTTTTGAATTTCTTTTAAAAAATTTGTTCTGGAAAATCTAAAAGAAATAATGATTTGTCTTTGTTAGAAATATAGCTTGGTCCAATTTGTTATATTTTCTAACAAAGTGTAGATTGGATTTTAACCTATTTAAAACATGTCATCAAAATTCTCAAATTAATTTTAATCAGGAAAAATTACTAATGATGTTCCATAAATTATTTTTTTAATTTTTTCAAAAAGATTCGAATTAGGTAGTTTTTCTTTTCTTTTTTTCGGTTGAATTTTGAATTTTAAAGAGTCGAAATTGAAGATAAACTATGTTTCAAAATTCAATTGTCATTTTTTTCGTGTTTTCTCCTCTTTTAAACCGTTCAATTAAGTGTAAATATCATTAATTATTAATAATAACATAGAGTTAAAGGTAAATTGAGCAAATTGGCTATTTCTGGCAATTTATTTAAATGTGTATCAAACTGGTAGACCTTCGCATTAATCAGTACCCAAGAAGTAGCTCTTGGTTTCAAAAAGGTTGGTGACCCCTGCTGTAGACTATAATACCAATATAGTATGGATGTGATACATCCTGTAGACTATAATACCAATATAGTATATGTGCGATACATCCTGTAAGACTATAATACCAATATAATATGGATGTGATACATCCTGTAGACTATAATACCAATATAGTATGGATGTGATACATCCTGTAAGACTATGATACCAATATAGTATATATGTAATACATCCTGTAAGACTATGATATCAATATAGTAAAGTCATTGTCATTTCCAAATTAGTATATGAGTAAACCAACATGGTTATTTTATGTGTCAGAATAGGAGACAAAAGAGGCCATTTTATGATCAAGTTGTAGTTAGTGATGGGACCAAATGGAGGGCCTTTTTCCACCAAGGAGGCTTTCTTTACTTAGGGGAGGAGCCGGAAATGATGATGTGTGAAGCCTTGTTGCCTAGTTTCGGGACGCGGTTCAACACATAAACCTCCCAAACGCCATTGAAAATGGGCTTATAAGACTTGAATCTGGATAGAGAAAAACTATTGTTTTTAAAATGCCGCTGGAACCAAAGAAGGACGACAAACTGAATCCAAACAAGCCTGATATCCATCCATCCATTTCCGCCGCTTATCCGAGTCCAGGTCGCGGGGGCAGCAGTCTAAGCGGACTTCCCTGTCCCCGGCCACCTCCTCTAGTTCTACAGGGAGGATACCGAGGCGTTCCCAGGCAAGCTGTGAGACATAGTCCCTTCAACGTGTCCTAGGTCTGTCCTGAGGTCTCCTCCCGGCTGGACATGCCCGAAACGCCTCACCAGGGAGGCGTCCAGGAGCCATCTCAGATGGCTCCTCTCGGCATGAAGGAGCAGCGGCTCTACTCAGAGTCTCTCCCGGATGAGCGAGCTCCTCAGCCTATCTCTGAGGGTGATCTGCAGAGGAAACTAATTTCTACCGCTTGTATTTGCGACCTTGTCCAAAGTTCATGACCATAGGTGAGGGTAGAAACATAGACCGACCTGTAAATGGCCTTCTTCACCACAACAGAGCGGTGCAGTGACCGCACCGATCCGTCTGTCAATCTCGCCTTCTATTCTTCCCTCACTCGTTTGCTCCGGTTTAGATGTAACATATTTCTCCTGTTAGCTCAAACGATTCAACATAGGAACCCGGAAGTGTGAAATATTGTTAAACATTTCTCCTGTATCTTTTTCCTAGTCCATGAAGTCCACACATATCCACGCTGGCCCTGGTGTTCTCAGCCGCAGAGTACTGTGCCCTGGTTTGGTGCCGTAGCCCCCATGTAAAGAAGTTGGATGTCGCCCTCAACAGCGCCCTGCGGACCGTCTCCGGGTGCCTGCGAGGGACCCCAGTAAACCAACTGCCCGTCCTCGCTGGCATCGCCCCAGCAAACATCAGACGAGAAGCAGCCACACTGGCTCTCTCCCGAAAGGCACAGACCAGCGAATCCCACCTCCTCCATAAGATCGTCACAGAAACACCACGACGCGTGCTCCTAAAGTCAAGGCGCCCCTTTGCCATGCAAGCCCACGAGCTGCTCAGCACAACATCAGCTGATACTTCCAAGGCCACCTGGGTCAAGACGAGATGGAGAGAACAGTGGAAGTTAGCAGAACCATCTAGGCTGCACCACTACATCGATGACACCACAGACGTCTGCGGCCAGGAACTGCCCCGGAAGCAGTGGACAACCGTCAACCGCTTGAGGACCGGCGTCGGACCCAGTCCAGACAGTAGAGCACATAATCACTAGTTGCCCCAAACACCGGCCACCGAATGGCGAACAAGGTCTGATTGACCTGGACGACGACACGTTGACCTGGCTCGCCTCAAAAGAGCTGAAAGTCTAAAGACACACGACAGAAGAACACTGTTAGTCTGTGAAAAGTAAAAAAAATAGTACATAGTACTAAAATAATATAACTAACTATATAACTATATAATAGTAGTATATATATAATATAATAGTAGGGGTGGCGAAGTTGGTAGAGTGGCCGTGCCAGCAATCGGAGGGTTGCTGGTTACTGGGGTTCAATCCCCACCTTCTACCATCCTAGTCATGTCCGTTGTGTCCTTGGGCAAGACACTTCACCCTTGCTCCTGATGGCTGCTGGTTAGCGCCTTGCATGGCAGCTCCCGCTATCAGTGTGTGAATGTGTGTGTGAATGGGTGAATGTGGAAATACTGTCAAAGCGCTTTGAGTACCTTGAAGGTAGAAAAGCGCTATACAAGTATAACCCATTTATCATTTATTTATTTACAAGTTGTAGTATAACGAGAAAAAGTCATATCATGTGAATAAAGTTGTGAAATATGAATAAAACTTAATATAAGTGATCACGTACGGTAAAATGTCATAAATTTACAAAAATAAAGTTGTAATATGAGAAAAATCTTGTAACTATGTGTTGAAAAAAAACAGTATTAGAAAAGAAAAAAACAAGTAATTTAAAAAAAATAAAGTTGTAATATGAAAAAAAGATCATGAGAATTTCATAAAAATAAGAGAAAACTAGATAAGTGCTTTTAAGATAATTAAGTAGTGGTATCGTGATAAAAATGTCATCATTAAATAATAATTAAGTTGTAAAATGTTTTATGTTAAAATGGTTTACAATTGTACAAGAATAAAGCTGTAATATTCTTGCCAAAATTTCAACAATAAATATTATGGTAAAATAATTAGTCAGAGCTGTTGATTTGAAGTGGAAAAGCAATCCAGTGATACATTTTAGTAGAATAAAATGTCAACGACGAAGGCAAACATTTACTGTATTTTCAGGACTATAAGGCGCACGTAAAATCGTTTAATTTTCTCAAAATCACACAGTGCGCCTTATAAGCCAGTGCGCCTAATGTACGGAATAATTCTGGTTGTGCTTAGCGACCTCGAGGCAATTTTATTTGGTACATGGTGTCATGATAAGTGTGACCACCAGATTGCAGTCAGACATAAGAGATACGTGTAGACTGCAATATTACGCCAGTAAACAACACCAAAACTTTAAATGTTTCATTGAGAATATAGAACATTACACACGGCGCTCAAAAATCTGTCAACATTTTTTAGTGCGACTTTGATAAGCTTAGAAGTCGCACCGCTTGATGGATCGTCGAAGCATTACGGCTACCGTAGTCAGAGATACAAGTATTATTATGGTGTGTGTATACGGACACCAATATGGCACCCATTAGCAGACATTTTATCTGACGTTTTTTTCCGCAATATTATGCAAAACCAACTTTTCTTACCTTCTGGTAACCGCGACAATTGCCGCGACCGCCCTCTCATTTGCCATAATGCCCTAAAAAATTTGACTTTTTACTTGTTAATGGACGAGGCTTATAATTGTCCACGGCATAATGATAAATCGCGATAAGAATCAAGATCATTAGTCATATCATCTACTTTATAATTTATCAATACCACGTCATTTGTTAACGCATTTTAGGCACCACCAAGTCAGGCGCATGCGCACTAATGTCATTTAACTGATTATTCATGGCGGACCAACAACATCAACCTTGCTCCAGAGGCACTCCCTCGGAGTATACTTAGTCAACAGACATACATGTCACACTAAGGATGGCCGTATAAACAATGCCAACACTGTCATAAAGCTGTGCCATATAGTGGGACCATACTAAACAACAATGACAATTACATTTCGGTAGAATATTTGCACCGCAACACAACATAAACACAACAGAACACATTCCCAGAATTCCTTGCAGCACCAACTCTTCCGGGACGCTACAATCATTTTCCCTCGCTTCCAGCCGTGCGTTTAAAAGCGCACTGCTGTGTTTAGATGGAGACAGGTGTGGGCCATATTGGAGACAGATGCCCTTGTCCCCACACAAAGTATACAGCGAAGGAGAAAAAACTATACGATGTTGCTTTCATTTTGACAATACAGCATCCATCAGCTGATGTGACTGAGAGTTAATGAGGTGAGGAAACACCTGTCACTCCTGGGTTTTTTGTTGTTGTTGGCCAAACTGTTGTACTGAACCACAAGGGGGCGTTGGAGCAGAAAACATATTGTTTATTAGACTTTATCTTCATTAGCCAAACTGCTTTGTGTTATATTTTGATATCAAAAAGTAAACGCCATGTTTTTTTTACATTACTTGTGTTTTTTTAATGTCACAAAGGTATTGCTTTAAAAACCATTTGACACATAATTTTGTTAATGTTTTATTGTGTATAGTTAATTCCTATATGTCACTCTTAATGGATCTGTCCCGATACAGCATCTACATGTACATAACTTAAAAAAAACAATAATAAAAAAATATACTCTCCTCTATCAAAAGATAAAAATAGAGATAAAGGCATCATAAAATGACAAAAAGCTGACAAGGTTATATTAATAATGAATAAAAAAACAGTATATGTATGCTCGCATGCTTTGGAGCCCCTGCCTGGAAAGAAAAAAAATGTTTGCCTTGGTGCCCTACTAACTTGCCTTGGTGCCCTAAAATTTGAGCCCTCCTTTAAGGCAACACTTGCCTTGACTTTAAAAAGTAAAAATTTGAGGCCTGTCTGCATAAGTCCTGAAAATGTGCGCGTGTCCACCATTGTAGCCCGTGCCGACACCGTAGTCGATAAGCTTCTTCTTTTTCACTATCTTCTTGACATTCATCCTCCGCTGTTGCCATTTCTAATATAAAGTAGTTTAAAGTTCTAACTTATATCTCGCTATGGAAGCGCTAAAACTACCAGTGTAGTGGGTTTACATAATTCACCCACAAAACTTTAGTTATTAGAGAGTTCCAGTCGGATGTTTTTTTCACGGGACACATTTCCGGCGTTGTTATTGCACTAGTGCACGGATAAGGAGATGCTGCTCCGTTGTTGATTTAAGTAAAGTTTTAATGTCATTAAAACAGTTAAGTCCATCTTTTGACATTTCTTCCACTCCAGCACGTACACAGCTACAACAAAGATGACGGGGAGAAGACGCTGCCGAAGGTGAGCCACGTAAATAAGACCGCCCACAAAACGGCGCATCCTGAAGCTAAGGTCAGAAAAGTGACTTGAAGATGATCGAGTCATACCAAAGACTATAAAAATGGGACCCATTACCTCCCTGCTTGGCACTCAGCATCAATGGTTGGAATTGGGGGTTAAATCACCAAAATGATTCCCGGGCGCGGCCACCGCTGCTGCTCACTGCTCCCCTCACCTCCCATGGGTCAAATGCAGAGGATAATCTCACCACACCTAGTGTGTGTGCGACAATCATTGGTACTTTATTTGTAAAACATAATCTAAGCAACATTTCGACCAAAGAACCACCTTTATGTAGACCACAAGGAAGTGTTTTAAATGTAGAAACAAATAATAATAATATGACCCCTTTAATGCGCCTTATAATACGGTGCACCTTTTGTATGAAAATAGACCTGAATAGACACACTCATCGGCCGTGCGTCTCATAATCCGGTGCGCCCTTTGGTCCGAAAAATACGGTATGTTTTACATGCTGCTGCTGTCGCATCGTTTAGTTTTCTTTTCTGCAAACGTGAACAGAGTTTCTTTGAAGCAAAAAAAAAAGTAAGTTTGCACTCACTCTGAGTCAGGAAAGAGGCGTTGCTATTGGCTGCTGAGCTCCCGGCCACCGTGTTAGAGCTAGCTGTGCCCAATGTCGGCAGGTTGAGCAGTGAGGGGAACTGGAAGGGCAGCGAGACGGGAACCAGGCCACCCAGCATCCCGAAGCCCAGATTGAGAGATGCTGTGGAGCCCAGCAGACCGCTGCCCCCTGCTGAGGAGACCTGAGGAAACAATACCATAAGGGACCAGCAGGTGACAGTATTGCTCTGCAAACATCTTGCATTACTGTCCATCAGCTGAATATATGTCAATATGTTCATTTTAGCACACCTTATTATTATCATTATATTTGACATGGGATATGATGACTTTGGAGGTTCCACTGTACACTGGGGCGGTATAGCTCGGTTGGTAGAGCGGCCGTGCCAGCAACTTCAGGGTTGCAGGTTCAATCCCCGCTTCCGCCATCCTAGTCACTGCCGTTGTGTCCTTGGGCAAGACACATTTGCCACCTGCTCCCAGTGCCACCCACACTGGTTTAAAAATGTAACTTAGATATTGGGTTTCACTATGTAAAGCGCTTTGAGTCACTTGAGAAAAGCGCTATATAAATATAATTCACCTCACTTTACTTTGTGCATGAGTTTGCAGTATGATAACATCATCGCTGCTAGACCCACCCCTCTCTGATTATGCTAGCATCACAGCAGCAGCCTCAGCTAGACTCACTCCTGTCACCGCACAGCTACTTTTATTTTTTGTTATACTTCTCAGTTGCCTTTTTGAAGTACCAGTAAATGTCTTTTGTTCCGTTCAACAAAAGCCAGTTCCACATGGATTAATTCGGCTAACAAGCATTTGGAGGACATTTTAGCCGCCATTGTTCCTATGGAGAGCCATTAGGGAACAAAATTAAATACACAAATCTTTAAATAATTACCTAAACGTGTCAATGAGTTGTATTTAAACAAATGATTGTTGATTTGATTATTTAATTTATTTTCACTAATTATTAAAAAAATACTTACATGTATCAATGAGTTATACTTGTAATTAAATACATAATTGTGCTATTAAATGTAAAATTACATTTAACTATTTAAGCAACTGATTTTATTATTTGATGTTTTTTATAATTTAATTTATTTTTACTGATTATGAAATAATTACTTAAATGTGTCAGTGTTATACTTGTAATTAAATACATAATTGTGCTATTAAATCTAAAATTACATGTAATTATTTTTAGCAATGATTGTTGATTTTATTATTTAATTTATTTTCACTAATTATTAAACAATTATTTAAACATGTCAATGAGTTAGACTTGTAATTAAATACATAATAGTGCTATTAAATGTAAAATTACATTTAATTATTCAAGCAACTGATTTTATTATAGAATGTTTTTTTATAATTTAGTTTAATTTCAATAAATACATACTTACTGAAATGTGTCAATGAGTTATACTTGTAATTAAATATATGATTGTGCTATTACTACTAAAATGACATTTAATTATTTTAAGCAATTGATTGTTTTTATTACACATTTTTTTCAATTGCTACATCTTATTGTAGAGACTTCTTCCATTCTTTTAGTGACATTTTGTTCAGTATTAAAAACAACAAGCAACAAACTAGCATCTTTTGTCTGGTGTTATTGGAGACTGTACTCGTGTTTGACAACCCCGTGCGTATCGCTCGCGTCGTCACAACATCCGGTTTCAGCAGCGCTGTTCCGGTGATCCAAGTCTTTTTTTGGCGGTCAAATTTTCGGTGCATCACTATTCAAAAGCAAATACTAGGCTATTGACATGGTGAAAAAGTCCATTCATTACAGCAGTTTAACTTCAAATGTGATGTAAACTCATTACCAGTGTTGGGACTAACGCGTTACTTTCGGCGGTAAATAGTAATCTAACGCGTTATTTTTTATATTCAGTAACTCACTTACCGTTACTACATGATGCGTTACTGCGTTATTTTACGTTATTTTTTATGTAGTATCGGCTAGAAACTGAGAGGATCTGATTGTGTTTTATTGGAGAGCTGCAGAAAAGGCGACGGAGAAGCGCGCTGCTCTGTGTGTGAGTGTGTGTGTGTGGGGGGGGGGGGGGGGGTTGGTTTCTTAACATGGAGATATTCTCACTACTTTTCTTTTGTCGACCACAAAGAAAAGAACATTTTAGTTAAATGTAAGTTGTGTCTTGGATCAAAAATCCTATCCTAGCAATTCAAATCTGATGAAACAGCTACAAAAGCAACATGCTTCGACAAAGCTAGTAAAGAGAGACACACTTCACCTCCTAAGCAACAGCGGCTGGATTTTAACAAGGCACTGCGCACTGAAGGTACACACACTCTGTCAATTCTCTTATATACTCTTTCATTCTAGACTTCTAGAGTGTTTGATTATCACATCACTATAAATGTATGGACTATAAAGTTCACAAACATAAAGAGGATGCTAGTGGGCCAGGCCAATCTTTCCTTATCTCTAAACTAAAACTGGGGAAATGTGTAGCGTGTTCTGGGCTTCAGACATGATTTTATTTCAGAAAAAAACACCTGGTTAGGCTTTGTGTATGTAGTGTGTGCCTTCCTTGGTTTACAGCTATGTTGTTATTATGCTGTTTGTTACGTATGTATGTTATGTTGCAGCTATTTAAAATAGTTTTGTCAATTTGTTCTGGCTTGAAACAAATTGGCCCTTTAAAACATATCTTTGTCTTTGTGTGTTGTTTGTAGACCACATTGCTTAGCAGAGTTCAGTGATACAAATGCATGTCAAGTTGATCAACAGATTGTATTACCAGTATTCTCCACTGCAATAACAGTACTGAAATGAAGGCTAAAAGGTGGCCTTAAAAATATATAAGTAACTAAATAGTTACTTTTCACAGTAACGCATTACTTTTTGGTGTAACTAACTGAGTTAGTAACTGAGTTACTTTTGAAATAAAGTAACTAGTAACTGTAACTAGTTACTGGTTTTCAGTAATTAACCCAATACTGCTCATTACCAATGTTCCCTCTAATTTTTCATGTGTGTGAGCAAACGCAAAAACTCCCTGAGCATTCAGTGGAGCCCATGTGAGCAACATCAGACGTGCACACTGTGGCTACACCAGCAGCACATCTGTCCCAAACCTGACTAAATAACAAGTTCAATCTCCATCCATCCATCCATCCATTTTCTACCGCTTGTCCCTTTCGGGGTCGCGGGGGGTGCTGGAGCCTATCTCAGCTGCATTCGGGCGGAAGGCGGGGTACACCCTGGACAAGTCCCCATCTCATCGCAGAGCCAACACAGATAGACAGACAACATTCTCTTATTATTATAATCAAATGACAGCAGTCATTTCCATGAGGTTATTTTCTAATATAAGTGCCATATGTGCATGTGTTGGCGCAAGTGAGAAAGAGCGAGCGGCTGCTGTTGATATAACAAAGTTGCTTTTGGTCTGGTTTGTACTGCAGAAAATTACCACTTTTGCTAGATATCATTTTTTTTACTAATGTTTTGGTGATGTGTTTATGGCCGACAATAAAGAGTTTTGCTCAGTAAAGTGATGGATGGAATTCATGTCCTCAAAGCGCCTCAATGATGACGAAAACTGTTTTCTCTGTCGTGTCCTTGTGTCGAAAATTGTTATGCGCTTATTTTTTAATTTGATTTTGTGCGTGGCATAGATTTGAACGCTTGAACAGTGCGCAATTGCACAGGCGCGCACCTTAAAGCAGTGGTTCTCAAATGGGGGTACGCGTACCCCTGGGGGTACTTGAAGGTATGCCAAGGGTACGTGACATTTTTTTGTCTGTCAAAAAGAACTGTGAAAAGAAATGCAACAGTGCAATATTCAGTGTTGACAGCTAGATTTTTTGTGGACATGTTCCATAAATATTGATGTTAAAGATTTCTTTTTTTGTGAAGAAATGTTTCGAATTAAGTTCATGAATCCAGATGGATCTCTATTACAATCCCCAAAGAGGGCACTTTAAGTTGATGATTACTTCTATGTGTAGAAATCTTTATTTATAATTGAATCACTTGTTTATTTTTTAACAAGTTTTTAGTTATTTTATATCTTTTTTTCCAAATAGTTTAAGAAAGACCACAACAAATGAGCAATATTTTGCACTGTTATACAATTTAATAAATCAGAAACTGATGACATAGTGCTGTATTTTACTTCATCTCTTTTTTTCAACCAAAAATGCTTTGCTCTGATTAGGGGGTACTTGAATTAAAAACATTTTCACAGGGGGTACATTACTGAAAAAAGGTTGAGAACCACTGCCTTAGAGGGAACGTTGCTCATTACATACAAAGTGAAATACGTCAAGATTTTGTTATAACTTTGATGTTTTTGAAAATTCAAGATTTTCTGGAATTTTCACTTTAAGGTTTTTAGAAGCTGTAAGCCACAATCATCAAAATGATATCAAAATAAGTCTTGAAATATCTTGAGTTGCATGTTATGAGCCTGTACATCTATTTGCTAGTATAAACAAACCTTTGCATGGTATTCTAATTTTATGAGCTTCACCTGTAAGTCCATTCATACATTATATTACTTAAATTTGTTTTCACGTTAAAAAAAAAAAATTTTTAAAAAAGTTGTGGTGGCTTTTATTTTGCCATGGCAGGACTTCATGATCATTTACATGTAAGGGAAACCCTGATGTTGTGTCTATATATTTGATTCTATTTCTAAATAGAATTTGTTTTAGAAGATTTCATTGTGTATAAGTACTTCTTGAGCACAGTCAACAAAAATGTGATAATAATAACGTATACTGTAAATTCCGGACTATAAGCCGCTACTCTTTTGTTACGCTTTGAGCCTGCGGCTTAAAAAGGGTGCAGCTAATATATGGATTTTTATTTGCTGATGGCTGTAACACAATTATTTTTTTTAAAAACGGCGCCATCTTTTGAACAAGTTCGCTGACTGCAGGTGCTGCAGTGTCCTTACATTTAGTCCCTTCACCCGGAAGTAGAAGTGCCATTCAGTCTTCTAGCTTTCCATAGCGTTATTACTCATATGGATTCTTTATTCATCACTTCAATCAACGTCTGTAATAGAACTAAAAACTGTTTAGACTGTAAATTCCGGACTATAAGCCGCTACTTTTTTCCCAGGCTTTGAACCCGGCGGTGCGGCTAATTTATGGATTCTTCATTGCTGACGGCCGGCTATAAAGTAGATAGTTTAAAAAAACACTCACTAGGTGCATTACTGTTTGTGCTATGTTGCCATCCTTTGGATGAGTTTGCTCATTGAAGGTGCTGCAGTGGCCGTATTGCCCTTTTGTTTAGACTTTTTTTTTTTTTTAGACCTACCAGAAGTACAAATGCCAATTGATCTCTTAGTCGTCCAGTGTTGGATTAGTTTTACAATATAACTAAACCTATTCTTACTTACTAATGCGTCCCATGTGTGATGTCTGTAGGAGTGTTTTCATGCATATTTGTACAAGCTTTCATAATGTAATGAATTTAACGTCATTAGCATTAGCTACATTAACATTTAGTGTCTGTGTTAATACTAATAACTTACAATGGTATTCTTTTTGTATTGTTTCACTTTCACAAGTTCCTCAGTAAATTCACCAAAACGTCACTGTGGATTTATTGAGTCTGTTTAGCTGATTGGAGAGCTAGCTTCCACAGCTAGTGGGTCCATGACGATGATTTGTTTGATCAGCCGTTTTACTGCCGTGTTACAGACACCATGTAGAAACAATTCATGTAAAAAAAACATTTACAAAATCTTTCTGTGTAAATAATTCATTTAACAACATATATATCTGCGACTTGTAGTCCGGTGCGGCTAATATATGGAAAAATATTTTTTCTCCTAAAATTTAGTGGGTGACCTTAAAAACCGGTGCATTTTATAATCCGGGAAATAGGTTAATTTTGTTCATAATAATCTTGGTATGACATGCTCATATTGTTACCTTCTTTGAAATAGTAGGGATGTGAATGATTTGATACATATACTTGGGGTGACAATTCTCACAACATATTATTTAGTATGTACAGGTATATGATACAAAAAGATTACATAAGCTCCTCCTGGCTGCATCAATAAGTCCTAAAGACCTTCTTTTGAAAAATGTTTTCTTGCACTTTTTAAGAATGGCAATTGGGATGTGAACGGACGACATGTAATGTCGGAGCACTAACCTGCGTCAAGTGAGAAGAGGCCGTTGACAACGGGACAGATGTGACCGGCTTGGGCCCCTGAGACGACCCCACCCCCAGCCTCTGCCGCTGGCCCAGACTGGCAGAGGTTGGTGTCGGGGCGATGCTGGATCCTGAATGCTTGCTGGTGGATGAGGTGCTGATAAGGCTGCTGTTGGCTGTGCTGCTGATGATCAGCGGACTCTTATGGCCGCCGGGGGACGCGAAGCCCGCCTTGGCTGCCCCTGTCTGGGCACCTGAGAATGGCGGGCGGAACCCCGCGGGGCTTTTGGGGGAGAACTGCTGCGGCATGGGATGGGCTGCCTGAGACCTGGCGGAGGGGGAGCTGGAGGTGCTGACGGCGGAGTTGAGGGTGCGAGGCGTGAGTTTGACGATGGGCGTGACGCCGCTGTGGGCGGACTTGGTGAGAGTGGCGTGCATCGGCGTGATGAAGGCGGACTGTGGCGGGTGGGACGGGGAGGGTGTGGATTTGCCCTGCTGGGCCAGAGGCGAGCGTGTCGCCAGGAAGGTCTTGGCCGCCATTTGTGCGGGCGAAGGATGCGGCGCTGGTCTGGATGAAGGTGATGTCATGATGACGGCGTCACCACTGCTGACTCCCTTATTATTGCTGCATTTGATTAGGCCAGACGATGCGGTGGACACACCCATCTTTGATCCTGGGGGGGCGAGTGGCGACGCAGTAGGCGGAGGGCGGGGTTTAGACGTAGCGGCGGACACGGGCGAGCTCACTTTAGCCGTGTGTCTCTGAATGTTCAACACGGAGTGCCGGTGCATTTGTCCCGGGCCTTTAACCACCCCCATGGCGTCCACCTTCACCGACGAGAAGGCAAGGGAGGGCGACCGAGACAGCGGGGCGGAGGACGACGGAGAGGTAGACATGTAGAGGGGGACGTTGGCGCTGGTCAGGCCCAGCGAGTTCTTTTTCTGCTGCTGGATGAGCGGTGAGACATGAGGGGCGGGGGAGGGGTTGGTGGCGCTCCTGGATCTATCGGGGGAGGGGGGGCTTTCCCCTTGCGCCAGGCCCTTGGCGGC
>NC_084755.1:25414978-25497478 GCF_033978785.1 Entelurus aequoreus | reverse complement strand
TGTTTTTTAAATATCCACAAATAGTGTTAAGTGTGATGTGTGTCTGTTGACGTTTTGTGTTGGTTGGATTTTGTTCTGCCCCATGAATAGGGAAGGTGGTTTGCATTGGGTCATATGTAAATGCTGCGCTTGATTTCTTTCAAAGAATGATAATTGATCATAGGCCCGAATTACTCATGTGTTCCACAAGATGGTGACTAAGCAGCAGCATATAAATTGACTCATGGACCAAATTGAAGACTCCGGCGGGCCGCAGTTTGGACACACCTGACCTACATCAACAATGTGATTTGCTTGAGTGGCTTGGCAGAACAGATCTTTTTTTTTTTTTAAATCGATATATATATATTTTTAATCAATTAAGAATCGTTACAAATAAGAATTGCGATTCATTCAAAAACAGATTTTTGAATGCCCTAAAATCTAGTACTTGACTAATTTTACCAACTTGTCTCATCAACATAAACAAATTGCTGTTCCTTCACAAATGCTGCAGAGATGATCTAGTTAACAGCTAGACCTGTACTTGTCCATAACTGGTTTGCGTCATGTTGCTAACAGACAAACAAAACATAACCTCTTTGGTAACAAAGTCTGCGCCACCTTGGTCTGGAGCGTTTCCAAGCCGACACAGCGTGCTGTGTAAAAGGAAAGCGCCCAGTGGGAGCGCGGACGGACACTGCACACCGCAGGGAATACGAGTAATGAGATGCTGCTTGATAAACACCAGCCGGAAAATATATTTTAACATCAGTTTGTGAGGTATATCCAGGATTAGAAGTTAAATAATTAGAGTTTAAAATGTTCTGACAAACAGCATTTTCCAAACTGATATACAAAATGTCCACTGCAGAGGACACTGTTTCTCATAATGTAAAAGTTGAAAGACACTAAAGTGAACATTTTACACTTGGATATTTACATTTGTCACTTAGATTCTCTACTGTATTTTTTTAATATTTGTAACACTGCACTATTCCTTGCACTTAAAAAATTATTAATTTGTATCATATCATATTAGTAATATGATTAGAACATTCCGTGTGTGTTCAATTACAGTAACGTTCTTTATCCTAAACATTTCTCACACTTCATTTTACACACTATGGCAATTTCAAGTCCTTTTTTTTTGGACATGTGCCACAATTATATCGTACCGTGGTCTTAATACCGTAATAATATCGCACCTTGAGATTTTGATATCATTGCATCCCTATTGTTAACACAAATATTTTATTCAAGACAGAAGGTTTACATTTGTGCTTGATCGATCTCAAAAGTTAAACTTTATTTATTTGAATGCAATGATATGCTACTTTTGTTTACAGAAGTATTTTATTCATTACAGAAGTTTTGCCTCAAATAAGGAGCTCTAATCAATAGAATAAATATTTGATTAGGACAATGCATATTCAATATATAAAAAAAAGCATCACAGTAAATCTGACAGAATTATCTACAATAGCTAAATTTCATCTCTATATCTATAGTCTTTATTTTTGGGGGGGGGGCAATACCACAATAATATCGTACCGTGGCCTTAAAGGGGAATTACACTTTTTTGGCGAATTGTGCCTATCGTTCATATTCATTATGAAAGACAAGACGACAGATGTATTTTTTTAATGCATTCTGACTCGTAAATAAGCGTAAATAAAAGTCGGCTTACAACGGAGCCAATGGGAGGTCCACTATTGCACCCATAAAACCCAATAAAAAACATCAAAAAGCGCCAACAATACTACATTTACATTTGGTGACCTGAATATTAACAAGTGTTAGTGCTATTGTTATTATAAGTATTAACAAGTATTACTGATCTTGTTACTATAAATATTAACAAGCATTAGTGATATTGTTATTATAAATATTAACAATCATTAGTGATAGTTATTATAAATATTAACAAGAATTAGTGACAGTTATTATAAATATTAACAAGCATTAGTGATAGTTATTATAAATATTAACAAGCATTAGTGATATTGTTATTATAAATATTAACAAGTATTAGCGATATTGTTATTATAAACGCAAACGCAGACAAGCTATTTATAGTGGCGACGTGATCACTACTGTGTGTGCCGATGTTTAACATCATTGAGTGGTCAGCTGTTTCCTCACTTTCTTTGCTCGTGAAAGTTTATTGCAGATCATAAATCATGCCTCTCACCTGGATAGTAGAAGGATGAGGACGTATTCTGACATGTTGGTACACTTTGACAGACAATTTAGACCTAGATATGGCAAGAACGTCGCAAAAAGATGCTTGGCTCCACCCCCCTTTTCTTCCTGAGGATTATGAGAATGTATGAACTTCCTAGCAGTCTAATGACAGCAGACATTGTACAGTAAGTGATGTTTTATTATGTTTTTTGGCTCACCTGAAGTCCGCAGTGAGTAATAATCAGTGAAAAAGCAAACATAATGCGTTTTTTTAAAATGAATGCTTAAAATGATCAAAACACGTAAATATTAAATGTTATAATAAATGTTACTACATTACATATATACTTACATCATGTATATATTACATGTTATTATGAATGTTACTACATTACATATATACTTACATCATGCATATATTAAATGTTATTATGAATATTACTACATTACATGTATACTTACATCATGTATATATTACATGTAGGGCTGGGTGATATATCGATATGCTCAATATATCGCGGGTTTGTCTCTGTGCGATATAGAAAATGACTATATCGTGATATTTGAGTATACGTTCTCACGCAGTTGCTTTTAGCTGCAGGCATAACACTGCATGCGTTTCCCACTCTTTCTTGTCTCTCCTTCTCACAGAGACTTAAAACAAGCGCACCTTCTTACGTACGTCACGTGTGCAACGTCACACGCTACCCCGGAGCAGACAGGTAGCGACATGGTAACGTTAGCTGTGATGCTAACAGTGCGGTGCGGGTGGTAATACGAGAGAAGGTGCGAATCTGGTAACAAATGAAGGAAGAATTAATTCCCAAGAAAAACAGCACGGGGCCCATCGTCTGGCGGTGGTTTGGCTTCAAGCGGGAAGATGTTGAACAATTATGCGACAAAAGCGTTGCTACAAAAAGTAGCACCACTGCTACTGTATCATCACTTGAAAAGTCACCCGCTAGAGAATAAGGAGTGCTTGAAACGCCGCATGTCAATATCTCCGTTTGGTGCCACACCAACAAAATGCCGAAGCAACTATTTCCAGATCAACACCATATGAAAAAAATAGTCAACAACAGAAGGAGATAACGTCCGCAGTAACCTACCACATAGCGAAGGACATACACTATTTGATTTCCTATTATGCAGCTCATTTTTATTTGACACTTATTGAAATATCTTGTGTGACATCATGCACAAAGTGCACTTTATTTGTTTTAAACTATGTAGTGGCGTTCTGTACAAAAAGTGCACTTTAATTTAGTGTTGTTTTGATGTGTCATCTTAGTGACATCATGCACAAAAGTGCACTCATAGCTTGTTTTAAAATGTCTCTGACAATCTTGCACTTTCTGTTTTGGAAATGACATGAATGTTTGTGCCACTGCTTAATAACTGTTTAATAAATACAGTTTGGGTAAATCGACTTAGTTGTGATTTCCCTCTCTGCATGAAAGTTTAAAATAAGCATATATTAATTAAGTATGAACAAGAATGTTTTAATGTAGACACATAGAATCATCATACTGCTGTGATTATATACATCCAAGTGTTCATTCAAGGCTAAGGCAAAATATCGAGATATATATCGTGTATCGTGACGTGGCCTAAAAATATCGAGATATTAATAAAAGGCCCTATCGCCCAGCCCTAATTACATGTTATTATAATGTTACTACATTACATATATACTTACATCATGTATATATTAAATGTTATTGTGAATGTTACTAAATTACATATATACTTACATCATGTATATATTACATGTTATTATGAATGTTCCTACATTACAAATATACTTACATCATGTATATATTACATGTTATTATGAATGTTACTACATTACATATAGACTTACACCTTGTATAAATTACATTTTATTATAAATATTACTACATTACATACAGTATATACTTACACCATGTATATATTACATGTTATTATAAATGTTACTACATTACATATGTACTTACATTATGTATATATTACATGCTATTATGATGTTACTACATTACATATATACTTACATCATGTATATATTACATGTTATTATGAATGTTACTACATTACATATATACTTACATCATGTAAATATTACATGTTATTATAAATGTTACTACACCTATTACCTCCCTGATTGGCACTCAGCATCAAGGGTTGGAATTGGTGGCTAAATCACCAAAAATGATTCCCGGGCGCAGCCACCGCTGCTGCCCACTGCTCCCCTCACCTCCCAGGGTGTGATCAAGGGTGATGGGTCAAATGCAGAGAATAATTTTGCCATTCCTAGTGTGTGTGTGACAATCATTGGTACTTTAACTTTAACTACATATATACTTACATCATGTATATATTGCATGTTATTATAAATGTCATTACATTACATATATACTTATATCATGTATATAAAACCTTAATGGAGGTGTTTGAATGTTTTTTGGGGGCTTTATAGGCGGAACAGATTTACAGTGCATAAAAAAGACAAACATATGTGTTTTTGTCTTGCATATAAGGATTTTCAATGATAGGCAAAATTCCCCAAAAAAGTGCATTTCCCCTTTAATACCGTGACAATATCGTACTGTAAGATTTTAATATCCTTCCGTCCCTACTGCTAACTGTCCATATTTTATTTTTGTTCAAAGCTGCCTCATTGCGAAGCTTTGAACATGCTTTTTTCCACATGCCGCCTTCTGACCTGATGTTATTGTTGAAAAAAAAAGGCCAAAACGGAGTTGGAGTCGTAAATCCAAACTTTTTTCCCATATTAATAACTCTGTGAATGTTGAGCATTCACACAATAAACACAAAGTGCATACATAACAGTAAAACAGTGGTAATGAGCATGTAAGGTGTTACCTTTGGCTTGGCTTTGGGTGTGGTGACGATCCTTTTCTTTGCTCTGGAAGAAACAAAAAAGATTAGGCAACCTTTCTCCAATCATTTCTTTGCGTGTCTGCTTACTCACGTGTAGCCCGTGAAATGGCCGTGAGCCATGATGCTCTCTTTAAACAGTATCCTATCACAAACACACACATGAGGGGAGGTGCGCTGCACATTGGAAGAGAGAATAGTGGAGGAGAACCAAATAAAAACTCACCTGCCCTGCATCCAGCCTTTGGGCCAGAGAGGTTTTACCTCGGTTTCCATAAAGCCTTTGAGGTAGTCCTCGGGCGAAGAGTTCTTCCCCTCCAGCTCGTAACAGCTCAGCTTCACCCGTACCAAGTTACACAGCAACGACCTGACCAACAACGACAGCTTATAGGACACATGTAGGACATATTCTGCGGCCTGATGCAGGGTTTGAATGTGAATTTCGTTGTCGCCACACCTTGAAAATACGGGCTTTTTTTAACGTGAAAACAAATGAAAGTAATATGTTTTGTAGCCCCCAGTAGAAGTCAAACAAAGTACAATGCTATTTTTAACTTTTATTACCAATTTTATGGTATCAAACGGCACAATTCCAACAGGATTTACCTCCCGTGCAAACACTTACACCACAACATAACTAGGAAGCATTTCTAATTTTTGAGTGGCTCAAAGAGAGCACAAGTGCTGAAAGATACAACAATCCCATCAGTCGGCATACCAGAAAGAGCGGACATTGTAAATCAATATTTATTCTTCTTATTTAAAATGTTTAGCAATAGGCTTTCACCAAGTCTGCAAGTAATAGTAGCAAACAGAGAAAGTACTTTCTATGTTTTTATTGCGCACAGCCATTGTGCTCAGTGAAATAATAGTGCCCAGGAAAGATGTAACTCTAATGCAGGGGTGTCATAACTATTTGAATGGGGGGGCCAGATTGGGCTAAAAAAAATTGGCCAGGGGCCGAAAGCCGACTGCAAGTAGCATATATACTGTGTATATATATATATGTACATATGTACGTATACATACACACACATGTATATACATATGTACGTACATATAAATATGTACGTATGTATGTATACAGTATATACATATACGTAAATATGTATGTATACATATATATTTGTGTATTAGGTGTATATATGAATGTGTATATATATGTGTGTATGTGTATGTGTATATATTAGGGGTGTAACGGTACACAAAAATTTCGGTTCGGTACGTACCTCGGTTCAAAGGTCACAGTTCGGTTCATTTTCGGTACAGTAAGAAAACAACAAAATATAAATTTTTTGGTTATTTATTTACCAAATTTGTAAACAATGGCTTTATCCTTTTAACATTGGGAACAATATAATAATTCTGCTCACGTTAATCAACATTAAACTGCCACAAGTTGTTGCTCAGATTAAATACAATGGCAAAACTTTTCTTCTACATATAAAAAGTGCAACATTAAACAGTTTCAAGTCAACTCATCATGCTTAATTTGTTACAGCATTTGGGAAGCCTGTAGTTGATTTTTATTAAATGTTATATTTTTATCAACATGTGATAGCAGGGAACCTGCCATTCAAAACTGGGCTACTGCATTACTAATGATTAATGTAACTATAGCTGAAAAAATAGTACAATAGCAATAGGACTACACACACACACACACACACACACACACACACACACACACACACACACACACACACACACACACACACACACACACACACACACACACACACACACACACACACACACACACACACACACACACCAAAATGAGCTAAGTTACGCTAAAAGCTAATTAGCCTTCACCTCAAGCCAGGCCTGCGAGCGAGCTGAGCTGCAGTTTAAGTTTCTAGAAGGTCAACGGGCTCATAGTGATGTTACTAGCAGTTGACTGGGAGGTGTTTATTATAATTTGGGGAGAGTACGCTGCCTTATGCTCACCTGCTAAAAACCTTTCTGCTCGACGCTGAAGCGCTGACTACATGCGCTCTGAATACGCACTGCTGATTGGCTGTTACAGCTCTGAATACGCACTGCTGATTGGCTGTTGCCGCTTTTTGTGTAACCAATCAGGTGGTTGTGTGGGTGGGACAATGCTGGGTGCTGAGACAGAGGCAGAAGAAGCAAAGCAGCTTGTTTAGACTTTAGCTTAGAAACTCATTCGGTACACCTCCAAACCGAACCGAAACCCCCGTACCGAAACGGTTCGATACAAATACACGTACCGTTACACCCCTAGTATATATGTATATATATATATATATATATATATATATACAAACCCCGTTTACATATGAGTTAGGAAATTGTGTTAGATGTAAATATACACGGAATACAATGATTTGCAAATCCTTTTCAACCCATATTCCATTGAATGCACTACAAAGACAAGATATTTGATGTTCAAACTCATAAACTTTATTTTTTTTTTGCAAATAATAATTAACTTAGAATTTCATGGCTGCAACACGTGCCAAAGTAGTTGGGGAAGGGCATGTTCACCACTGTGTTACATGGCCTTTCCTTTTAACAACACTCAGTAAACGTTTGGGAACTGAGGAGACACATTTTTTAAGCTTCTCCGGTGGAATTCTTTCCCATTCTTGCTTGATGTACAGCTTAAGTTGTTCAACAGTCCGGGGGTCTCCGTTGTGGTATTTTAGGCTTCATAATGCGCCACACTAATTTAAATGGGAGACAGGTCTGGACTACAGGCAGGCCAGTCTAGTACCCGCACTCTTTTACTATGAAGCCACGTTGATGTAACATGTGGCTTGGCATTGTCTTGCTGAAATAAGCAGGGGCGTCCATGGTAAACTTATATGCACGCAATGATGATAAACCTTCTTTCTTTGGTGACATGGAGCTCAAATTGGCAGTTATGTTGATTCTGATATTATTATGGGTGGAGATCTAAATTTAACAATTAATCTAAATATTGATAAAACTGGTAAGATTGTTAAACCCAATAAATCAGTTTTTTCTCTTCTGAAATTAATGCAAACTCTTAACCTAATAGATATTTCGAGAACCTTAAATCCATATGAGAAGGATTTCACTTTTTATTCAAACAGACATCAGTCATTTTCAAGAAATGATATGTTCTTTGTTCCTAAGGCAATTGTAGAAAACGTGCAGGCTAAAATTCACCCAATAATTATTTCTGATCATAGTCCAATTCAAATCAACGTAAGCTTTCCTCCTGTCACTTTCCAATTCAAACAATGTAAAATTAATATTTCTTTATTAGAAAGTGAGGAAAATAAATTACAAATTAAAGAATTGATTTCATATTTTATTAAAAATAACCAGGATTCTGTCACTGAAATCTCCACAATATGGGAAGCACTTAAATTGTGTGTGAGAGGAGAACTTATTAGGATTGCAAGCTTTAAGAATAAAAAACAACGTGCCGAAGAAAATGAATTATTGAATGGAATCAAACAATTGCAGGACACATTGTCCCAACAGTATAATCAGGAAACATGGAGAAGGTTGAATATAAAATTAATAGGGCAAAATTAAAGTTTCATGAATACGGCGAGCAAGCTGGAAAGCTCCTTGCATTAAGATTAAAGAAGCAGATGAGTAGAAATCATATACCGGTACTGTATCTAATATTAAACTTTCAGAAGGTAGTATTTCTGTTGATCCCAAGCAAATCAATGAAACGTTTAGAACATTTTATACAAATCTATATAAGCCTGAGAAAGATTGTAGCATAAGCTATGCAGTCATATTTAAACGCAATACAACTGCCATCCTTATCAGAGCATGACCAAAAATCACTGGAGGAACCTATACAATTAATGGAAATTCAAAAAGCTATAAATTCATTTGCAAAAAATAAATCTCCTGGCCCTGATGGCTACAATACAGAATTGTATCAAATATTCAGTGAAGATTTGTCTCCTCTATTATTACAAATGTACCAATCTTCATTTAATAAACAATTGTTTTCTCCAACCTTCAATTTTTCTCATATCTCATTGATACATAAAAAGGATAAAGACCCATTGATTTGCAGTAATTATCGTCCTTTATCCCTAGCCAATATGGACAATAAAATCTTGGCAAAAATCTTAGCCACACGATTATCAAATGTAATAGGAAAATTAATTCATATTGACCAAACTGGCTTCATGGTAGGTCGACAATCTTCAGACAATACAAGGAAATTGTTTAATGTTACTTACTATGCTCGAAGTCTCCCTTATCCCACAGCAGTATGTACTGTTGATGCGGAGAAGGCATTCGACCGCATAAACTGGTCATTTATGTTTTGCACATTACGTAAATTTGGATTAGGAGATCATTTTATACAATGGATTAAGATGCTTTATACAAGGCCCATGGCATCAGTCAAAACCAATAATCATATTTCAGAACCTTTTTCGTTAAAAAGAGGAGTAAAACAGGGATGTCCTGCATCTGGATTATTATTTAATTTGGTTATTGAACCCTTAGCTGCAAAAATAAGAAGTGAAAATAATATTCATGGTATAAAAATTGGCTCTCAGTATAATAAGCTATCGATGTATTGTGACGACATAATTCTCTACCTGTCACATGTTAACTCCTCTCTTCACTATATCAATAATGTCATCACTGAATATGGCTGTTTATTAGGGTATAAAGTTAATTGGGACAAATGTGAAATATTACCACTTAATAAACACTACAAGAAATCACAAGTTCAGAACTCCAAAATTTAATGGAAAGAGGCAAAAATCATATATCTAGGACTACATATTACACCAAACCTTTATACAAGCAGAGATCTTAATCTTAAACATTTAAAAAATAAGATAGAATCCAAAATGGAACGCTGGTCACGTCTCCAAATATCACTTTGGGGTCGGGTGAACATAGTAAAAATGAGTATACTGCCAGCAGTTAATTATATACTGAAAATGATGCCTGTCCTAATTAATAAAAGTTGGTTTAAGAAAATACATACAATGTTATCACATTTTATATGGTGTGGAAAGAAGGCCAGATGTTCATACTTAAGGTTGTCTTATACACAAGATAAAGGAGGACAACAATTACCAAACTTCTTACATTATTATATCTCCTTCGGTTGTGAACAAGCAAGCCACTTATTTCATTCTTCTGCAGATAAGGACTGGATCAACATAGAAAAAATATGTTAATGAATTTGGACATTGATGTGGGGAGCTTATATTATATTTAAAAAATACCTAATAAATTGAGGCATAGCCCAATAGAAGCCACCTTTAACATTCTAAAACTGTGCAAGAAAATACTAGGAATCAACCCAATGACATCTGTAAATCAACCGCTTTGGTACAATCCTAATATCTTAATTAATAAAAATGTGGTTAAATGGACAACATGAAAAGACAGAGGTATTACTAAACCTTATCATATTATTAATAAAAACTCTTTTAAACCGTTCAATGATTTAGTTGATCAATATAATGTACCCAGAAGTCATTTTTTAAATTTTATCTCTTTAAAACACGCTGTAAATAAATGCATATCCTCTGAAAGTATGTCCTTAAATAGCCATGAACTGGAAGATGCACTTTTTAATCAAGATATAATTAAGAAATTAATTAAACTATTTTATGGAATAATAAATGAACACCACACTAGAATTGCAAATGATGCATGTGTTTGGAAATGGATGATGGACTTAAATATTTTAGATGAAAGAGACATATCATGGAATGATATTTGTAAAAATGCCAATAACCCCTTTAGAGGCATTAAAGATAAGCTGACTCAATTTAAAATATTGAATAGATTGTATTTTACATCTTCTCAGCTGTTTAAAATTGGTGTAGTAGATAGCAAGTTATGTATGAAGTGTCGGGCAGCTGAGGGAACTCTTGTTCATTTATTGTGGGAATGTCAAAGAATAAAAGAGTTATGGTTGAAAAAAACAAAAGAAGCAATCACATTCCTTAATATAAACATCCCAATGACACTGCAAACTTGTATTCTTGGGGATCTCCATCAAGTTAGTAACGTGCCATTAACGAGTAAAAATGCTTTTCTTTCAATATGCATAATAACAAAAAGGGTAATATGGATAGATGTTGATAGTCCAACTTATACTAACTGGTACACACAAGCTATGGAGATGATATCAGTAGAAAAAACTGAATTTAGTTTAGATAATAATGAGTCATATATTGGAATATGGGATCCATTATTTAAATTTGTTTTAACTATTAAATGAACCATAATATGACTTATTATATCTTTGTGGAAAATATTGGACACAATGTGTTGTCAAGCTTATGAGATGTGATGCAAGTGTAAGCCACTGTGACACTAATGTTCATTTTTATTTATTTTTTATTAATGTTTTTAATGATAATATCAATGAGGGATTTATTTATTTATTTTTTTTAATCACTGCTATTTTGAAATTGTTACTAATATTGATACTGTTGTTGATAATATTCATTTTTGTTTAACTACTTTTGGATTGTTCCTTGCCATGTTTGTGTGTCCTCAATTGCTCTCAATTGCTCTGTTTATTGCTATTCTGAGTGTTGCTGGGTCGGGTTTGGTTTTGGAATTGGATTGCATCGTTATGGTATTGTTGTGTATTGTTTTGTTGGATTGATTAATAAATTCATGAAGAAAAAAATAAATAAATAAATGATAATAAATGATAACTCAAAGCGCTTTTGACAGTATTTCCACATTTACCCATTCACACACACATTCACACACTGATGGCGGGAGCTGCCATGCAAGGCGCTAACCAGCAGCCATCAGAGGCAAAGGGTGAAGTGTCTTGCCCAAGGACACAACGGACGTGACTAGGAAGGTAGAAGGTGGGAATTGAACCCCAGTAACCAGCAACACTCCGATTACTGGCACAGCCACTCTACCAACTTCGCCACGCCGTCCCTAAATAAAAAAAGATAAAATTCTACACATTGAGGCCATGTCCACACGAACACGGATACTTATCTCTGCATTTAGGCCTCTTGTCCACACGCAAACGCATACTTGTGTCCTTAAAAAAAGGCAGACTTTTGCAAACGCAGGCCAAAGTGTAGAGTTCCAAAACTCTCCACTCAGCTATGCGCGACACAAACGGAGACTCATACTCCATTGATGATGTGACGATTGTGCGCTGTCGTTTCCAAAGCTCAACAACACGCCTTGCTGCCTTTCAACACACTATCGTACACTACAGGCTTTTTCTCACTCTTTCTTTTCTCTCCTTCTCACAGAGAGATAAAACAATCGCACCTTGTTACATACGTCACATTAGGGCTGGGCGATAAAACAATAACAATATATATCGCAATAGACATGTGATCAATATCAATAGAAAATGGGGTCGATAGAACGTTCGATAATTTCACTGAGTTCTGTTAGAAAAAATAGGGAAAAAGGCAGAGCCGGAACCGCACAGCATTCTGGGGGGTGTAGGCAGAGGAAGGGCTTTGGCCTCTCGACCTATCACGGCCGAGCCTGAACCGCAAGGCATTCTGGGAAACGCTAACAGGAAAGGGAAAAAAAAGCAACAACGGCTAGCTGACGACGAGGAGTGAAACGAAACGGGAATATGAGTGCGGCAGCACGAGAGGAAATTGTAAATAAAAAAGGAAACGTCACGTCACCAGTTTGGCAGTATTTTGGATTTTTTTAAATCCGATACGAATCAGAGTAATACTGTCTGCAAACTTTGCAAGGTCGTCGTCCCGACCAAGTCTGGGAACACGACAAACTTATTTTAGCACCTGAGCCGCTCTCACCCGCTGGAGTACAGCAGTATCAAACAGCCACAACCATCTACATCAGCCGGTGCAAGTGGAACAGCACCGAAGTGGCAACAACAGACCACCATCGTCTCGATGGTGGTCTGTTGTTGCCGCAGACAGTATTACTCGGCAGCAATGCCATACGACAAAAATTCAAAACGTTATAAAGAAATAACGGATGCAGTGGTGTATCAATTAGCGAAGGACATGCTAGCGCTCAGCATAGTTGAGAAGTCTGGGTACAAGAATCTCATACACGTGCTCGACCCCCGTTATGTTCTACCTGGCCGAAAGCAATTTTCCAAGACAGCTATTCCTAAGCTTTCCACAATGTGCAGGGAATCCGTGGAAAAGGAGATACTGAAGTTGGTTTGATTTTTCCATAAATGACTGAAGAGGGTAACAGGTTTGTTTTGTCACAGATGTTCAGACGCAAGTTTATTCCGATGTTTACAATATTCTGTAAGATATGTTTGTTTCTGCTTGCTTAATGTGACTTTTTTTTTTTTTTTTACCAATATGGCTTTAAAGCCTGAGTTGTACACTACTAATTTCTTAATTACAATACTTTGCACATTTTGTTGGATTAAGCATTTATTTAATGTCAATATTTGCACATCGACCAGTATTTCCATTTATCTGACCGTTTTTCATAATGCTGACCTCGTTCTAAAAGTTAAAGGTTATATTTAAAATAAAAGTATTTAAATTCAGCCTTTTTTCTCCTGGTCTTTATTTAGAATAGTTTTGTTTTTTTTTTATCAATAATTATCGATATCGACTGATATGAAACACTTATATCGTGATAAATTTTTTAGTCATATCGCCCAGCCCTACGTCACATACTGTCAGGCGTGCAACATAGGGCTGGGCAATATATCAAGTTTGTAAGATATATCGATATATTTTTAAACAAGATATGAATTAAGAAATATCGTAATATCGATATAATTTATTTTACATTAAAATTAACACACTCCGCTTATTTGCTGTGTTCCTTGTTCTCCCCCGCTCCCCACCATGGGCTACTAAACCCCCTCCTTCCTCCTTTCAAGACGTGCTTGCACGTATAAGAACATCCATGATTGGTTGGTTGTTTACTATGATGAGTCACGATTGGTTGAGATTAGGCCATTCGAAGGCAACTAGGGCGGGTCATCGAACCAGGAAGGGAAATTACAACAGACATCCTAAATGACGATGAGCGAGTCGTAGAAGAGAAGAGGGAATCTTCAAGCGGGCGATTTAGATATTAAAAAAACTAGTGGAAGATGGCAGAGGGATTCTCTTCCTTAGACTTTTCTTTTAGCGATGTAGACCATGTCCAGGAAACCCACAATGCGTTTATTTGGCCACATTTGGACAAATGTATGCGCCTGGATAACACATTCATTTGAGTTGTTTACCATGTAAGCCCAAATCAAAACTGGAAGAGGTGGAATACACATTTAAGAACACACATGCTGGTGGCAGACATGTGATGACTTTTGCTACAGTATAGCCCAGGGGTGGGCAATTAATTTTTACCGGGGGCCGCATGAGCAACCCGAGCACTGCTGGAGGGCCGCACCGACAATATTTCAATTAAATTTTGCACAAATTATTTTTGATATACCGTAAGATAGATAATAATAATATTTTCATTTAACCTAACTTATCTTTATACAAAAGCAGATGGCTTTTGATGGTTTTATTTTTAACACTTTCTTACACAACACTTCCTGATGTATATTACAATACAAAAATTTCAATTTCTGTCACTTCATCCTGCATCCTCTTTGTTGTGAACGTAGCACGCCTGTAAGGTGATTGGCGAAGAAGGAGGAAGCGTTGCTGTTGCGGAAATGAGGAGTGAGGATTGGTTTTCCTTTTGGAAAGAACGAGATAAGTTGAGCTGTGTTAGTATAGCATGCTCAATAAAAGTTTAAGAAGAGCATCAGACTTGGTGTGCACTTCTTCTGGACGCTACAATTGATGTCACAAGTGGGATGAAATGCCTCCCAGTTCGCCTTGCCATCAAACCTGGGAGTCTTCATTGAGGGCGGAATTCCCCCCGTGGCAAGCAGCGTGGCTGCACCTGTAAACGCTGCCTCTCTCTCTCTTTCTCTCAGTCTCTCTCTGTCTCTCTCTCTCTCTCTTTGCAGCGAGCTCCTCACGTGGCACGTACCTCCCGATGACGTAGCACACAAACAGTGCAGTATGCGCAAAGTTTTACTTCTGACATCAATTGTAGCGTTCAGAAGAAGTGCACAACAAGTCTGACGCAATGTTTTAACTTTTATTAAGCAAGCTATACTAACACAGGTCAACATATCTCGTTCCTTCCACACGCACGTCTCCTCACTTCTTATTTACGCAACTCAAGAAGACAACATCTACTTCAGCAGGTCGTTACACTATATTCTTTAAACACAGCAACGTGTGTACCACAAATTAAGCACACGGCTTTACCTTTACTTGGCAGTCCATGTCTTTTTTAAAACACGCCATTCGTCATCAACTTTTCTCTTTTTAGCATCCCTCACAGGACATACGCACATATAACACTTTTCAAAATAAAAGCAGCACAGTTGTATTTCACGCATGACAAAGATGTTTTTTAAATTTATTTTGTATTTGTGATTGCCGCTGCGCGCACGAGCATACGTCCACACGGAAATAATACAAATAACGCTTTTCAAAACAAAAGCAGCACCGTTGTATTGCACACTCGAAATAGATACTTTTTTAAATGTATTTTGTAATTTATAATTGGCCTCACGCGGGCCGGACAGGGACGTACAAAGGGCCGGATGCGGCCCGCGGGCCGCAGAATGCCCAGGTCTGGTATAGCCTGTAGTGTTTTACAACAAGACAGTAGCTGACATTTTGTTCATTATTTCTACTCTTTATATTTCAACATTGAATAGTTGAATCATTTTGAAACAAACAACAAGATCATACTTGGTGCTGACCACAGACGAGTGGTCTAGTAGGACCACAGAACCGTATGTGTGTGACAGTCCATTACATTGTCGACTGGGAATTCAAAAGGGCCAGCCTGCAAATGTATTTTTTATCTGAGTTTGATAAATTTTTTATTATTTGCACAGCTATGTTATTTATTTTATGTAGAAAGAATATGTTTCTATTTTATTTATACATTCTTTGTTTTTCTATTTTATTTATGTTATGTAATTCTGTGCTACTTGAACAGTTTATTTTCTGTGCTGTTAATACCCATCTTGACTAACTGGGTTAATAAAAGTGCCACTGACTGTTTACAGTACAGTTGTCATTCACTTCAATTTCAGTGAATTTCGCTCAAAAATGAATATCTTTATATAAATATTTTCACTGGAAAATATATCAGGATATATATCTAATATCGAGTTTAAGTGAAAATATATCGAGATATACTTTTTCGTCCATATCGCCCAGCCCTAAACTCAGGTTTTTAATTCTTTAACGACGGATCATGAAGTTAAAACACCAGTATTTTTCGGATTATAAATCGCAGTTTTTTTCATAGTTTGGCCGGGGGTGCGACATAAACTCCGGAGCGATTTATGTGTGAAATTATTAACACATTACCGTAAAATATCTAATAATATAATTTATCTCATTCGCGTAAGAGACAAAGCAAATGTCAGCAATCGTCACACACACGTCAACCAATAAGAATTCGGCGGGGGCGGGTCATGGCAGAAGTGCATTGTGCGTCATGGCAGAAGTGCATTGTTGGTCATGGGATGCTAACTGCGACTGCTACACAGCACACTGCTACAACATTGGCGGTAACTTATAAAAACTGAGTAGGGCTGAACAAAAATGACACCGAAAAGGAAATCATATACTGCAGATTACAAGCTGGACGTAGTGAAATATGCAGCAGAAAACGGCGCTCGAGCAGCAGAAAGAAAGGGAGCGGCGCATACCAGGAGCGACAACGAGGAAGAAGATTTCATCAGATTTAGCGATCAGGAGTGACAGATTGTTTGGTAAACGTATAGCATGTTCTATATGTTATAGTTATTTGAATGACTCTTACCATAATATGTTACGTTAACATACCAGGCACGTTCTCCGTTGGTTATTTATGCGTCATATAATGTACACTTATTCAGCCTGTTGTTCACTATTTTTTATTTATTTTAAATTGCCTTTCAAATGTCTATTCTTGGTGTTGGATTTTATCAAATAAATTTCCCCCAAAAATGCGACTTATAATCGAGTGCGACGTATATATGTTTTTTTCCTTCTTTATTATGCATTTTCGGCTGGTGCGACGTATACTCCGGAGCGATTTATAATCCGAAAAATACGGTAAATAGATGAAGCCGTGCGCGCACATTTAAGGCAACTAAAAAAACATGATCCTCCCTCCTTGTTAATGTTAAAGACAATGTACACTTCAGTGCACATGTATCTCTATATTGATCATTAAATGCGTAATAACTCTACTAGAGTTTTGCAGCGGCACTTAAACATGCTAAAGGGTTTCCTTGGCTCGTGCTGATTTTAGAAATAATGTACACTACACTGTACAAGTAATATATCATCATGTTGCTAATTAAACATGTTATAATTATGTGAATGTTGGGTTTCAGCAGCACAGGCATGCTTTAAACACTAAAAAAAGAGATTCATAACGTTCCCAGGGCTCTGTGTACGTGCAGGCTGGTTTTAACGATAATGTACATGTCATTGTAGGTCTAGTATATCAAAACAAACATAATAACAGAGGTGTAATGCCACCAAGTCAGCTGTGGCTATTTTTCCAGACTTCAGATTGGACCAAATGTGCATGACAGCAGGTGTGTGTGTTTGTGTGTAGACAGACACTTTTTGGAACTACACTTAGGTGGATGGAGATGGGTTTACCTCAAATATGTGTTTTTGAAACTCTTTGTGTTGGTGTGGATATGGCCTGAGTCTATTAGAGTGCTAAAACTGCCGCTGTGAATCATTTTAAATATCATCACAAAATGCTTTTCTTCGACAGGAAGTTAGATTTTGTGTTTTGTTTGTTTTCATTGCTGCTATTTTACTATATTTACTTAAAACACATAAACAATGTTAATTGTTGTTTTAGCACTTTGCCTTTCCTTTCATTTAAATGGACAACATTTTATTAGTCATTTTATTTTTTGTAACAGCTGAATGAGCAGCAGTTACAGTATAAATAAATATTTATGAACAAATTTGTCATCTTTGCTGTTAGTAAGCACATGCCTAAAATAACTTAATCTGCATTTAGAAGTCGTTGGAAAAACTACAGCCATTAAATATGTGTACGCTTTATTATTCGACTAATCGATTAATTGTTAGGATAGTCCTTGACTAAATCGATTATCAAAATAGTCGTTAGTTGCAGCCCTACGCTGGTGACTGCAGCTTCAGGTTGGAAGAGTCTCAAGTTTAGTGTGCTGTAAAGTGCTCATATGTGCTTATGCTGCTCAAGGTTTTTTGCTGGTCTTAAACTGATGTGTACAACTTTGTCGGCATTACACTGGCTTTTGAATGAAAGCACATGAAAATATGAAACATTTTGCGACGGAGATGAGAGACAAACCTGAGTTTGTCATCCCAGACAAACTTCTTCCGAGGCCCCATCACCCGCTTCCCTGGCTTCTCTTCGTCGTCGTCCTCAGAGCCGTTTTTCTCCGCCTCCCCAGACTGCTGCCTGTCGGGTAGAAGCAAGTGGGTGCTTTTACGGAACCGACCTCAGAGATATACCCAGTTGAATTAGTGGCTTACTTCGCCACCTTGGCGATACAGTCCATATTGTATCGAGCGATCTGCTCCGGCATGACATGGCACACCGCCAGCTTCAGCTTGAGGAGGGGAGCCCGCAGCCGGTCGTCCTGGTCAAGGGGGAGGGGCCACAGTCAGTATTGAATAGACATAAGACTCTATTGTTCATGTCAGGGTTGCTAACATACCACCATTTCAGGAGTCAATACCTACTGTATGAGTTTCCATGATTATTGATGCTATTTCAATACCACAACAAAAATGTTCAAAAGATTTAACCCACGTACTTTTGGAAATTGTTTTAAAGTATCAAGTATTCAAGACCGATGTGTTTTGCATAGAACTGAAAATGCAGTATCAGTCCTCTCGCCTCCAAGTTCATCAAAACTAACAATATTGTATGTATAAATATGATTATTAATAACAATAAATCAAAACCAACAATATTGTATGTATTAATATATTATTAATAATTAATACATCAAAACCAACAATTTTGTATGTATAAATATGATTATTAATAACAATACATCAAAACTAACAATATTGTATGTATAAATATGATTATTAATAACAATACATCAAAACTAACAATATTGTATGTATAAATATGATTATTAATAACAATAGTCAACTATTTGACATTCTAAATAAAACAGCAGTGGCCTTCAAGTATACAAAACAGTTTTGTTCCTAATATTCTCTCAATATGGTGGTTGCATCAGGTTATGTAATTTGTACCGCTATAGGCCAGTGGTTCTAAAACTCTGGTACGTGAGCTCCGTCTTTTGGAACGCCAAAGAAATAGTTCATTAAAGTACAGTGTTTTATTTTCCTATATTGGCTAATATTAGGGCTGTTAATCTTTGGGCACCACACGATTTGATTCGATTCTTGGGGGTAACGATACGATTCAGACTCAATTCTCGATTTGAAACGATCCTTGATATCAAAATCCATACTTTTTAATACATTGTTAGTGATTAACTACATTCCTCCATAAAGTAGATACACAGCAGTTATACATTTCTTTATTACCTAAAAGGAATCTGGTTTTGTTTAATACAATTCTACCCAAACATTTAATAAAGTCAAATACAAATAATGATAGACAAATAGATGATGAAATAAATATGATCATCTACACCAGTGGTTCTCAACCTTTTTTCATTGATGTACCCCCTGTGAAATTTTTTTTTAATTCAAGTACCCTCTAATCAGAACAAAGCATTTTTGGTTAAAAAAAAAGAGATAAAGAAGCAAAATACAGCACTATGTCATCAGTTTCTGATTTATTAAATTGTTTAGTATTTTCCCTCGGGAGAGCCAGCGCACTTCTGTGTGCAGCAGCAGTTGGGTGTGTTCAGCTCCCATATTTTCACAGAGGCAACGCAACAGACGTGAATTAAGTGGCCTTGACTTTATGAAGTTGATGACTTTGACGCTGTCGTTTAAAACGTCATGAAGCACAGGGCTAATTTTCCTGGAAGCCAATGCCTCCCTGTGTATGACACAGTGAGTCCACTTCTCATCGGGGTTTTCTTTTTTAGCTCATGCAATCAGTCCTCTCAGGCTGCCCTTTATTGACGCTGCTGCATCTGTGCAGATGCTGCTACAGGACTTCCAGCTGATGCTATTCTCAGAGAAGAAAGTGTTGACAATGTCAAAAATGTCCTCTCCTGTTGTTCTCCCCTCTGTTTCACAAAAAAGTATGTGCTCATAAATATAGTCAGTACCGATGTATCTGACAAAACCTACAAGTTGTGCATTTCCACTAATATCTGTGGATTCATCCAGCTGGAGGGAAAATGAGTCGCTAAGTTTTCCAACAACTTGCTCAACAATGTCTTTTCCCATTTTATCTACTCTCCGGCAGACAGAGTCATTTGATAAAGGCACATTCTTTATTTTCTCGGCTGCGTTTTTATCCAGTATTGTCTCGGCCAGCACTGCAGCGGCTGGAAGTATCAGCTCTTCAGCGATAGTGAACGGCTTTTTGGCTTTAGCAACAAGCAAAGACACCGCGTAAGAAGCCTCCAGTGCTTTGGCTGATGTTGTGGAGGCTTTCTGCATCGTGTCTTGAGATGACCTGAATTCATTTAGTCTCCTCTTAAAAAAAATCAGGTGGCTTACCCTCATGCCAAGCGTGTTTTGTCCGGAGATGCCGCTGAAGATGTGCGGGCTTCATGCCGCTGTTAGCTAACATTTCTCCACAGATATACTGTATATCCATTCATCCATCCATCTTCTTCCGCTTATCCTAGGTCGGGTCGCGGGGGCAGCAGCCTAAGCAGGGAAGCCCAGACTTCCCTCTCCCCAGCCACTTTGTCCAGCTCTTCTCGGGGGATCCCGAGGCGTTCCCAGGCCAGCCGGGAGACAGTCTTCCCAACGTGTCCTGGGTCTTCCCCGTGGCCTCCTACCGGTCGGACGTGCCCTAAACGCCTCCCTGACCAGATGCCCGAACCACCTCATCTGGCTCCTCTCGATGTGGAGGAGCAGCGGCTTTACTTTGAGCTCCCCCCGGATGACAAAGCTTCTCACCCTATCTCTAAGGGAGAGCCCCGCCACCCGGCGGAGGAAACTCATATACCCGTGATCTTGTCCTTTCGGTCATAACCCAAAGCTCATGACCATGGGTGAGAATGGGAACGTAGATCGACCGGTAAATTGAGAGCTTTGCCTTCCGGCTCAGCTCCTTCTTCACCACAACGGATTGATACACCGTCCGCATTATTGAAGACGCCGTACCGATCCGCCTGTCGATCTCACCATCCACTCATCCCTCACTTTAATTTAAGTGAATTCTAGCTATAAATATACTCCTGCCCCTTAACGCCCCCGACCCCGCCCACCCCCCCAATCTCCCGAATTCGGAGGTCTCAAGGTTGGCAAGTATGGTTGTCATTATGGTGGTACTTAATGAATACTTAGGTCTACTACACTACTGTATTTCAATGTTATTATTATGGTGGTACTTAATGAATACTTAGGTCTACTACACTATTGTATTTTAATGTTGTCATTATGGTGGCAATAAATTAATACTTATGCTTTCACATTACTGTATTTTAATGTTGTCATTATGGTGGCAATAAATGAATACTTAGGCCATCTACACTACTGTATTTTAATGTTGTCATTATAGTGGTAATTAATGAATACTTAGGCCTTCTACACTACTGTATTTTAATGTTTTCATTATGGTGGTACTTGGAGAACCAAGTCTTTTCTGAAGTGGTACGAAGTGAAAAAAGTTTTGAGAACTACTGAAATAGGCGAATAAAAAGGCTATAACACATATTTAAAGGCAAACCTTTGTGTTTTTATTTCTTATTAGTATCAAAATTTCAGCTTTTTCTCATTACGTTATGTCTTTTTGCTCTATTTTCTCTTTTTTTTTAAATGTTATGGATACAATGTGCCAAAAAATGGCCATACTTTGCCTTCCTGGTGAAATAAGTAAAGCAGGGGTGTTCAAAGTGTTTCCAAATGACAGAAGAGTGTCTACGAGCTAGGTTTTTTTAGCACCTATCCAAGTGATAAAGGTTTGGTCGCACGCTTCTGAGTGTTTTCTACACTCTGTGGTCATGCACACTACCCGGGCTTGTGGTGGCGGATCTCCGCTCTCACAGTGAATACTTTAATTGCAAGATACACCTCTCTTTCACTTTACGATATGTATGAAGCAGAGCAATGCCACACTTACGTTGTCATGTGTTTATGCGCCATACGCATATATTGCATGCTAAATGACAGCATTGAGGGCCCCAAGGTGTTTATGTGCACGAAATATCGCGTCAACAGAGAAATGTATTTTTGAGTGAAACTAGGGCTGGGCGATAAAACAATATCAATATACATCACGATAGACACGTACTCAATATCAATAAAAATGGGTTCGATAAAAGGTTAAATAATTTTTCCCCCTTTTATGTCATAAAAAAAAAGCGGAAGTTGCAAAGCAACGTACTCGCTCTCTGTTAACCGAGCAACGCAGGAATTGATCACTGATCAGTGGAGGTGACACGCTAACATCCTGTCAGGTTTGGTTGCGCCATCTTGTTGTCTAGTGGTTCATTGTTTGCAAAGTGTGAGAAGACAAACTAAAATTGAGTGCTGCAGAGACTGAAGAAATTGTCAATAAAAAATTAAGTCACATCAACAGTATAGCAGTTTTTAAGATTTTTTTTAAAACGGACCCCAGTCAGACCAACGTGGCTGACCCTTTGAGCCCAGCCGTGACTTCCTGGCACTAAACCTGCAGAAAATAGTTCTTTTCGGGTTTCTCTATGTTTACATTTTCATACTTTCCACTTTTTTGTTACACTTTATTAAACATTTCTTACATATTCCTTTTTTTTATACCTTAATTTTACGAGTGTTCAATGTGATTTTAGAATTTTGTTTACATTTTTTGAGTGTTTTCCATGGTTGTGTTGACATTTCATTTCTGCATTGATAGCTGAGAGGATTATAATCACAGAAAATTACATTTAAAAAAATCTAAATGTTTACATTTGATATAGTTTTCTACTGGGCCTTATTTTCGATAGGTCATTAAAAATATCAACAATTATCGACCGATACAAAACATTTATATAAATGATACAGTTGTCAGATTTAAGAATATGTTCCAATCACCTGTATGTTGAGGCTGAGCTTCTTTAGGCGCTTGAGCAGTGCTTCCTTATTACATGGAACAAAGGCCTCTAAGTGACAGTATACAGCTGAACGCACATCTGCTGGCTGCTCCTGAACCTGTAACTCAATACTAAGACATACACACACACATATAAATATACATGTCTTCTCAAGAGTCAATACTATAGAAATGAGTAGATGATGTCAAAAATAATAATCACAATTATTTTGATTGCTATTGAAATCGAGATTAATAATAGGATTATTCTTTCATTTGAAAACATGGGTATTTATTGTACCACCAAATCTCAACTTTTAATATCATTTAAAAGAAAAACAAATACAAATGAGTAAACAACAAGTAAAATAATAATAGTAACAACAATAAATTAAAATAACAGTAGAAATGTAATAATACAATGAAATTCAGTTTTTTCGTTAATTTTTTTTTTTACATTTTTACACTTATTTTACCACCTAAGTGTGTGCTTTTTGTGTAAAAATCTAATATAATCCTCACATTACAATACATACAATACATCTTTGGACAGTTTTGACAAAGCATTATACTTTTGTAAATGCATCAATCGGTGCTTTAAGTACATCATGGTTGTGTACTTTTTTGAAACCTTTATTTTCAGATCGGATGCTGCGCACAGTGCTGTTATTGTGAAGGGGAGAAATGAGCTGCTGTTCGGAGCTTGATGAGTAAGAAGACGACTAAAGGAGGTTTAAAAAACAATTTACACATCCTCTCAAGTTGCAATTGATGTTACATCCATGATGTCGTTCACAACAACACGATATGTGTTGTGCGTGTATGATTGTTTGTACATAAATGTTACAACCTTGATGTCATTCACAACAGATGACATATGTTGTGTGTGTATGATTATTTGTACATTGATGTTACATCAATGATGTCGTTCACAACAACACAACAGATGAGATGTGTTTTGTATGTATGATTGTTTGTATATTGATGTTACATCCACCATGTCGTTCACAACGACACCATAGATGAGATGTGTTGTGTGTGTATGTTTGTTTGTACATTGATGTTACATCCATGATGTCGTTCACAACAACACAACACATGAGATGTGTTGTGTGTGTATGATTGTTTGTATATCGATGTTACATCCATGATGTCGTTCACAATAACACAAGTAGATGAGATATGTTGTGTGTGTATGATTGTTTGTACATTGATCTTACATCCTTGATGTCGTTCACAACAACACGAGCAGATGAGATGTGTTGTGTGTGTATGATTGTTTGTACATTGATGTTAAATCCATGATGTCTTTCACAACTACACAACAGATGAGATATGTTGTTTGTGTAGGATTGTTTGTACATTGAAATAAAAATATATCAATCAATCAATCAAAACATCCATGATGTTGTTCACAACAACACGAGCAGATGAGAGGTGTTGTGTGTGTATGATGTTTGTACATTGATGTTACATCCTTGATGTCATTCACAACAACAGATGAGATGTGTTTTGTGTGTATGATTGTTTGTACATTGATGTTACATCAATGATGTTGTTCACAACAACACAACAGATGAGATGTGTTGTGTGTGTATGATTGTTTGTACAAACCCCGTTTCCATATGAGTTGGGAAATTGTGTTAGATGTAAATATAAACGGAATACAATGATTTGCAGATCATTTTCAACCCACATTCAGTTGAATATGCCACAAAGACAACATATTTGATGTTCTAAACTGATAAACATTTTTTGCAAATAATCATTAACTTTAGAATTTGATGCCAGCAAAACGTGACAAAGAAGTTGGGAAAGGTGGCAATAAATACTGATAAAGTTGAGGAATGCTCATCAAACACTTATTTGGAACATCCCACAGGTGAACAGGCAAATTGGGAAAAGGTGGGTGCCATGATTGGGTATAAAAGTAGATTCCATGAAATGCTCAGTCATTCACAAACAAGGATGGGGTGAGGGTCACCACTTTGTCAACAAATGCATGAACAAATTGCTGAACAGTTTAAGAAAAACCTTTCTCAACCAGCTATTGCAAGGAATTTAGGGATTTCACCATCTACGGTCCGTAATATCATCAAAGGATTCAGAGAATCTGGAGAAATCACTACACGTAAGCAGCTAAGCCCGTGACCTTCGATCCCTCAGGTTGTACTTCATCAACAAGCGACATCAGTGTGTAAAAGATATCACCACATGGGTTTAGGAACACTTCAGAAACCCACTGTCAGTAACTACAGTTGGTCGCTACATCTATAAGTTAAAACTCTCCTATGCAAGGCGAAAACCGTTTATCAACAACACCCAGAAACGCCGTCGGCTTCGCTGGGCCTGAGCTCATCTAAGATGGACTGTTACAAAGTGGAAAAGTGTTCTGTGGTCTCACGAGTCCACATTTCAAATTGTTTTTGGAAACTGTGGACATCGTGTCCTCCGGACCAAAGAGGAAAAGAACCATGCGGATTGTTAAAGGCGCAAAGTTGAAAAGCCAGCATCTGTGATGGTATGGGGGTGTATAAGTGCCCAAGACATGGGTAACTTTCACATCTGTGAAGGCGCCATTAATGCTGAAAGGTACATACAGGCTTTGGAGCAACATATGTTGCCATCCAAGCAACGTTACCATAGACGCCCCTGTTTATTTCAGCAAGACAATGCCAAGCCACGTGTTACATCAACGTGGCTTCATAGTAAAAGAGTGCGGGTACTAAACTGGCCTGCCTGTAGTCCAGACCTGTCTCCCATTGAAAATGTGTGGCGCATTATGAAGCCTAAAATACCACAACGGAGACCCCCGGACTGTTGAACAACTTAAGCTGTACATCAAGCAAGAATGGGAAAGAATTCCACCTGAGAAGCTTAAAAAATGTGTCTCCTCAGTTCCCAAACATTTACAGTGTTGTTAAAAGGAAAGGCCATGTAACACAGTGGTGAACATGCCCTTTCCCAACTACTTTGGCAAGTGTTGCAGCCATGAAATTCTAAGTTAATTATTATTTGCAAAAAAAAAATAAAGTTTATGAGTTTGAACATCAAATATCTTGTCTTTGTAGTGCATTCAATTGAATATGGGTTGAAAAGGATTTGCAAATCATTGTATTCCGTTTATATTTACATCTAACACAATTTCCCATTAGGGAATAAGCGGTAGAAAATGGATGGATGGATGGACAATTTCCCAACTCATATGGAAACGGGGTTTGTATATTGATGTTACATCCATGATGTCGTTCACAACACCACAACAGATGAGATGTGTTGTGTGTGTATGATTGTTTGTACATTGATGTTACATTTATGATGTCGTTCACAATAACACAAGTAGATAAGATGTGTTGTGTGTGTATGATTGTTTGTACATTGATCTAACATCGATGATGTCGTTCACAACAACACAAGCAGATGAGATGTGTTGTGAGTGTAAGATTGTTTGTACATTGATGTTACATCCATGATGTCGTTCACAACAACACAACAGTTGACGTGTTGTGTGTGTGTACGATTGTTTGTACATTGATGTTACATCCATGATGTAGTTCACAACAACACAACAGATGACATGTGTTGTGTGTGTGTGTATGATTGTTTGTACATTGATGTTACATCCCTGATGTCGTTTACAACAACACAACAGATGACATGTCTTGTGTGTGTATGATCGTTTGTACATTGATGTTACATCCATGATGTAGTTCACAACAACACAACAGATGACATGTGTTGTGTGTGTACGGTTGTTTGTACATTGATGTTACTTCCATGATGTCGTTCACAACAACACAACAAATGAGATGCATTGTGTGTGCATAGGTTTGAATGGGGATTAATTATTATTTTCCCAAACAAATGTTCCTTCTTTTAACAAAGACAACATTTCACTCATATTTATGTTAACGTCTGTGATATTCTCCGTTTAACTTTGGATTCCGTTTAATGGTTAATTCCGTGACTGCATATGTGGTTACGTTAACGTGGAAATGCCTTACTTTTCATGCAGAGTTTAGTGATTATTGGTGAGGCATAGTAGCGATGTGTCAGATAAAAAGCAGCAAAACTTCTAGTAAACGTGGTCTTTTTTTTTCACAATTTGCATGCACGTTGCGCGGACCATTAATTGTTTTTTTAATTATAATATTTTTATGATGGTGAACAGCCAAAATCAATTCAAATTGGAATAATTGTCCAGCCCAAGTAGATAAGACTAAAAAGTGACTCACTCCAGCAGGATGTTGTTCATGTCCAATGTGAAGAACTTCTTGCGTCCCTCTGTGTCGAACAGACGGGAGGCCTGCCACACAAAAGAGGAATGAGACTCCCTCACAGGAGGTAAAAACAAAGTTTCGTACCGCTCGGAGGTCGTCGATACGCTTGGAGAGAGGGCCCGGGAGAGCGTTGGGCAGGGGCGGAGGACTCATCACATTACGGCCTAAGACTGCTTTATGGCCCATGCCCAAGGAGCCGTTCTCCCCCGCGGTAGGACTGGAGGGCTGCGGCGAGTCCAGCATGGCAAAGTCCAGATCCCCCATCATGTCCTGCAACACCTCGTTGTTGGTGGCGCCGAGCAGCGACATCACGGCCGGGTCGCTGGTGAGGTCCGCCATGTTGCAGTCGTTGGCCGCGGCCTTGGACTGGCTGTTGACAACCACGCTGGTGGCGCTTGGCACTTTGGCGGTGGGTCGCGGCAGGCTGGCGGTGACCATGTTCCTCTTTCGCATCTCCTCTTTCTCCCTGGTGAAGCGGCGCAGCATGTTGGCCAGGTGGATGGAATCTTTCATTAGCTTCTTCCGCTTCTTCTTTTCGGGACGATGCAAGGACACTCTGCAGACAAAATGGCGATGACTAGATGCTAAGCGAACTTGATACACAACTGCACGATACGGCTGCACGATATAAATTTGACCGATGATTTCATACTATTGTTATATAGTGCAAATGCTGATGACACATTTTAGTTGCGCCCCACAAATTTGACAACAAACAAACGCCTCCTCAACGCAATGTAAAAATCTCGCTAACGGCCTACAGTCCAAAGCCACTTCTAAGTCTGTAATCCTCGCCTCCACTGCGGCAAATAAATGATGTTTCCTACAAGTGTCTTACAAGCCAAACATGCACACTGTTAGCGGACTTGCTAACCGCTGACAGCAAGCCAGAGCTTTTGAATGTAAACAAAGGCGGGCGGAAATATACAAATATCGACAGCAGCGCTACCAAATATACTATCAGTATATGGTCAATTATACAGTGGCTAGATCCATATTTTTTCATCATCATAAAATATGTTATTTTTGTTTAGAAACTCAGGAAATAAGTCCATGGCCACAGGAGGGCTTTAAGGGTTTAAATCAGAGCCGATTGTAAATATAATTGAAATATTTAATTGCTATTGTTACACCGCCATCTGTCTTTTTGTCGGATTATAATTGTAATCAAAAATTTAATCAATTTGAAAATTTGAAATATCAACATCAGCATTGGTACGACCAGTACTAAATGTGTGGTATGGCTCAAAACTAATGTCAAGTACAGAACAAGATGTGCTTATTACATAAGTGTGGATAGAATCATGTCACCACAGAAAGTAAGTTTTGAGAAAATAATACGACCGCACAAAATGCAATATGTTACCGTATACGTCCTGTGTATGTCAAGCTGGTGGTCTCGCTCTCCGCCAGCTGAGACGAAGATTGTGGATGACTGAAAAGAGGGCTCACTGCATTCGAGCTCATTCAACTGTTAAATAAACACGCTGAGGTGCTGAAAGCGATACACAGAGTGAGACCTCTTTCTCCCGCTTTGAAGCGAGAGACGAATAAACGCCAGGCTCAACAATTCTGATTGGCGAACATGTCTGTCACTCAATCCCGGTGGGGGGCAGAAAAAAAAAATCTCCCTCTGGCGGTTATTTATCGCACTAATTAAAACCACATGCCGATTTGATGTTGATTACCGTAAATTTCGGACTAAACGACGCTACTACCTGCGGCTTACAAAATGGTGCAGCCAATTTAGGGATTTTTCTTCACTGACGGCCATAATACAAATAGTTAAAACAAACACATACACTGAAAAAGTGTTGTATTGTTTGTGCTGTGGCGCCATTTTTTGGGCCAGTCACTCAATGCAGGTGCTGCAGTGTCCTTCCATTTAGTGCAGTCAGCCGAAAGTGGAAGTGCCGTTCAGTCTTCTAGCTGTACATAGCGTTCCTACTCGTATGGATTCTTTATTCATCACTCCAAGCAAAGTTTGTAAGTTTTACAATATAACTAAAACTGTTTATACCTACTAAACTGTCACATGTGTAATGTATGTAGGAGCGTTTCTAATGCATATTTGTACATGCTATCGTAATGCTTTGTTAGCATTAGCTAATATGCTAACACGTTGACGAGTGTCTGTGTTAGTATTATTAACTTATAATGGCATTCTTTTTGTATTGTTTCAGTTTCATAAGTTCACCAAAACATCACCGTGGAGTTATTGAGTCTGTTTAGCTGATTGGAGAGCTAGCTTCCGCAGCTAGTGGGTCCATGACGATGACTTCTGTTTTGTCTGATCAGCCGTTTTACTGCCGTGTTACAATCAGTGATTGGAAACAATTAAGGTGTGTAAATAAACATTTACAAAATCTCTCTGTGTAAATAACTCATTTCACAACGTATATATCTGCGACTTGTAGTCCGGTGCAGGAAAAATATTCCCCTATAATTTAGTGGGTGTGGCTTACCGTATTTTTCGGACTATAAATCACAGTTTTTTTCATATTTTGGCCGGGGGTGCGACTTATACTCAGGAGCGACTTATGTGTGAAATTATTAACACATTACCGTAAAATATCAAATAATATTATTTAGCTCATTCACGTAAGAGACTAGACGTATAAGATTTCATCAGATTTAGCGATTAGGTGTGACAGATTGTTTGGTAAACGTATAGCATGTTCTATATGTTATAGTTATTTGAATGACTCTTACCATAATATGTTACGTTAACATACCAGGCACGTTCTCAGTTGGTTATTTATGCGTCATATAACGTACACTCTTTCAGCCTGTTGTTCTTTATTCTTTACTTATTTTAAATTGCCTTTCAAATGTCTATTCTTGTTGTTGGGTTTTATCAAATAAATTTCCCCAAAAAATACAACTTATACTCCAGTGCGACTTATATATGTTTTTTTCCTTCTTTATTATGCATTTTCAGACGGTACGACTTATACTCCGAAAAATACGGTATATGCCAGTGTGCTGTGTAGTCCATAAAATACGGTAATCATGCAATCCAAATCCCTTCTCTATAATCTAGTGAGTTCCTGTATCATAATGTCTGCCTCCACGAAGATAACATCAGTTTTACTTAAGTGTTATTTACTGTGGTGATACTTTGCAGTGATGTTTATTCAGCTCCAATACTAAAACCAATAGCATAAAAAAAGTTAGATCCTCACCCGGGCTTTGGTACTCTTATTTTCCGGGGTTTTTTCTCCTCCAAAACGGCACCGTCCGGCTTTTTCCTCCGTTTTTTGATCACGCGCTCTTCACCGTCTTTCATCTTTAACAAGCGTGGAGGAAAATGTGGTTTGTTTGATCACAGCAGCGGAAATGAGGGAGAGAACATCAAGAACGCACCTTGATGTGATTATTCTCGGTGTCGTCTCCTTCCGAGTCGGACGCAGGCCGGAACTGCAGAGTCCCCGTGTTGATGTAGAAACCGCCATGTTTCGTGGTCAGGGAGGCCGGCACCAGCTCATCGTACTGTCAAGTATTGATCATTTGTTAAACTACAGCAATTATTCCAATTTTGTGGAGTGTGACAAAAATCAATGTAGATTTATAATCCAAGCATGTGTGCTTGTTTTGCATGTTAGAGCTAAAACCTCACCGCTTCCGAATTGTCTATAAAAGGGTCCGTCTCATCGTAGCCGTAGCCAATGTCGATGAGATCCTGCATCCTGTCCCTCTTCTTCTTCTTTGGGGCACCGCCCTGCAAATAAAGCAGACATCTTGGAACACCTTCCTTGCCTGCGCTGTGCCTAAAAAAAAAAGACGTACGTATTTGCTTTCAAACTTCCTGGCCAAGTCTTCCACCTCCCGTCTCTCCCGCTCCGTGTCAGCGAGTGGGTCATTGGGGTCCAGGGCAGGTGCGAGTCCTTTTGGGACCGTTGAAGCAGGCGGTTTGACCTGCACGACATAGTGGTTCATTAGTTACAGTGCATGAAGTTTAAAAGTCAAAGTTGTGGGATGGCAGGCTGTATTTTCATCAGCAACTATCCAAAGGCTCCAAAAGCAGAAAGGATCTAACCCAAACACACACAAACCTGCTGCAATCACATATTACCGTATTTTTCGGAGTATAAGTCGCTCCGGAGAATAAGTCGCACCGGCCGAAAATGCATAATAAAGAAGGAAAAAAACATATATAAGTCGTACTGGAGGATAAGTCGCATTTTTTGGGGAAATTTATTTGATAAAACCCAACACCAAGAATATACATTTGAAAGGCAATTTAAAATAAATAAAGAATAGTGAACAACAGGTTGAATAAGTGTACGTTATATGATGCATAAATAATCAACTGAGAATGTGCCTGGTATGTTAACGTAACATATTATGGTAAGAGACATTCAAATAACTATAACATATAGAACATGCTATATGTTTACCAAACAATCTGTCACTCCTAATCGCTAAATCCGATGAAATCTTGTGCGTCTAGCCTCTTACGTGAATGAGCTAAATAATATTATTTGATATTTTACGGTAATGTGTTAATAATTTCAGGTAGTTACTTCACCTGGTTCCTGTGTAACAGCGGATGTCAAAACTTTTAGACGAGGAGACCACATTGGGTTAAAAAAAATGGATTGGGGGTACTGTTGTCCCGATACTATATTTTGGTACCGGTACCAGTACCAAAATGTATTTCGATACTTTTTGGTACTTTTCAATACTTTTCTAAATAAAGGGGACCACAAAAAATTGCATTATTGGCTTTATTTTAACAAACAATCTTAGGGTACATTAAACATATGTTTCTTATTGCAAGATTGCCCTTAAATAAAATAGTGAACATGCTAAACAACTTGTCTTTTAGTAGTAAGTAAACAAACAAAGGCTCCTAATTTAGCTGCTGACGTATGCAGTAATATATATTGTCATTTATCATTCTATTATTTTGTCAAAATTATTACGGACAAGTGGTAGGAAATGAATTATTAATCTACTTGTTTATTTAGTGTTAATATCTGCTTACTTTCTCTTTCAACATGTTCTATCTACACTTCTGTTGAAATGTAATAATCACGTATTCTTCTGTTGTTTGATACTTTACATTAAATGGTAAATGGGTTATACTTGTATAGCGCTTTTCTACCTTCAAGGTACTCAAAGCGCTTTGACACTATTTCCACATTCACCCAGTCACACACACATTCACACACTGATGGCGGGAGCTGTCATGCATGGCCCTAACCACGACCCATCAGCAGCAAGGGTGAAGTGTCTTGCTCAAGTACACGACAGACGTGACGAGGTTGGTAGATGGTGGGGATCGAACCAAGAACCCTCAGGTTGCTGGCACAGCCACTCTCCCAACCGCGCCACGCCGTCCCCATTAGTTTTGGATGATACCACAAATGTAGGTATCAATCTGATACCAAGTCGTTACAGGATCATACAAACCCTGTTTCCATATGAGTTGGGAAATTGTGTTAGATGTAAATATAAACGGTATACAATGAATTACTAATCATTTTCAACCCATGTTCAGTTGAATATGCTACAACGACAACATATTTGATGTTCAAACTGATAAACTTTTTTTTTTTGCAAAGTTGAGGAATGCTCATCAAACACTTATTTGGAACATCCCACAGGTGAACAGGCTAATTGGGAACAGGTGGGTGCCATGATTGGGTACAAAAGTAGATTCCATGAAATGCTCAGTCATTCACAAACAAGGATGGGGCGAGGGTCACCACTTTGTCAACAAATGCGTGAGCAAATTGTTGAACAGTTTAAGAAAAACCTTTCTCAACCAGCTATTGCAAGGAATTTAGGGATTTCACCATCTACGGTCCATAGTATCATCAAAGGGTTCAGAGAATCTGGAGAAATCACTGCACGTAAGCAGCTAAGCCCGTGACCTTTGATCCCTCAGGCTGTACTGCATCAACAAGCGACATCAGTGTGTATAAAGGGTATCACCACATGGGCTCAGGAATACTTCAGAAACCCACTGTCAGTAACTACAGTTGGTCGCTACATCTGTAAGTGCAAGTTAAAACTCTCTTATGCAAGGCGAAAACCGTTTATCAACAACACCCAGAAACGCCGTCGGCTTCGCTGGGCCTGAGCTCATCTAAGATGGACTGATACAAAGTGGAGAAGTGTTCTGTGGTCTGACGAGTCCACATTTAAAATTGTTTTTGGAAACTGTGGACGTCGTGTCCTCCGGACCAAAGAGGAAAAGAACCATCCGGATTGTTATAGGCGCAAAGTTGAAAAGCCAGCATCTGTGATGGTATGGGGGTGTATTAGTGCCCAAGACATGGGTAACTTACACATCTGTGAAGGCGCCATTAATGCTGAAAGGTACAAACAGGCTTTGGAGCAACATATGTTGCCATCCAAGCAACGTTACCCTGGACGCCCCTGCTTATTTCAGCAAGACAATGCCAACCCACGTGTTACATCAACGTGGCTTCATAGTAAAAGAGTGCGGGTACTAGACTGGCCTGCCTGTAGTCCAGACCTGTCTCCCATTGAAAATGTGTGGCGCATTATGAAGCCTAAAATACCACAACGGAGACCCCCGGACTGTGGAACAACTTAAGCTGTACATCAAGCAAGAATGGGAAAGAATTCCACCCGAGAAGCTTAAAAAATGTGTCTCCTCAGTTCCCAAGCGTTTACTGAGTGTTGTTAAAAGGAAAGGCCATGTAACACAGTGGTGAACATGCCCTTTCCAAACTACTTTGGCACGTGTTGCAGCCATGAAATTCTAAGTTAATTATTATTTGCAAAAAAAAAATAAAGTTTATGAGTTTGAACATCAAATATCTTGTCTTTGTAGTGCACTCAATTGAATATGGGTTGAAAAGGAATTGCAAATCATTGTATTCCGTTTATATTTACATCATACACAATTTCCCAACTCATATGGAAACAGGGTTTGTACATTGGTCATATTCAAAGTCCTCATGTGTCCAGGGACATATTTCCTGAGTTTATAAATATAATATAGCGGTTAGTGCGTCTGCCTCACAATACGAAGGTCCTGAGCAGTCCTGGGTTCAATCCCGGGCTCTGGATTTTTCTGTGTGGAGTTTGCACGTTCTCCCCGTGACTGCGTGGGTTCCCTCCGGGTACTCCGGCTTCCTCCCACCTCCAAAGACATGCACCTGGGGATAGGTTGATTGGCAACACTAAATTGGCCCTAGTGTGTGAATGTGAGTGTGAATGTTGTCTGTCTATCTGTGTTGGCCCTGTGATGAGGTGGCGACTTGTCCAGGGTGTACCCCGCCTTCCGTCCGATTGTAGCTGAGATAGGCTCCAGCGCCCCCCGCGACCCCGAAGGGATTAAGCGGTAGAAAATGGATGGATGGATTTTTAAAAAACAAAAAAAGATTTTGTGATGCTAAAAAATATTGATATAATCATAGTAGTATCGACTAGATACGCTCCTGTACTTTTTAGAGGCGGTATAGTACCAAATATGATTCATTAGTATCGCGGTACAACCATAGCTGGGGGTCAGGCTATCTATTTATGATCAGTGTGAGTCTCACAGGCATTTTAGCCTGAGCTGTTGTGGTTAGCTTAGCAGGATTAGCAGCGGCAGCTTTTTTGAATCTTTCACTGTTTTGCATGGCCTCTGCTTGATGGATTGAATGTGCTTCCATGGCTGTATCTTGTCAACAAACGAGGTATTGTTTGGATGGCAAGTTCGTCACTTCAATCATGGATTAGTTGGTCAATATTCCTTCCGACCCTCCAAGTTACTAGCGCGCAGTGCAGTTTGTGTCAAGTTTTATGGAGGGGAAAAAAATGTTGTCTTCTACTGACCGGTTTCTCCAACTAAGACCTTGTTTCTGCCGTCTTGGAAGACTGAGTGTGTGAGCTAGGGGTTCCAGCCCCACTCCCCTCCGTGCACGGCGCAGGAGTGAGGGGAACACACAGTTTACAGTGATAAATGATAAATGATAAATGGGTTATACTTCTATAGCGCTTTTCTACCTTCAAGGTACGGTACTCAAAGCGCTTTGACAGTATTTCCACATTCACCCATTCACACACACATTCACACACTGATGGCGGGAGCTGCCATGCAAGGCGCTAACCAGCAGCCATCAGGGGCAAGGGTGAAGTGTCTTGCCCAAGGACACAACGGACGTGACTAGGATGGTAGAAGGTGGGAATTGAACCCCAGTAACCAGCAACCCTCCGATTACTGGCACGGCCACTCTATCAACTTCGCCACGCCGTCCCTAAGTGCACACAGAGTGATCAGTGACACTTACATGTCAATCACTTGTCCTTTTGGTTATGGTTTAAGTTGATTTCAAACAGTCTATACAGATGGGCGAAAATGTTACTAGAGTTTGATCAAATTTGGATGAATTTTTTTATGATCAAAATGCTAAATATAGGGTTAAAATCTGTATTCGCACGTGCTACTTTTTTTTTCAATACTCGCACAACCTATTTTTAGTTGCAAAAGTGACTAAAAAGACTAAAAATATCCATTAACATCCAAATCACGATTCTTATTCATCCCTATTCTAAATCGATTAATAACTTTCAAAAATCTATTAAATTTTTTTACTTTTTTTTAGTACAGTCAATTTTTTTAAGATATGTTTTTAGGCCATCTTCATGCAACCAGAAGGAGCTTTTATAAACTGGAACCTGTTTCGAAAAAGTGTCACTATAATAATTACAACAAATAATACATTACGAGAATCGGTTTGAATCGACAACCGTGTTGAGTCGAGAATCAATTCTAAATCAAATCGTCACCCCAGGTCCGGAATTGGATTGAATCGTTAGGTACCCAAAGATTCACACCCCTATTATCTATCGATCTATAAATCTGTAAGTTGATGGTTCTGGAAAAATCCATCCTATTTAAATATATTAAATGGCTAAATCACTATACTACCATCAGAACTGTATACAGAAAGTTACAGTAACTTAGTTAAAATGTTATTAAAAACCTGTTTTTCTTATTGTTTATTCCAAATCAGTGTGCTGAACTGTGAGTGCTGATAAAGTTTACGCTGCTGTTTTCACACGTGATCGGCGATCCCAATGATTTATGTCTGAATATCAATTTAATACCAAATTAAAGAGGGAAGTACGCGGTCATACGGACACAAAAGACATCATGTCAGACACAAAAATGCATTAACATGCTAAGCAGCAGAGTGAGGATCATAACGTAACTACGGTCATTTGTACATATAAAAAAGATTTAATCAGGATATGATCAGAGACACCTAATTTTGCTAAGGCATTGATTAAAGCAAGCTATTGCTAACAACAAAACATGACATTTAACTGTTAGTAACAACCCCCGTCCACACATTAGACTATGACAACGCTACAATACAAAATATCAAACATTTAGATTATGTGAAAGTTTGATTCCAACCTTGTTTACTTTCCTGAATACCTCTTTAAAGGCCTACTGAAACCCACTACTACCGACCACGCAGTCTGATAGTTTATATATCAATGATGAAATCTTAACATTGCAACACATGCCAATACGGCCGGGTTAGATTAGTAAAGTGCAATTTTAAATTTCCCGCAAAATATTCTGCTGAAAACGTCTCGGTATGATGACGTTTGCGCGTGACATCACGGATTGTGCGGACATATTGGGACACCATTGTGGCCAGCTATTAAGTCGTCTGTTTTCATCGCAAAATTCCACAGTATTCTGGACATCTGTGTTGGTGAATCTTTTGCAATTTGTTTAATGAACAATGAAGACAGCAAAGAAGAAAGCTGTAGGTGGGATCGGTGTATTAGCGGCTGGCTACAGCAACACAACCAGGAGGACTTTGAGTTGGATAGCAGACGCGCTACCGTGACTACAGTTTGGCTTCCAAACATTTGATCGTTTGCCCGTACGTGCGTGCCGCTATGTGCATGTCACGTACGTAACTTTGGGGAAATATATGTGCTGTATGAACTTTACGGAGGTGAACGGTACTTTGGGCTGTGGGATTGAGTGTGTTGTGCGGGTGTTTGATTTGTATTGGTGGGTTATATGGACAGGAGGAGGGAGGTGTTTGTTATGCGGATTAATTTGTGGCATATTAAATATAAGCCTGGTTGTGTTGTGGCTAATAGAGTATATATATATGTCTTGTGTTTATTTACTGTTTTAGTCATTCCCAGCTGAATATCAGGTCCCACCCGCCTCTCACAGCATCTTCCCTATCTGAATCGCTTCCACTGCCCCCTAATCCTTCACTCTCACTTTCCTCATCCACAAATCTTTCATCCTCGCTCAAATTAATGGGGTAATCGACGCTTTCTCAGTCCGAAACGCAATCGCTGCTGCTGGCCATGATTGTAAACAATGTGCAGATGTGAGGCGCTCCACAACCTGACGTCACGCTACTTCCGGTACAGACAAGGCTTTTTTATCAGCGACCAAAAGTTGCGAACTTTATCGTCGATGTTCTCTACTAAATCCTTTCAGCAAAAATATGGCAATATCGCGAAAATATCAAGTATGACACATAGAATGGACCTGCTATCCCCGTTTAAATAAGAACATTTCATTTCAGTAGGCCTTTAATGTTTTGTAATAAATCAGAAATATCAAACACATAAAATGCTCCAAATAAAGAGACATGTGTGGAGAGTGTTTTGCCTATTACCCATAATGCTTTGTAATGGATTTAGATGGGTGTCATTTTGAATTGCGTATGGTGCTTAGACATTTTTTTTATAATGTTCACTTTGTTCTGCGGACAAGTGAGATTCTATGGCACATAGGGGCGTAATGATTGATCGATATATCGATAGATTGATTTATATTCCTAAATTTCAGGAATATCGATCTGTGCTCATTAAGTGTACCTTACGGCAGATAGGCATTGATCCAAGATCGTTTTAAAAGAGAATCGATCAATTTTATCGATACTAGAATAGAGAAAACATTGCATTTGAGAACAACAAACGTTATGTGAAGTTTAGAACTTTTAATAATAAGCATGTTAAACGACGTCATCTACGGTGGTTGAGAAAGGTCATAACACACGCAAAAGCCACAAGACTATCATTAATTACAACTCAAAAACTTTCAGCTACAGCACGATTGCAAAAGCCACAACACAATGAAATAAGCCACAACTTAACTCCAAGCCACAAAAGACGCGACCGACAAAACAGGAGTGACAACGTTGCACCGACTAGCAAAACAGGAAGTGATCAGTGAGCAATGGGAGGGATTTGTTCAACAGCCAAATCGCTAAACAGGAGGCGGGGCTCTCTGAAGGCTGCTAAACAGCCAATGGTGTAACAGTATCGACTATCAATTTTGGTTGCACCATCTTGTTGTCTCGCTGTTGGGAGAGTGGCTGTGCCAGCAACCTGAGGGTTCCTGGTTCAATCTCCCACCTTCTACCAACCTCGTCACGCCCGTCACACTTCACCATTGCTCCTGATGGGTCGTGGTTAGGGCCTTGCATGGCAGCTCCCGCCATCAGTGTGTGAATGTATGGGTTAATGTGGAAATAGTGTCAAAGCGCTTTGAGTACCTTGAAGGTAGAAAAGCACTATAAAAGTATAACTCATTTACCATTTACATGGAGTGAGAATTGAAAGTAAAAATGTGTGCTGCAGAGAGCCAGGAAAAGTCACCTCGACAGTAAGGTAGTTTTTTAGATTTTTTTCCAAACGGTCCGGAGTCCTTCGCCATGCTCATCTTTTCTTTTCAACCCTTGTCTGTTTACGGAAACAGTGAGGAACTATATATTTGTTGTTTTAATACATAAAACAACTAACAAAATATGACAAATGTGCTACTCCAAAATAATAATTTGACCCAATAATATTTAAATAATAATTACTGCATGACACAAATTCATTTTTATACTAACAGACCAAATTAAATGTTACACAGACCTCAGAACTTCCTGGCAGTAAACCAGCAAAAAAGTGTTCTTCTCAGGGTTCTGTTTACATTTTCACACTTTGCATTATTTTGTTACATTTTATTAAGCATTTCTTACATACTCCCACATTTTGCACTTTAATTTAAAGAGGTTATAGTAGAATCGTGTTTACATTGATCAAGTGTTATTAATTGTTTCTTCCTTGATAGCTGAGAGGGTCATAATCAGAGGAAGGCTACATTTTAAATAAAAATTTTACCATTTTAATACATTTTCTCCTGGTCCGTTATTTTTCATAAGTCATAAAAATGTCAATATGATCGACATCGACCAAAAAAACAAAAAACGTATACCTTGGTAATTTTCAGTCAAATCGCCCAGCCCTAGAATTTAAAAATATCTGCTTCTTCCTACTCCTTTTCGGATAAGTTATGAGAAATTGGAAAAATATGTTTGTATAATATTATAACTGCATGCATATTCGAAATAAACTTACAACAACAACAATTATACTGTCATAAGAGATGTGCTGTGTAAACCTAGCACACATGTATGGAGCAGCTCCCCATTTCACAACAAGCACATGCCCAAAATTTGGCCTCCCCAGCCGGGCGAGGCCCCTCCTGCTCACATCGTGGAGACTTCCTCACCTGAGAAGGACGTGGAGGAGTCGTGACCACCAGCTCGGTGTAGTTGAACTCGGCGGAACCACGCTCACTCGGCTCGGAGAGAGAGAGGTCGAGGCGGACGGTGGGCTTGCTTTCCCCGCCGGGCTCGGCGACATCTGCCTTGGTGTTGCCGAACGGTCCTCCATCACCTCCTGACCCGGCCACACTTCCACCGTCTCTCCGCAAAGTCACAGCCTCATCTTCGCGGCGGCGTTTCTTGCTCAGCTCCGGGGTGGTTGGAGCGGACGTGTTGAACGACGATATGGTGACGAAGGGAACTTTCCTCGGTTCTGCCATTTGCTCCAATGCGGCCAAGAAAGCTAAAGCTGGAGTTTACAGCTAGCTAGCTAGCTTCCTCAATAGCCGCTACAGGCGACACAATGACTACTATTTCCTCTTAACCCGTCATTAATCCATATAATATTATGTCGGGCGCAGTCCTCGTCGCCTACGAGGGACTTTAATAGTTAGAAACCAGTTTGGAGTGATTTCATGAAATTGGTACTCAGCTACAGAAAGGCTTCTGTAGTAGCCATCTTGATCATTATTATCATCATTCCGTGGTTGGGCGTGCGTATGGAAAGAAAGCGGAAGTCGGGGAGGAAAGAAACACTATTCGTCCAATGGCAGCGGCGGAAGCTCTGTATGACACGCCTACTTGGCTGTCGAGCGCGAATGTGGAGATGATTGTTGTGCCCAGGCGGGATGCAGGACTCAACAAAGGCTCGAATAATTGACACTGCTCTAAAACAATCACTATCGTAGACAGCCTGCATTTACGTCACCGCCTCTTTTTGCAAACAACTGCCTACATACAAGTTAGCGTTTGACTATATAGCTTTTTTTGGTCAAATTACTCCAGTGTAGATAAGATAGCACAGTTCTTTCAAAGTATGAAAATTAGTATATGTATTGCACTATAATATAACATCTACTCATAACAGGGGTGCCCAAAATGTTCCTCCTAGGCCACATACTCAAACAGGGGCCACTTTGATATTTTATTTTTGGGGGGGAAACAATCGTTAAAAACAAAGAAGTTTCGATTATAGGTTAAACGCATAGTTAATTTAATCAGTTTTGACTATGCTGTGGGCCACACTATAACTTAAGACCACAGACCTACAGCCATCTTATAGTATGTTCATTGCACCACTTTATTAGAACTTTTCATTGTCTAGTAAACCATTTAGATATCAAGCTGTAAATATTGTACATTTAATTACAATAGTCTTAATATACTAAATGTGTACCTTGTACTTACACAGGAGTATTAATCTATTGTATAATTGCTTACTAGTACATACAATTGGTCAAAAATATCCAAGGTGGTGAAATGCATGTTACTAACATGTGGCATATTTCTAGTCCAGCGTCTATCAGAAAGTTAGACCAACTTCATGGTATAGCGATATTGAGTCAGTGCAAAATGTTGATCATTTTGACATCACTGTAGAATTGACAAATGTTAAATCTACTTCTGATCATCTAATCCTAGAGTTCAGTTTGATTTAGACAGGTGCAAAATATCAGAAAAGATTATTCCAAAAGTGTGTTTGAAACTTTTATTTTGTGCCAGTAAGCATTTAAGACCAGTCGGAAGTGGCACCGCCCCAGTCGGAGGCCTGGGCAGTGGGAGCAGTGGACCAGTCCTCGGTGGCAGGCTGATTGCTCCAGTCCTCTGGAAGGGAAACTATTAGCAAACAATATCAAATTGAATGTGATTAAACATCTTACCTGTGAAGCCTTCTGGCTTTACAGCTGGAGTGCCTGAGGAAAAAACAGATGAATCAACACTGGATTGGCGCTACTGAAAAGTGCAAGTTGGTGATAGTTACCTGCAGGGAACTGCTGAATGGGCACAGATGGCACAGCAACACCCTCAGACCAATCAGCAACCTCAGGCTGGGCAAACTCTGCTGCAGGGGCCGTCCATTCACCCTGGAACTCCTTTCCAACAGCCTTTTCAGCTGCAGCCTGTTCCTCCTTCTCAATCTACATTTTCAAAACAAGTGTTTTGGGGTTCAGCCATCTTTAAAAAAAAAAAAAAAGGTGCTGAACATGGGTATGGTTTTACCTCTTCAGGGTCTCTGTAGAAGTACAGATCAGGCATGACTTCCCAGGGGTGTTCTCTGGAAATGGTGCCTCTCATGCGAAGAACTTCACGGGCCAACATCCACCACATCAAACCCACAGAGTGATGACCCTACACAGGGTTATTGGAGGAGATTATACATGCCATTATGATGTGGCGTGTGCCTATGGAAGTAAAATTGTCTCACAATCAACACATTTATTTTTATATATATATATATATACATATACACATATATATATACACACACATCTACATATAGATATATATATATGTACACATGCATATATTAATATACAAATTGTATAAATATATTTTTGAGACTTGAAATATATTAATAACATTTCTAAATATAAAAATGCGACATACAAACAAATCAAGAATTTGTAAAAATAAGTGTATTTGTAAATATATTTGAGATTTGAATATAAATGCTTGATTTTGTATTAGTATTGAATTTGCATATGTGGATCCCTTTTTTGCTTTTGTGTCGATGAGACATTCCTACCACAACCCAGACGCAAATAAATGACCTACACACTCCCCTGAACAACCAGCAGAGGGCACTGCAGCCAGAGCGGTCTGGTCACAGACATGGTCAGACACTGGCGAGCCAATCAGAGGCACACTAGGGAGGGTCATATTACGTCATGACTTTAGTCATGATTTGACACACATTGCACTGATAAGAAATCAGTATCTACATCGGGACAAGGTCATTAAACGACATTGATGCAATAAAATAAGCAGCTAGCACAGTCTTTTATTTATACAAATTATTGATTTGTCACATTTTTATATTTATACATTTTATTTGTATATATTTTTAAATCTTAAAAATTTACAAGTACATGTTTATACAAATTATTTATATGTATATCACATTTGTATATTTATTAATATCATATTGATATACACTGCTCAAAAAAATTAAAGGAACACTTTAAAAACACATCCGATTTCAATGGTGAAAAAAAAAAAGTTGGATATCTATACTGATATGGACAGTTTAATGTCTCAGGAACAAAAGGATGCCGCATCTTTTGATGGAAATAAAAGTTTTCAGCCTCCAGAGGGCTCAGTATATAGACACCCCAAAAATCAAAGTGAAAAAATTATGTGGCAGGCTTGTCCATTTTGCCTAAATTCAATTTCTGCAACTCAAAATTATTTTCAATATCTTGTGTGGCCACCAGGTGCTTGTATGCATGCTTGACGTCGCGGCATGCTCCTAATGAGACCTTGGATGGTGTCTTGTGGGATGTCCTCCCAGATCTGTCTAAGGGCATCAGTGAGCTCCTGTAAAGTCTGAGGAGCAACCTGGCGGCGTCTGATGGAGCGAAACATAATGTCCCAGAGGTGTTCTATCGGGTTTAGATCAGGTGATCGTGAGGGCCATTCTATTGTGTCAATTCCTTCATCCTCCAGGTACTGTCTGCATACTCTTGCCACATGAAGCCGGGCATTGTCGTGGACCAGGAGGAACCCAGGACCTACTGTACCAGCGTAGGGTCTGACCATGGGTGCAAGGATTTCATCCCGATACCTAATGGCAGTCAGACTGCCGTTCTCTAGCCTGTAGAGGTCTGTTGGTCCCTCCATGGAAATGCCTCCCTAGACCATCACTGACCCACCACCGAACGGGTCATGCTGAATGATGTTGCAGGCAGCATAGCGCTCTCCTTGGCTTCTCCAGACCCTTTCACGTCTATCACAGGTGCTCAGGGTAAACCTGCTCTCATCTGTGAAAAGCACAGGGCGCCAGTGGCGGACTTGCCAATTCTGGTGTTCTATGGCAAATGCCAATCGAGCTCCACGGTTCTGAGCAGTGATCACAGGGCACACTACAGGACGTCGTGCCCTGAGGCCACCATCGTGAACTCTGTTTCTGACTGTTTGGGCAGAGACATTCACACCAGTAGCCCGCTGGAGGTCATTCTGTAGGGCTCGGGCAGTGCTCAACCTGTTCCTCCTTGCACAAAGCAGCAGATATCGGTCCTGCTGATGGGATGAGGACAGTCTACGGCCCTGTCCAGCTCTCCTAGAGTAACTGCCTGTCTCCTGGAATCTCCTCCATGCTCTGGAGATTGTACTGGGAGACATCAAATCTTGCAACAGCACGCATGGATGTGCCATCCTGGAGGAGGAGGACAATCTGCACAACTTCAGGAGGGTTAAGAAATCACCCCATGCTCCCAGTGGTGATAATTACTCTAGCTAAAGCCAACACTTGTGGAAAAACAGTTAAAAAAGATCAAGAGGGAGGAAGTTGAAATGGCCTCCACCTGCAAAACCAGTCCTGTTTTGGGTGCCATCTCGTTGTTGCCCCTCTAGTGCACCTGTTAATTCCATCAACACCAATGCAGCTGAAACTGATTAACAACCCCCTCTGCCACGTACCTGACCAAAACCTTATCAGAAAAGTGCAATTGAATTCATGCCATACCCTGATAAAAAACTGTTCCTTTAATTTTTTTGAGCAGTGTATATATAAGTTTATGTGAGACAATTCTACTTCCATATGTGCCCACCTTGTTGTTGCAGGGGATGGCAATGTCCACGTATCGAAGTGGAGAGTCCGTGTTGCACAAGGCAATTGTGGGGATGTTGACGTAAGAAGCCTCGGTCAGTGGCTGATGGTCAGCGCGGGGATCTGTCACAATCAGGAGGCGGGGCTCTCTGAAAGCAGCTTGGATTTGATTGGTGAATGTGCCCGGGGTGAAACGACCATGGAAGGTGGTAGAACCCGTGGCTGAAGCAAACTTCAACACTGCTCTCTAAAGGAGGACACAAGCATTGATTCTACTGATCTTTCTTTCATTTTAAATGGTTTACAATGTGGCTCAGGCTACTATCAAACTCCAGTCATGGGACGTCAAGTCCTACTGGTGTTAGCGAAAACCCGTCCGTAATTGCTCTTGCACACTTCCGACACCAGAACACCCACATGGGTGCCCAGTTTTAATAGAGTGCATCGTCATATGAAAGATTTGAATCAGTGCAACCCACCTGTCCAGTGTTTCTGGAGGAGATGACACACACATCAGCAGGGTTTTCAATTGCAACTATGGCCCTTGCTGCTAACAGCAGCTTCTCCCAGGTCTTCTTCAGGTTAATGATGTACACACCTGATGGACAGGGGAAAAATAGCAGGATTAATTCAAAGAAAGTGTAATTTGGCTGCTAATCTGAATCTAGACTTACCATCACTTTTTCTCTTGTAGACATATTGCTCTACCTGGAAGTCCAAGTTGGTGCCTCCCAGGTGGGTTCCTGCAGCCAGAAACTTCAGCACATCCTCCTCCTTCATTTGAAGGACATCCAGACCTCCGGACATCGTGACCGCTTTCCCTGCGTTACGAGTAAGATGGGAGAGCTGGAAAAAAGACAAGCCAGCATATTAAATGAAAGATTGACCATGTATATTTGGAAAATAACCAAGTTAAAATCGCTTTTTTTTAAGTTATTAGGTGTGCACAATTATTTTTATGCTTTAAGTTTAACTACATCAATCTGCACGCAGCAAGTTGATAGGTATGGATCCAACATTGATTTAAAAATAAATACATCGATGCTTGGAGGAAAACGCTGGATTTAAGAACGGCAGACTTTGTGAAGTCTAACACTTTATAAGAACATTAAACCTTGTTCAAGCCTGTTGGCCCGTCATCGCCATCAGTCGGCAAAACAAAATGGCGGATAGCTACAGTGGCTGAGAAAGGTCACAAGCCACAAACAACTTAAGTGACAGAAGTGGAAGTTATGGCGACGGACCAACTTCCTAAACATAGTCAATAGTATTATTGAAAAATTCAGTAATTTATGACTAGAAAAAGTGGCCACATTTCACTTATCCAATTTCGTTCATTACACCGCTTTCAATTTTCCGCCTCAGGAAGTCAGTGAATCGCTGAAACTTGTCTCTTTCACTTCCGTTCCATCTTTATAGGGTCGTGTTTTGGCTATAGTTATGGCTTTTAAATTTGTGGTGACCTTCCTCTGCTCTTGTAGCAGTTTATTAAATTGACCATCAGGTCAAACCATTGGTCATTTAAACTGAAAATTTGGTTCCACTTAATTTGTATCATTTACATGTAAAAAATCAGTCAAAGTAGCAGGTGAACCTGCTGTTCATTCAACCTGAAGACATGGTCGCACTTTATTTTTTATTGTGTTATTTCAAGTTAGAAAACAAAATCAGAAGTAGCAGGTACGTACACCTGTTAAATTGTTGCTGTATGTTTTAAATACTGAAGATGGGAGCATAAAAGGTTTCCTCTTAATTCAACCTAAAAAGTATATTGCACTTTATTCAAATAATGTGCATGTATTGGCCATTCATTTTTGTGTACTTGCTTGCATCCATAATTCATGTATACATATAACAGGACTATAACAAACTTCACCTGCAATATCAGTGTTTCTCAGTCGCTGCTTGATTTCATTGCTAAAGTTACTGAATCGTATTTAACTCATTGAATCCTTCCGGATCATATCGTTTTAAAATTTCATCCCTCAATCGCTTTGGCAACTATAAAATTGAATTGAAGTCAAAAAACGCAAGTCCCTTAACAGTTAGTTTATTTTTTTGTATATTTCACGAGTTACATTTTCTTATCGTAGGTGATCTATTGTGATAATCAGCAATTTCTTTTGTGCAAGTTGGGATAATGGTTTATCTATGTAGTACCAATTTACGCAACCGCCTTTAAACAACCTGTCACATGCCATTAATTTAAAATGTAAAAAAAAGGCAACAAAGTGGTGATTAAACTGTTAATTATAAACAGCTTAGTGATTCCCAGAGCCCAAAAAAAGTCTGCGGGCTATAGAGCGTTTTCTATTCGAGCTCCAGTACTCTGGAATGTTCTACCAGTAACAGAGATGCTACCTCGGTAGAAGCATTTAAGTCTCATCTTAAAACTAATTTGTATACACTAGCCTTTAAATAGACCCCCCCTTTTAGACAAGTTGATCTGCAGTCTCTTTTCTGCTCTGCCCCTCTCCTGCATGGAGAGGTTATTAGGTGACCACAGATGACGCACTAGCTGTTCAAAGTCGGGAGTAGGGGTGGACCACTCATCTGTGCATCAGTTGACGTCTCTGCGCTGCTGACTTGTCTCCACTCAAGATGATCCCCTACTGGTCCCACTATGGACTGGACTCACACTATTAACTAGATCCACTCGACGTCCATTGCAGCGGTCACCCAGAGGGAGGGGGTACCCACATCTGCGGTCCCCTCCAAGGTTTCTCATTGCATCCCATTGGGTTGAGTTTTTTTTCTTGCCCTGATGTGGGATCTGAGCAGAGGATGTCGTTGTGGCTTGTGCAGCCCTTTGAGACACTCATGATTTAGGGCTATAAATAAACTGATTAATTGTTAGGTCTCAGAACAAGTAGGATCAAACTGTTCTTCGAAATACTTGAGGCATGTAGAACTGTGCAAGATCTAACATGTTAGTAACCTTATGCGTGTTTGTTTAAAACATAATTTGGAAAAGAAAGCGTGTAACACATGCATGCTAAATTATGTAGGAATTTAAGCATTACAATGAGTGGAGGGTGTTTTTTTTTGATTGATTGAATCTTAGTAGATTGCACAGTACAGTACCTATTCAGTACAATTGACCACTAAACGGTAACACCCGAATACGTTTTTCAACTTAATCACGTTAATCAACAGGACGGCGCGAGCGCGTGAATGTTAAAATTTCTTAGACTGGAAACACCAGAATTTGTCCAAATGTATTACATGCCTGCTAATTAGGAATTGCGTATTTTAGTTTAATCTTCAACCCCAAGTTATACTACGATTATAAGAGTGCAGTAAGAGGATGGCAGTACAAGTATGGCGCGAGCGCGTGTCACAAGCTAGCAAGTTAGCTTGGAATGTTAGCATTAGGTGCTCGGGCGTTTCAAGACGATTTAAAAGCCACATGTGTCATTCAGAGCAGCAATCTGTGCTGCTATGGCGAATAACGGCGTTTTACGGTTTCGTTTATCGACTTTAGGGTTTAATTGCGACAGAAATACGGTTTGAACACTCACCACGAAACAACGCCGTATGGAAGTCTGACCACACCGTGGAAAAAAGAGGCTGCTGGGCGGAAATTACGTTGTATTTATAGCACAAGTCTAAGCTGGTGATTGGTTGTTTCGTTACACCGGATGTGTTGCAGTGCTGTCTTTTCGCCAAAGGGTGGCGACATTTACAAATTTGCTGCTCTTCCACCGGACGTCGAATGAGCGTCCGGTATCAAGTGGCCCTGGCTGCAGCCCGCAGATCGAGGAGGGGCTTATTTTCCCTCAATGTGGGCGGGTCTCAACGTTGAGCTCGCGGGCGCCCGCGGGCTCCATCTGGTGGCGGAGATCCGGCAGCACACATTCTCAAACGTCAATAAAGCTACTTTTAACTTGTCAAATGAATTGTTTTTACCATGAAAAAACAATTTAAAAAATATATATATATATAAAAAGGTTAATGTATTTGATGGACTTAGACATTCCTACTTTTAACTTGTCAAATGTATTTTTTTTTACCACATTCTCAAACGTCAATAAAGCTACTTTTAACTTGTCAAATGAATTGTTTTTACCATGAAAAAACAATTAAAAAAAAATATATATATATATAAAAAGGTTAATGTATTTGATAGACTTAGACATTCCTACTTTTAACTTGTCAAATGTATTTTTTTTACCACATTCTCAAACGTCAATAAAGCTACTTTTAACTTGTCAAATGAATTGTTTTTACCATGAAAAAACAATTAAAAAATATATATATAATATATATAAAATATATAAAAAGGTTAATGTATTTGATAGACTTAGACATTCCTACTTTTAACTTGTCAAATGTATTTTTTATTTACCACGGGGGCTCCATCTGGTGGCGGAGATCCGGCAGCACATTCTCAAACGTCAATAAACCTACTTTTAACTTGTCAAATGTATCTGCCATCTTTTTTGTAGTTTTATTCCTTTTTTATTATCTTTATTATTTTCAGTATTGATTCTACACTATTATTGTGTTTTTTTTTACCATGAAAAAACAATTTAAAAAAAAATATATATAAACCATAGTATGGAAAAAGGTTCATGTATTTGATATACTTAGACATTCCTACTTTTAACTTGTCAAATGTATTTTTTTACCATGAAAAAACAATTTAAAAAATATATATATAAACCATAGCATTTCCATAAGAGTATAGACATATTATTTTGTACACTCAATTATATTAGTTAAGTCAAATAAACCAAAGACAGAAAATGTGTACACTCAATTATATTAGTTAAGTCAAATAAACCAAAGACAGAAGATTTGTACACTCAATTATATGAGTTAAGTCAAATAAACCAAAGACAGAACATTTGTACACTCAATTATATTAGTTAAGTCAAATAAACCAAAGACAGAAAATTTGTACACTCTATTATATTAGTTAAGTCAAATAAACCAAAGACAGAAGATTTGTACACTCAATTATATTAGTTAAGTCAAATAAACCAAAGACAGAAAATTTGTACACGCAATTATATTAGCTAAGTCAAATAAACCAAAGACTGAAGACTTTGCATCATTGATTTTATTTCTCACCCCAGGCTAAAAATGTTTGATCTGTAAAGAAAAAAAAATGGTTTTAGCCTAGCCAAATACATTCCTTAAGCTTCCATAAATGTTTAACAATGGCAAGTATCAAGGTATTTTTCTGGCCCATAACAAGCAACCCTGTTCCCTGTTTCCAGTTCTGTTCATTTTCCACTGTCTAGAAAGGAAACAGATTGCGGTTCTTATAGGCACAATAACAATGCAAGATGTAAAACTAAGGTAATTGAAATAAGTGGAGGAATTACGCTTTAGTCTAGCAATAGTTGACTACAAGACTAATTAATCACATGACCTCTCACCTGTAGCCCTCCTTGCACTCGTCGCCGTTTTCTGTCCTGCAATCGGTCTTCTTCAGACCTTAGTGATTTAATGACAACATACATTCACTATGAAAACATTCATGTTGGTCTGTTGACCGTGAGTAAAACATTTTTTTTGTGATTTGGGATATTCAGGGCACTTACGGCATGGGGAAGTTCTGCAGGAGAGCGAGACACCACCATCTCCTAATTTGCAGCATGTTTTCCTTTGAAGAAGGAAATGCAGGAAGATGTTAATATATTGTAAAAAAAAAACACCTTGTACACTAAGCATAATGTGTCACGATTTACACATACCTCTCTGAAATCACATTTGGCCCCCATTACAATGTACAGAGTGTACTGTAAGTCAAGAGGTACTGGTTAATATAATGTCAGGCGTATTCCCAAAGATACATTTCTTCAATACAAATTAATGTGGTTTTAATGTAGCAAGCAAACATTTTGACAGACAACAGCAATGCTATAACATGCTGATTTGGTCTTACCATCAAAACAAACACGCCACAGTTGTTGGAGCACCCTTGCTTGGTTAGGCCCTGAGGTGTGAACAATGTATTTTAAGAAAAGTATGGCAAGAAAATAGTAAAAAGTTAGCAAATGCTCTTATGTAATGTCTCACCTGGACATCATTCACACCAAGCTCTCTCCAGGGGCCAGAAGAGAGGCTGTGAGCAACGTGTCTGTACAAATAAGCCAAATAAAAGTCACTCAACTTCAATCAACTTTTGATTGAAAGGCATGCATAAACGCTTGGAACAAAGCTTGAACTGAATAAGGAAGAGGTTGGAACTTCAAATAAAAAAGTTTTCATAACAGGCTTAAACAGAACTGCCCGTCTCAAAAAAGATTAATAGTTCTGTTTCCATCTGTTTAAGGAATCAAAATAGTTGGAATATGGAATGGAATATTTTAGATCAAATAAAAACAGAACCATTAATTAAAACAAACAAAGGACAAGTGGTTTCAAACAGAACTACCACTGTCCAGGATTATGTGAGGTGCCCTAAAAACCTGAATAGACTGGTTCTATTCTCATCTCTCCAACCGCTGCCCCAGAGGGAATCTAGGAAGAAAATCTCCCTAGCCTGTGGCCTCAGTATCTGTTAAATATTCAAATTCAAATATAACCAGTTGCAGTGAGTTGTGTAATGTTCCTGGAATCCCAAAAGAGCTGACAGGAATTTAATTATAGAAAAACATTAAAATCAGCAATGAGCAACTTGTTGTGTAAGAGAAAAAAGGAAGAAAATATAAAGGTATTTACACAGAGTGTCCAATGTCCAGGTACGAACACTGGGAGAATAATCCACTGTAGACTGGCTGCATTATCCTGTAAAAAGACAACAATAGCTGAATATTAAATGCTCAAACTTCACTCAATAGAGCAAAACTTTTAAACAAATTACCGGAAGGTGATCCATGGGGTTCCTTGATGATGGTGGGAACCAAGAGGAAATGACATAGCTGTCTGCAGCAAACAGGTTCTCTACCCGCTATAACAAAGAAAGTTTGCTCAATCTCTTACTGTCAAAATATATTGACTATTGAACTAGACTATCCAATAATTTTGAATTAAATATTTCACAGGAGCTACACTACCTTCTCAATCATTTTGAGACAAGAGTTCAGAATCTAGTAGAACACATAAACACAAATTATTGAAATATTTTGAAAAATATTACATAAACCATATCAGCACAGCATATTCTCTATGCCTACCGTTCCCTCCATGTCCCGCTGCAAACCCAGAGTCCAAAAGTCAAAGCGGGTCAGGATGATGTTATTCACCATTGCAAGGTGCTGAGTGTGACTTTTGGTCTCATCCAAGACATGAGACAGCTAGTGGAAGAAAACAAAGTCTTTATACATGTATGATTATATGAGTGACATTCACAGTGGCACAATAGTTAACTTTACCAGTTGTTCCTGGCTGTCTTGGAGTTTCTGTCCCCAGTATGCTCTGTTTGCTGAAAACTTGTGGAGACTAGGGAAGTCTCCATGAGGTCTCTGCTCACTGTCATCATTTACTAGTGTAGAAAGCAACAACCGAAAAATAAAATTAAGTGTGAAATGTCACATTTCTCATTTGAATGATGTGCAAAATAGAGCCATGACTCACACTCTTGAGACTCCTCTTGTTCATTCACTGATGACCCAGTTGACATCACGGCTGATGGGGAGTGAGCTATAGGAAAACATGCAACAAACTTAATTGTCTAAAGTAGATGAAGATGACAAATGTGCATAATGATTCAATCCCATACCTAAGACTACCCTTCCATGGCTGTCAAACTGCAATGAAACATCTGGAGGGACAATCTTGCTGTACTGATTTTTGATTTTTTGGTTTCTTGCCATGTTGTAATGGTGGAGAATGTTTCTTTGTAGAAAAATGTGTGTTGATGGGGTTGTCTGATTTAAAAAGTAATTGTTTTTTCTCATCCCTGAAAACAGCTGCTCCGCACACTGGCTGTTAATAAGACCAGCAAGTTCAGGCACAAGCTCCAGCTTTCTTAGAACCTCACACTGGTCTTTGCTGTTTCCCTGGTGGAACAAATCGTTCAAAGCAAAATGCTGTGAGGATCCAGTGAGAGGGTGACCATCTTTGTCAGCTGGCTTTTTTTTAAATTTCAGCCAAGGCAAGTTGACATGGACCTTTCCCTCTGAGGCCTGCTTCACGTTCTCTGGGGTGGGATCCAGTAACCTTCCCTGAAAAGGGGCAAATATTCCTGGCTGCCTGCGGTTGGCATGCAGTGCCAGACCCCTGGCATAATCATATACAGCCACATTGGGGAGGTGTTTCCAGGACAGCAAGAGATCCACAAAGTCACGTGGACTCTCTGCTCTAAGGTTGAATTCTACTGAAAACACAACTCCACATGGGCAAGTGATAACTGCCCAACCACCTGTGAAACAGAAAAAAACAGTAATAACTGATATTAGGAGCATGTATAGCTAACCTACTGCATAATGATAAGTAATTTCTTTAACACAACAATGTATAACAAAGTGAAATCATCTTAAACATTCCATATCATTTCACTTACCAGAAGCACCCCACACTTTCTCAAACACCTTGTTGTAGGTGACTCTATTAGACATTTTGTCAGACAGTCTCATGACCATATCTACCTTGGACCCGTTATCATCCACACCACACTGTTTGCACAGTGCCCTGACCTCCTGTACCTGTTGTGAACATGCAATGAAGTTGATATTGTTAATATAGCATAATCATATTTTTTGCTAGCATAAAGAAGTGGATTTGGCATATTTCATCAACTCATTCACCTTCAAGTTCACAAGCTCATCTGTGAGCCGCTCCTCATTCATTTTTTCATCATCATCAAAGTTATCATCTCCATTCGTTTTGGGGCTTTGCAATTTTTCAAATTCTGTGTTCAACACAGAATTTGACCTCCGGGTGTGTGGGCCAATCCAGGGGGCCCAGTGATGATAACTTGGTGGCACAACGAAAGGGTTCTTCCGTCCATCTTTGTGAACAAATGTGATGCGTATTAGCCATTATTATCACAACATTAGACACATTTTAATATACTTTACTGTCTCTCCAACTGTTCTTTAGCAAGACTAACAAGACTTACATGGGATTAATCCCCGACTGAGCATTTCTGTGGCCACAGTGTTCCAGAAATGGTCCACGTCAACATTACCATCATAGCCTTCAGGTGGGCTTGGGATGTCACTCACTGTTAAAACAATAGTTTGTTATTCATAGCTCAATCAGTAAAAAAACACTCTGAACACGACATTTGATGCAGCGTTATTCAAGGGCATGGGTAATATGATGTTACACAATTCAGAGACAGATGAGGTGCTATACAAACATTGAAGCTAAAATATGTGAAATAACAGTATAACTCACCTGGCATATTGAAAACGCCTTTTCTGTGGAGGTCCATAACAACAACTGTTGGGTTGTTTCCGCATGACACACAACTGTACGTGTATTCATGGTCGGTTAGGGCCTCAAAGTGGAGGTATGCCTGCAGAACTCTTTCCTTGTTTGGAAAGAACACATTTTCCGTTTTCTCTATAATTTCTATCACTTTACTGATAGCTGTATGGGTCTGGAAAATTATGAGAAACAGGTGTATTCCAATGTTGTAACATTTCAAAATAAAAGTAATATATTTTGTAAGAGTTGCATCTTCAATTGTCTTTTATTTTACAGGATTTAACTGTAATGAATACATTTTAATAAAAGTGGAACAAGCAAGTATATCTTATTATTAGTATGCTTGCGGTAGCAAAGCACATCTAAGTCCCGTTGACATGATTATTTGCCCCACATTTTTTCGTCTGTGTGTGTATGTATGGGTGGGTATGTGAGGTAGTGAGTGAGAGAGCGAGAGCAAGAGAGAGAGTACCTGTAGTGCATTCCTGACCATCAGGCACAAGTGCAGAGACAGGATGATGTGGTCATCAAAGTTGTGGATACCCTCCTTCCACTCCTGGTATCTGTAAATCATGCCACAGTTCAGGCATGATTTCCTGTATGTTGATATTCCTAAAAACACAGTCCAACCAAAGATCATGATTATTGCTTTTATGTCATTTGAGATTAGTAGAAACATTTTTTTCTGTTTTTAATGTACATATAAATTATGTCACCCATTAACACAATAGAAAGACCTGTGATGGTACCAACCTTCAACTACACCTGTGCTTGTCAGGATCTTGCCTTTCGCTGTTATCAGCTGTTCACAGAGTGTGTATTCACATTCTACACACTTTGTTTCACTGGGGATAAGGTGCTTAGGAAAGCTGTCATCTCTTCTTCCCTCTCTCGACTGCTCTATGAGAGCCTGGGGTATATTTGCCGGGAGCTTTTTGTGGTTGAGGAGGTATTTAAGCATCCTTGCAATTTCTCTGTCATCTGGTGGATAACTGTCCTCGTTAGAGTCGCTGTCGTATTGGACTGTGCTGATCTCGGTAGGATTAAGTGTCTCTTCCTCTGTGCTCTTCACCTTCCTAAAAAGCTCCCTCTTTGTTACAAACAGATGCCATTTAGCAACAGCTTTATGGATACAGGATTGTCTCGCTTTAGAGCAGGGACAATGCCAGGTGTTTTGCTTTGCATCATATGCCACAATAACTCTTCCCAACCTGCTGTAGTATGTTACCCTTTTTTCATAAACGGATATATGAAATTTAGATGGTGGACCACCTACAGTCAGGTGCACAGACAGAGGCACACCCTCAGCATCAGCATTTTTTTGAGGCAACGCAAGAGGCCGGCCTTACGCTCCTCACCAAACCACTTGTTTTCCACCATTCTTTCCAAGGCCTCACCTGGTAGTGTCACGGTTTGACCGTCAGTGCGTGGGCAATACAATAATGATTGGATGTGGTGGCACTCGAAAGGCAACATCCCGCTCCTTTGAGCAAAGTCAGCATTCAAACAACACTGGTCGACCTCACAGATGATCTGTGCTGGCCCCCACATATTCTTGATTACATGTATGGGTGTTGCAGGACCACAAAAAGATTTTTCAACTGCAAACACACCATGTGTAGCATCGATACACTGACAGGCCAAAAATCTGTCCTTCGTTATCGTCCCAAGGAGGTTGCTGTGTTTTCTCATGCAGTGTGTTTTGAAGTTTCTTTTGTTTAAAATCAACTTACAATGAGGACAACGGAATTTATTGAGCTTACTTGATGCTTTAGTGGCTGTGGAACATCCTGCAGGAGCCAATGGGTGCCGAGTGGGGGCCACAGGGAACTGAGTGGGGGCCACAGGGAGCTGAGCAGGGGCCACAGGGAACTGAGTGGGGGCCACAGGGAGCTGAGCGGGGGCCACAGGGAGCTGAGGGAACTGAGTGGGGGCCACAGGGAGCTGAGCGGGGGCCAAAGGGAGCTGAGGGAGCTGAGCGGGGGCCACAGGGAGCTGAGGGAACTGAGTGGGGGCCACAGGGAGCTGAGCGGGGGCCACAGGGAGCTGAGGGAACTGAGTGGGGGCCACAGGGAGCTGAGCGGGGGCCACAGGGAGCTGAGGGAGCTGAGCGGGGGCCACAGGGAGCTGAGGGAACTGAGTGGGGGCCACAGGGAGCTGAGCAGGGGCCACAGGGAGCTGAGCGGGGGCCACAGGGAACTGAGCGGGGGCCACAGGGAGCTGTGCAGGGGCTGCAGCTTGCACCTCCTCCTGGTGTATTTGTAGGTGCCTTACCAATTGCAATCGATTTATTAGTGTTGCTGCACAATAGCAACAATGAAAATGTGTTGCCGTCCGACAACTTAATCCACACTTGATTATTGTGAACCCTGTAAGAGAGGAATTAAGGGAGTAAGATTCATACTTGTGAAAAAATACAAATTAATTCATTTGTGTAATATTTTAGATAAGCACCTTTGTGTTTCACTGACGAATGGCCTTTTATATGTTTGTCAACCTTATATTTTGCACCCACGTATTTACAGTAGGGACAGTGGAACAGTTCACTGTTGGTGATGTTATTAATGTTTGGTGTATCACCATCCAAAAGTATACTAATGTGTCTCTATAGATCAGAGGGGAAAAGAATAAACATTAAAAGGCACAGCATCACTTAAACCCCTGCTAAAACATAACTTTTATCATCTGAAATTGACACTGAAATTTTTATCTTTTTTACCACATTGACGTCATCAGGGATGGCCTCAGGAAGAGGAAGTAAATCAGCCTGAGCTTGACCACGGAGAGCATGAGAGGTCTCCAGCCCAGGATGTGGGGCTCCATGTTGCGGGGGGTACCGCAGTGGGACACCTGTCACACACACACACACACACGTACGAAGGCAACACAAGGTCAATCAAAATAGCTGTGGGTAACAAATGGACACAAAGAATGAATAAATGAATGTATTTCATTACATTTATTTTGATCATTGTCAACGCAGAATTCCAACATAAAAATGTAATGCACTATGCAAAAAGTAAGGCAATGCATTAAATGGTGATATTCAAATCCTGTTATTATGCCTTATCATACTGTAATTCAAATGAATGATTTATTGATTACCTTCTTCATTTCTCTCAGACATACTCTAGGGTAGAAATACACACAAATATAGCTCATTAGTTACTGTTTTTATAAACCAGGATATGAAATATAATTTTTTTAAGCATTGCAGTGAACCTACCTGACCAGAGAAAATCAGGACACAGACAGTCAGTCAGACAGTCAGTCAGGGGTTCTTAAAAGAACTGTTGGTTTTGTAATGTGTGTGTTATGTGGTGAAATGTCGTGGTGCAGTGTGCGTGTGCGAGCTGTGGTAGGATGTAGACAAAATATACTGGCAAATCTGGAGGGGAAAAGCAAAATTTAAATCAGATTTCAATGTTTCACGAAACATATTCTACCAATGTGGTTTAGAGAATATTACATTAGTTTATAATGTACAATATCGAAGTTGGTATTTATTCGTTTCGAAACCGGGTTGCTTTCGCGGTTAAAGGTAGTCAGAGAGCGGCAACTTACCTCAAGGCAGAAAAGCGCGCAGTAGTATGGACTCAGACGGAAATACGTCATCCGGCTTCCTGCTTCAACGTTTGGACCAGCCCACATTGAGGGAAAATAAGCCCCTCCTCGATCTGCAGGCTGCAGTCAGGGGTTACTCTCCCGTATTAGGACAGCCAAGACGGAAAGACCAAATTAAGACAATGCTGTGTTAGAAGTTTATTTGATGAAGATAAGGGCTTCCCGTCAACGTGCTCTTAAAATGTACACCAAGTACGGGCTACAAGTTGAGAAATTTACTCCAATGTCACTTTGATTGATTGATTGAGACTTTTATTAGTAGGTTGCACAGTAAAGTACATATTCCGTACAATGGGTGAGGGCGGACCTACGTCACTTCCGCCTACCAATCGCCTAGCAACCGGGAATTCGTTGAAAACAAACCAGCTCACAGCGAACACAGCATTGACAGAAAAAGCATTTAACGAGCGTTGTGGCTTGGAAGTCGGCGTTAAATCCTTCATTTACACATTTTTACTTATTCGCATATCGTGTGAAAAAACGAAAATGTATTATTTGCGTCAGACTCGTCTCAGTGAACTTTATAGCTTCTCAGGCTTAGCTTAGCTTGCTAGTTAGCTTAGCCTGCGCGCTACTAAGAAAGAGACGCGGATGTTATCAACAACTTTGTGTGAACACGCCGTACTTGTTGGAGCCCACGTCGAAGAAGAAGCGCTTGTTGTCCACAGTCATCGACGAGCCCTCCGGCAGCTCCGCGGGCTCCTCGTCCACGTCGTAATCGTCAATAAGTTTGGCCAAAGCGTTGCGGAACTCGATAAGTCCCTGCGCCGGGAGCGCGATGGTCTGACCCCAAGCCGGGCCCCCTGTTCACGGTCTGCCGGATCCTCAAGAACCGTCCCCGCTGGTTCTCTTTCAGGTCCATGTAGTACTTCCGATTCTCCCGCACTAGGAACTCGCTTTTCAGGGCCCGCCGCGGCTCATCCTGCACCATGCCCGGGTTGCTGGGACCCAACTGGGCGTAGTGTTCGATGAAGTCCCTCAAGTAGTCGCGGAACTCGACCGCCACCGGCCCCGACTTCGGCTGCGAGCCATTTGTCTCGTCTCTGTGGGCTTTTATCACGCTTTGGCAGAACAAAATACAACCTTTGTTTTCCCTGTTTCCAGTTGTGGTTAGCACAACCAAAAACAACACAGTTTTTCGGCATTTTGGAGGCAGAATGACGGGTTTAACCAGCGTAGGTCGACAGGTTAAAGAGTAATGGCAACGGTTTGTTTTCAACGCCAGTCTGGTTGCTATGGCTCGAAGAACCCGTATGTAGCTCAGTTGCCCGGATGTCGGCCCTCACCCATTGACCACCAAATGGTAACACCCGAATAAGTTTTTCAACTTGTTTAAGTCGGGGTCCACTTAAATTGATTCATGATACAGATATATACTATCATATATACTATCATCATAATACAGCCATCACACAAGATAATCACATCGAATTATTTACATTATTTACAATCAGGGATGTGGAGGGGGTGGGGGGTAGGATATGGACAGCAAGTAGTGGACATATAGAGAGAGAGAGAGAAAGAGAGCGAGAGAGAGAGAAAGAGAGAGAGAGAGAGATCAGAAGGCATAAGAAAAAGTATCTGCATTTGATTGTTTACATTTGATTATTAGCAATCCGGGGAGGGTGTTAGTTTAGAGTTGTAGCTGCCTGGAGGTGAACTTTTAGTGCGGTTTTGAAGGAGGATAGAGATGCCCTTTCTTTTATACCTGTTGGGAGCGCATTCCACATTGATGTGGCATAGAAAGAGAATAAGTTAAGACCTTTGTTAGTTTGGAATCTGGGTTTAACGTGGTTAGTGGAGCTCCCCCTGGTGTTGTGGTTATGGCGGTCATTTGCGTTAAGGAAGTAGTTTGACATGTACTTCGGTATCAGGGAGGTGTAGTGGATTTTATAGACTAGGCTCAGTGAAAGTTGTTTAACTCTGTCCTCCACCTTGAGCCAGCCCACTTTAGAGAAGTGGGTAGGAGTGAGGTGGGATCTGGGGTGGAGGTCTAGAAGTAACCTGACTAGCTTGTTCTGAGATGTTTGGAGTTTAGATTTGAGGGTTTTGGAGGTGCTAGGGTACCAGGAGGTGCATGCGTAATCGAAAAAGGGTTGAACGAGAGTTCCCGCCAGAATCCTCAAGGTGCTTTTGTTGACCAGAGAGGAGATTCTGTAGAGAAATCTCGTTCGTTGGTTAACCTTTCTGATTACCTTGGTTGCCATTTTATCACAGGAAAGGTTAGCCTCTAGAATGGAACCTAGGTAGGTGACCTCATCTTTCCTGGTGATAACAATGTCACCCACTTTTATGGTGAAGTCATTGACTTTCTTAAGGTTGATGTGGGACCCAAACAGGATGTATTCTGTTTTACCCAAGTGTATGGATAGCTTGTTGTCAGCGAGCCAGGTGCAAGTTCTACACAGCTCAGCACTGAGGATTTTCTCCACCTGTGACTTGTCCTTGTCTGATACCAGCAAGGCAGAGTCATCCGCAAACAAAAACAATTCACAGTCGCATGCCGATGACATGTCATTTATGTATATTAGGAACAGTAAAGGTCCCAATATACTGCCTTGGGGGACTCCACAGCTCACCGAGAGGGGGGGGAGGGGGGGGACACGGTGCCGTTCACCTCTACCACCTGCTCCCTCCCCTCCAAGTAAGATTGCATCCAGCTCCATGAGGTTTTGTTAAATCCGATTGCTCTGAGCTTATCCAACAGTATAGCGTGGTTAACGGTGTCAAAGGCCTTCTGAAGGTCCAGCATGACCATGCCGCAGTATTTGCCCGCGTCCACCTCATGTTTGATGTGGTCGGTCAGATAGAGAAGACAAGTGTCAGTGGAGTGGTTAGTTCTGAAGCTGGATTGGAATTTGTACATGAGTTTATTAGTGGCAAGGTAACTATCGACCTGGTGCAAAAAACTGCCTTGCAAAAAAAACAAGAAAAAAAAACATTAAAGACTTGGAGTGAAACATGGGCACTGCTCGGAACGTTTTTAGGTGTTCTTTTAATCAAATTAAGAACATAATTATGCTGTCAGCATACATGAATTAAAGTCACGTAAACTGTAACCATTTATTTGATTTAAACCAAATAAATGCAGCCTGTGTGCACAGTTTTTGAGTAATATAGATACCATTCATCCATTGTCTACCGCTTATTCCCTTCGGGGTCGGGGGGCGCTGGAGCCTATCTCAGCTACAATCGGGCGGAAGGTGGGGTACACCCTGGACAAGTCGCCACCTCATCGCAGGGCCAACACAGATAGACAGACAACATTCACACTCACATTCACACTAATATAGATACAATATATATATTTTAAATAATTACATTATGGTGTCATGCCTCTATTGTCGAGGCGGCTGATTGGAGCTGTGGCCGCAAGGCGGTTGGTGCCTGTCGTGGCGGTAATCCTAGAACCCGCTGGTGGTCACCAGCAGTGAGGGATGCCGTCAAGCTGAAGAAAGAGTCCTTCGGGTCCTTTTGGCTCATGGGACTCCAGAGGCAGCGGACAGGTACCGACAGGCCAAGCGAAGTGCGACTTCAGCGGTCGCGGAGGTAAAAACTCGGACATGGGAGGAGTTTGGGGAAGCCATGGAAAACGACTTACGGACGGCTTCGAAGCGATTCTGGTCCACCATCCGCCGCCTCAGGGGGGGGAAGCAGTGCACTGTCAACACCGTGTATGGTGAGGATGGTGTGCTGCTGACCTCTACTGCAGCTGTTGTAGATCGGTGTAGGGAATACTTCGAAGACCTCCTCAATCCCACCAACACATCTTCCTATGAGGAAGCAGTGCCTGGGGAATCTGTGGTGGGCTCTCCTATTTCTGGGGCTGAGGTTGCCGAGGTAGTTAAAAAGCTCCTCGGTGGCAAGGCCCTGGGGGTGGATGAGATCCGCCCGCAGTTCCTTAAGGCAGTGGTTCTCAAATGGGGGTACGGGTACCCCTGGGGGTACTTGAAGGTATGCCAAGGGGTACGTGAGATTTTTTTTAAATATTCTAAAAATAGCAACAATTCAAAAATCCTTTATAAATATATTTATTGAATAATACTTCAACAAAATATGAATGTAAATTCATAATCTGAACATCAAATCAAGTAGGCTATTTCATTCATTACAATGCAATATTCAGTGTTGACAGCTAGATTTTTTTGTGGACATGTTCCATGAATATTGATGTTAAAGATTTTTTATTTTTTTTGAAGAAATGTTTAGTGTTAAATTCATCAATCTAGATGGATCTCTATTACAATCCCCAAAGAGGGCACTTTAAGTTGATGATTACTTCTATGTGTAGAAATCTTTATTTATAATTGAATCACTTGTTTATTTTTCAACAAGTTTTTAGTTATTTTTATCTTTTTTCCAAATAGTTCAAGAAAGACCACTACAAATGAGCAATATTTTTTTATACAATTTAATAAATCAGAAACTGATGACATAGTGCTGTATTTTACTTCTTTATCTCTTTTTTTTCAACCAAAAATGCTTTGCTATGACTGAAAAATTTTTCACAGGGGGTACATCACTGAAAAAAGGTTGAGAACCACTGCCTAAAGGCTCTGGAGGCTGTGGGGCTGTCTTGGTTGACAAGACTCTGCAACATCGCGTGGACATCGGGGACGGTACCTCTGGATTGGCAGACCGGGATGATGGTTCCTCTCTTTAAGAAGGGGAACCGGAGGGTGTGTTCCAACTATCATGGGATCACACTCCTCAGCCTTCCCGGTAAGGTCTATTCAGGTGTACTAGAGAGGAGGCTACGCCGGATAGTCAAACCTCGGATCCAGGAGGAACAGTGTGGTTTTCGTCCTGGTCGTGGAACGGTAGACCAGCTCTATACTCTCGGCAGGGTCCTTGAGGGTGCATGGGAGTTTGCCCAACCAGTCTACATGTGCTTTGTGGACTTGGAGAAGGCATTCGACCGTGTGGGGAGTGCTCAGAGAGTATGAAGTATCGGACTGTCTGATTGTGGCTGTCCGCTCCCTGTATGATCAGTGTCAGAGCTTGGTCCGCATTGCCGGCAGTAAGTCCTACCTGTTTCCAGTGAGGGTTTCCAAGGCTGCCCTTTGTCACAGATTCTGTTCATAACTTTTATGGACAGAATTTCTAGGCGCAGTCAGGGCGTTGAGGGGATCCGGTTTGGTGGCTGCAGGATTAGGTCTCTGCTTTTTGCAGATGATGTGGTCCTGATGGCTTCAACTGGCCAGGATCTGTGAAGCGACTGGGATGAGAATCAGCACCTCCAAGTCCGAGTCCATGGTTCTCGCCCGGGAAGAGGTGGAGTGCCACTCCAAGTTGGGGAGGAGATCTTGCCCCAAGTGCAGGAGTTCAAGTACCTCGGAGTCTTGCTCACGAGTGGGGGAAGAGTGGACCGTGACATCGACAGGCGGATCGGTGCTGCGTCTTCAGTAATGCGGACGCTGTATCGTTTCGTTGTGGTGAAGAAGGAGCTGAGCCGGAAGGCAAAGCTCTCAATTTACCGGTCGATCTACGTTCCCATCCTCACCTATGGTCATGAGCTTTGGGTTATGACCGAAAGGACAAGATCACGGGTACAAGCGGCCGAAATGAGTTTCCTCCGCCGGGTGGCGGGGCTCTCCCTTAGAGATAGGGTGAGAAGCTCTGTCATCCGGGAGGAGCTCAAAGTAAAGCCGCTGCTCCTCCACATCGAGAGGAGCCAGATGAGGTGGTTCGGGCATCTGGTCAGGATGCCACCCAAACGCCTCCCTATGGAGGTGTTTGGGGCACGTCCGACCGGCAGGAGGCCACAGGGAAGACTCAGGACACATTGGGAAGACTATGTCTTCCGGCTGGCCTGGGAACGCCTCGGGATCCCCCGGGAGGAGCTGGACGAAGTGAGTGGGGAGAGGGAAGTCTGGGCTTCTCTGCTTAGGCTGCTGCCCCCGCGACCCCACCTCGGATAAGCAGAAGAAAATGGATGGATGGATGGTGTCATTCATTTATTAGGATTGTAATTTTAAAAAATAAATGGATAATATAAATGTGGCATTAATTAATTTATTGCAAGATGTAATATATTTAACTATAAAATTAGCTATTTTAAATGTTAGCTGAATATTTCCCCTCCTTTTAACAGAATATGAACACCTAAGAAGTCTTGAGTAGCTTAGGCCTTGGTTCTGAATGTAATGGTGTAACCGAGTCATGAAGTGCCAGCCTGCGGAGACACTTCGGAGGAGGAGGGTGCGTGTGCTCGGCACGCATGTCAAGTTAACTTTCAGTTTCGGTTGCTGCCAAGGCTTGGTGGACAAAAGCCTGAGAGACGGGCGACCATTTTAGAGATTGCTTTGATCTTTCGATGGCACGGTTCATTCTCTCACAGCGCTGGCATTTCCATTGGTTGTACTTTTTTTTTGTAGGATAAATTGTTCAATTCTAGTCACTTTTTATTTTAGACAACCTTAGAACTAAGTCCTTAGTCCTAATAATATGCTTAATTGATCATGTAAATAAAGAATCATTTCACAATTTAATCATACCTTTCAAGAGTTAATTCATTATTCTATGTTTGATTGATTTATTGCAGCATTTATGTATTTAATTCCAATTTTAATGAATTAATTAACACATTTAAGTCACTATTTGAAGATGTATGTATTCATTTTATTCTGTCCCATTTGACCCTCCATAGTAAAAAGGCCTAAGGTACAGAGAAAAATTTGAATTTGTTATACTAATACAACAAAGCTGACATGCAGGCTGTTTTCTTTATGTATATATACCTCCAAAGTTACGATACTCCCGTATACTAAAGTAATGTCCAATCATTACCTTATAAAATTCGAAGTTCTGACTCATTGTCAACAAACTAATAATAATAATAACTACTATAGCAGCCGCAACATTAATGCTGCCACAACGACGACTCTTACTGACCTACTGCCTTCGGTAATGGCACCATTCCCGAATTATGTGGGCTCTATTGATAACCTCACTAACAACTTTAACGACGCCCTGCGCAACACCATTGATAGTGTAGCACCGCTAAAGCTAAAAAGGGCCCCTAAAAGGTGTACCCCATGGTTTACAGAAGAAACTAGAGCCCATAAATTATCATGTAGAAAGCTGGAACGTAAATGGCGCGCGACTAAACTTGAGGTTTTCCATCAAGCATGGTGTGATAGTTTAATAACTTATAAACGCATGCTTACCTTAGCTAAAGCTAAATATTACTCAAATCTCATCCACCTCAACAAAAATGATCCTAAATTTTTGTTTAGTACAGTAGCATCGCTAACCCAACAAGGGACTCCTCCCAGTAGCTCCACCCACTCGGCAGATGACTTTATGAATTTCTTTAATAAGAAAATTGAAGTCATTAGAAAGGAGATTAAAGACAATGCATCCCAGCTACAACTAGGTTCTATTAACACAGATACGACTGTATATACGACGGATACCGCCCTCCAAATTAGTTTCTCTCTCTTTGATGAAATAACATTAGAGAAATTGTTAAGATGTGTAAATGGGACAAAACAAACAACATGTTTACTTGACCCATTTCCTGGGAAACTTATCAAGGAACTTTTTGTATTATTAGGTCCATCAGTGCTAAATATTATAAACTTATCATTTTCCTCTGAAACTGTTCCCCTAGCATTCAAAAAAGCGGTTATTCATCCTCTACTCAAAAGACCTAACCTCGATCCTGACCTCATGGTAAACTACCTTCCCACCTTCCGTTTATCTCGAAAATCCTCGAAAAAATGGTTGCACAGCAGCTAAATGAACACTTAGCGTCTAACAATCTCTGTGAACCTTTTCAATCCGGTTTCAGGGCAGACCACTCTACGGAGACAGCCCTCGCAAAAATGACTAATGATCTATTGCCAACGATGGATTCTGATACGTCATCTATGTTGCTGCTTCTTGATCTTAGCGCCGCTTTCGATACCGTCGATCATAATATTTTATTAGAGCGTATCAAAACACGTATTGGTTTGTCAGACTTAGCCTTGTCTTGGTTTAACTCTTATCTTACTGACAGGATGCAGTGCGTCTCCCATAAAAATGTGACATCGGACTATGTTAAGGTAACGTGCAGAGTCCCCCAGGGTTCGGTTCTTGGCCCTGCACTCTTTAGTATTTACATGCTGCCGCTAGGTGACATCATACGCAAATACGGTGTTAGCTTTCACTGTTATGCTGATGACACTCAACTCTACATGCCCCTAAAGCTGACCAACACGCCGGATTGTAGTCAGCTGGAGGCGTGTCTTAATGAAATTAAACAATGGATGTCCGCTAACTTTTTGCAACTCAACACTAAGAAAACGGAAATACTGATTATCGGTCCTGCTCAACACCGACATCTATTTAATAATACCACCTTAACATTTGACAACCAAACAATTACACAAGGCGACTCGGTAAAGAATCTGGGTATTATTTTCGACCCAACTCTCTCGTTTGAGTCACACATTAAGAGTGTTACTAAAACGGCCTTCTTTCATCTCCGTAATATTGCTAAAATTCGTTCCATTTTGTCCACTAGCGACGCTGAGATTATTATTCATGCGTTCGTTATGTCTCGTCTCGACTACTGTAACATATTATTTTCGGGTCTCCCTATGTCTAGCATTAAAATATTACAGTTGGTACAAAATGCGGCTGCTAAACTTTTGACAAGAACAAGAAAGTTTGATCATATTACGCCTATACTGGCTCACCTGCACTGGCTTCCTGTGCACTTAAGATGCGACTTTAAGGTTTTACTACTTACGTATAAAATATTACATGGTCTAGCTCCTTCCTATCTTGCTGACTGTATTGTAAATTGAGGGACACACTTATTTACATTATTGAACTGCTTTGGAGTGATTGTAAGGGTTTGATAATAATAATAATACATTTTTATTTATAAAGCACTTTTCATACATTTAAAATGCAGCTCAAAGTGCTTTACATAGTTAAAAACAAAATGAGAAATAACACCCACACCCCATGAAGACAGTCAAACATGTACATAAAAATAAACAAACAACAACAACAACAACAATAATAATAACAACACAATGACAATAGCCAATCACAGGAACCCTCTGGACGTGGAGCTCCAGAGGGCTCTTTGAGGAAACACTAGATGATAAAATAAATGGATTAAAAATAATTAAAATACACATCAGGTAAAAGTCCAAAAATAATATGAAATAAGATAAGATATAATCAAACATAAAAATAAACTACAATATGAAAAACTATAAAATAAAATAAAATACAATAAAAACTGAAATATAAATATAATAAGACCATATAAAACAGGCTAAGATATGATAAAACATAAAAATAAGCTAAGATATGATAAAACATAAAAAATAACTAATACTAATAGAATAATCCTGCACATTGGGCCTAATAATTGTGTAGTAAAGTGGTTTTTGAATTCGAGCAATGTAATCTGAAAGATGTTTAAAATAACAACAATTAATGTTAATATTTTTGAAACAATATGCTTCTCATAACATGAGCATCTGTGTGCATGAGAGAGTGTAAAGAAAAGCATTGCTATAGTTTCACTTCATCTGCCTTTTTTTTACAACCTACTTGAAGTTGTATTTTTTAAAGTCAGTCATTGAGTACTTTGGTACTTTGCCATCAATGCCCCCCTCAAAAAACCTCCTCTCCATCCCTGCCAGCATTTATGTTTAGAAAAGGAAGATGCAAATTGGTTACTATAGAATACAGAAGTACAGTATATAACCAAAATGTGTAAGACCGATGACATGTCAAGTCACAGCACATTTAATTTGAAGGTCAACAAATAAAACATACCAGTGTTAATAAAATAAAATAAATAAAACATACCAGCCCTACATGATTTTTCATTTACATTCAAATTTCGTAATGCAATCGAACAGAATGCAAAAGAGATGGGCTGGCTAGTAAGGCTAGGAAAGAGGTGTAAAATACAGGATGTTTCTGGCCAAAACGGGATACCTGACAAGTATTAGGACTATGATGAGAAGAAAAGTAATAAAACAAGCAACAAGCGAAACAACACACATGAATGTCTAACATCTGGGATGCTGTGTGAACTAGCAAGTCCAGGTGCTTTTTTTATTACACTCATGTGCAGTGCATTTAATGTTTTCAACTAAGATAGCAGTGGAGCCTCCATTCTTCTAACAAGTCAGTAAACCCTTACAATCACTCCAAAGCAGTTTAATAATGTAAATAAGTGTGTCCCTCAACTTACCTCTTTTTCAGCCGACATTTTTTGATCCACTTCTTCCTCCGTAAATCTTGATACATATTGACGATGACCCGCCCTGCTATACTTCTGATTGGCTCATATGAAAAATGCTCAGAGCCAATCAGAAAGAAGGGGCCGTCTAAGCATGCCCGCCCCCAAAGTACCAAAATGAATCATGACAGCGCACAGACCGTGTGGTATTTTAGGCTTCATAATGCGCCACACATTTTCAATGGGAGACAGGTCTGGACTACAGGCAGGCCAGTCTAGTACCCGCACTCTTTTACTATGAAGCCACGTTGATGTAACACGTGGCTTGGCATTGTCTTGCTGAAATAAGCAGGGGCGTCCATGGTAACGTTGCTTGGATAGCAACATATGTTGCTCCAAAACATGTATGTACCTTATTTCAACATTAATGGCGCCTTCACAGCTGTGTAAGTTACCCATGTCTTTGGCACTAATACACCCCCATACCATCCCAGATGCTGGCTTTTCAACTTTGCGCCTATAACTGTAGTTACTGACAGTGGGTTTCTGAAGTGTTCCTGAGCCCATGTGGTGATATCCTTTACACACTCATGTCACTTATTGATGCAGTACAGCCTGAGGGATCGAAGGTCACGGGCTTAGCTGCTTACGTGCAGTGATTTCTCCAGATTCTCTGAACCCTTTGATGATATTACGGAGCGTAGATGGTGAAATCCCTAAATTCCTTGCAATAGCTGGTTGAGAAAGGTTTTTCTTAAACTGTTCAACAATTTGCTCACGCATTTGTTGACAAAGTGGTGACCCTCGTCCCATCCTTGTTTGTGAATGACTGAGCATTTCATGGAATCTACTTTTATACCCAATCATGGCACCCACCTGTTCCCAATTTGCCTGTTCACCTGTGGGATGTTCCAAATAAGTGTTTGATGAGCATTCCTCAACTTTATCAGTATTTATTGCCACCTTTCCCAACTTCTTTGTCACATGTTGCTGGCATCAAATTCTAGAGTTAATGATTTGCAAAAAAAAAATGTTTATCAGTTTGATCGTCAAATATGTTGTCTTTGTAGCATATTCAACTGAATATGGGTTGAAAATGATTTGCTAATCATTGTATTCCATTTATATTTACATCTAACACAATTTCCCAACTCATATGGAAACGGGGTTTGTATTTATGTGTGTGTGAGTATTACTTATGTATACGTAAGCTGATATGCAGGCTGTTTTCTTTAACATATATACAGTCGCAATCAAAAGTTTACATACACTTGTAAAGAACATAATGTCATGGCTGTCTTGAGTTTCCAATAATTTCTACAACTCTTATTTTTTTGTGATGAAGTGATTGGAGCACATACTTGTTTGTCACAAAAAATATTCATGAAGTTTGGTTCTTTCATGAATTTATTATTGGTCTACTGAAAATGTGACCAAATCTGCTGGGTCAAAAGTATACGTATAGCAATGTTAATATTTGGTTATATGTCCCTTGGCAAGTTTCACTGCAATAAGGCGCTTTAGGTAGCCATCCACAGGCTTCTGGTTGAATTATTGACCACTCCTCTTGACAAAAATTGGTGCAGTTCAGCTAAATGTGTTGGTTTTCTGACATGGACTTGTTTCTTCAACATTGTCCACACATTTAAGTCAGGACTTTGGGAAGGTCATACTAAACCCTTAATTCTAGCCTGATTTAGCCATTCCTTTACCACTTTTCGCGTGTGTTTGGGGTCATTGTCCTGTTGGAACACCCAACTGCACCCAAGACCCAACCTCCGGGCTGATGATTTTAGGTTGTCCTGAAGAATTTGGAGGTAATCCTTATTTTTCATCGTCCCATTTAAAGCACCAGTATTTATATATATATATATATACACATTATATACGTGTATATATATATATAAATATATGTATTCATATATATATATACACACACAATATACATATATATTGTATATTTAACATGTAAAGTGACTTTGGGTACTTAGAAAAGCGCTATACAAATCCCAGGTATTATTATTATTATACATATATATATATAAATATATACTGTATGTATGTATATATATATATATATATATATATATATATATATATATATATATATATATATATATATATATATATAAATAAATTATATATTATATTTTGTATATGAATTATATATATATATATATATATATATATATATATATATATATATATATATATATATATATATATATATACATACATATATATAAAAATAAATTATATATTATATTTTTATATAAAATATATATATATATTTTTTTTTTATATCAATTATATATCCTTATATAGGGCAGCACGGTGGAACAGGGGTTAGTGCATGTGCCTCAAAATACAAAGGTCCTGAGTAGTCCTGAGTTCAATCCCGGGCTCGGGATCTTTCTGTGTTCTCTCCAGGTACTCCGGCTTCCTTCCACCACCAAAGACATGCATCTGGGGATAGGTTGATTGGCAACACTAAATTGGACCTAGTGCGTGAATGTGAGTGTTGTCTGTCTATCTGTGTTGGCCCTGTGATGAGGTCGCGACTTGTCCAGGGTGTACACCGCCTTCCGCCCGAATGCAGCTGAGATAGGCTCCAGCACCCCCCACGACCCCAAAAGGGACAAGCGGTAGAAAATGGATGGATGGCTATATTTATATATAAATAAATAATATACTATATTTATAATATATATATATATATTATGTATATAATATATATATATATAGGGTAAAGAAAACAGCCTGCATGTCAGCAGATTGAAGGTTTTTACTTGGTTAGTGTTGCAATACAATCCTTTATAATAGTGACCCTTTTATCAGGATTTTTGAGCTTCCTTTTCATGACTAAGTAAAACATAACTTTAAAGAAGGTTATAGGCAGCAGAGTTAGTCCTGATTGTGTCATAGTGATCTTAGGTCCATAATTCAGCATGCCTTATGACATAAGTGCAGAGCAGCATATCACAGGTCAGGATCCAGCTCCTACTGGAAATGTGAACTTCTGTTCAATTATTGACAGAGTTCAGGAGCGGGGTAAGAGGCACACATTGAACATGTGATTTTCTTAAAAAAAGATCAAATAATTTAATATTGGTATTAAATATATATAATATTTAATATACCCTTGTTCAACATTTGTTTCAAGGCGTATTGTGCAGTGTTAAATAATGCAGTGCAGTTAGTCAACTCTCAGTTAGGCACTTGTCAACCATCCAGAAGCTCAGAATTTAAATACATTACTGCGTGAAAACACAATTCCGAGAGTACACTTCTGCATCCTTTAAATGGCCAGAGCAGCTCTGTGCGGCGGCTCAGACTTGACCTGATCTCTTCTCATATCTTCTCCGCTTCCCTCTTCAGGACTTCAGGCCAAGGTAAGCCATGGTTTGCTCATAGATTGTCCACGCCATGGCTACCACCAGCGTCCTCCTCAAAGAGCGTGGCACCGCCCCTCTTAAGAAGCCCCTTGGGCCATGTTCCTTGGAGAAGATAAGATACCAATACATCAAATACTGAAAATACTGTACATTTTTGGTAAGAAAAAAGATGTCAAACTAAAATACAGAAATCGCTCAGTTGCCAGAATTTTACCGGGACAAAAAAATTGTGGTAGTTTTTCCATTTACAGTAATATGCTGTAAAAATAAATTCTGGTAACCATAGGTGGATTAATGACCGGGCCTACCGGGCCCAGGCCCAGGGGGCCAGAGGCCCCAAGGGGCCAGGCCAACTTGGCCCCGCGGCCGCGACCCAAGCAAAACTACTTTTGCAAAAATAATAATCTTAAGCCCCAAGGGGCCAGGCCAACTTGGCCCCGCGGCCATGATCCATAGAGGGTAAGAGGCCCCAAGGGGCCAGGTCAACTTGGCCCCGCGGCCGCGACCCACAGAGGGCCAGAGGCCCCAAGGGGCCAGGCCAACATGGCCCCGCGGCCATGATCCATAGACGGTCAGAGGCCCCAAGGGGCCAGGCCAACTTGGCCCCGCGGCCACGATCCATAGAGGGTCAGAGGCCCCAGGGGGCCAGGTCAACTTGGCCCCGCGGCCACGATCCATAGACGGTCAGAGGCCCCAAGGGGCCAGGCCAACTTGGCCCCGCGGCCACGACCCACAGAAGGCCAGAGGCCCCAAAGGGCCAGGCCAACTTGGCCCCGCGGCCGCGAGCCACAGAAGGCCAGAGGCCCCAAGGGGCCAGGTCAACTTGGCCCCGCGGCCACGATCCATAGAGGGTAAGAGGCCCCAAGGGGCCAGGTCAACTTGGCCCCGCGGCCGCGACCCACAGAGGGCCTGAGGTCCTAAGGGGTCAGGCCAACTTGGCCCCGCGGCCATGATCCATAGAGGGCCAGAGGCCCCGAGGGGTCAGGCCAACTTGGCCCCGATCCATAGAGGGTCAGAGGCCCCAAGGGGCCAGGCCAACTTGGCCCCGCGGCCACGACCCACAGAGGCCCCAAGGGGCCAGGCAAAATTGGCCCCGCGGCCATGATCCACAGAGGGCCAGAGGCTCTCAATCATTATTATCAAAGCTAATTCTCAAATTGGATGGATCACACAACCTCACTCACATATTCTTTATCAATTATTAAAGGTTGTTTCTGAATTTTGATCACAGAACTTAATGCAAATATTCTTGATTGATTGACAAAGCTCATTCTCAAATTTTGATTACACAACCTTACTCTGACAAATTATCATTATCAAAAAGCTCTATCTCGAATTTGGATCACAGAATCTCACTCAAGTATTCTTAGCTGTGCCCCTCCCCCATCAAGTCTTTCATAAACCGGTCTGTTCTTTTAGAATCTCCTCATTTGGTATTTTGAACTCGTGAGAGACTGCTCAAAATTTGGTTTCCTTTCCCTCAGTTCAGACTCAGAGATAATTTGAAATCATTCAACAAGAAGTTTAACGCGCGCACACACACACACACACACACACTTGAGTTGAGCATTACTTGGAAATTCTTATATTTTCCATTTTGCTGTTATTATCAGCATCTTCCCATTTTGTCCTTTTCTTTCGAGAAAGTTTACAGTCTGACATTTGTCACTGCTGTCAGTTAATAACTTTTTGGTCTTTGACCCATTTTGTCATTTTCTCGATTCGATCGTCACTGACCACTCTCTCCTGTCTGGCAGACATCGTTGCTGCCATCATAGCTAGCAAGCTGCCTGCAGCGGGTCATCCCTATGTTCCCCGTCCCTATGTTACCCGGGTCCTATGTTCCCCTCTACCGGGGAACTAAGGACCCTTTTTAAAAAAAAGGGTTCTATGTTCCCCGCTGCGGGGAACGTACAACACTTTTTCCAGAAAAGGGTTCTATGTTCCCCGCTGCTTCCAATGCGCGACTAAGTAAGACGCACGCAGACACGCATGACAGAGACGCGTTTAAGTTGTCGAAGGAAGGAAGTTCGCGTTTGAGTTGCTCTATCTGCTGCCGCACGCCCTGTGACAGGTTAGGTTTAGGGATGGTTTTGGTCAGGGCACAATTTCGCCAAAAAAGTGCTCCACAACGCCCTGTGACAGGTTAGGTTTAGGGATAGTTTTGGTCAGGGCACAATTTCGCCAAAAAAAAGTGCTCCACAACGCCCTGTGACAGGTTAGGTTTAGGGATGGTTTTGGTCAGGGCACAATTTCGCAATTTCGCCAGATACAATGCAGGGAACATAGGACCCTTTTTTAGAAAAGGGTCCTAAGTTCCCCGGTCGCATACAAAGACCCAGGAACAACCGGGGAACATAGGACCCGGGGAACATAGGACCCGGGGAACATAGGCACGCTCCCGCCTGCAGATAGCAACATTTTGGTGTCCTTTGGGAAAATATTTAGAAAGAAGACAAAAGTACACACAGTTGTACAACTATTATCTTTATGATCTTTTTTTTGTTAGTTTCTCTGTTACTGTGTGTGGCCAATTAAGCGACTTTTGGCCATACCTGGCTGGTGACATTTAGCGACTTTCTGGTTGATGTTAAGATTAATAATAGCAACAGTTCTCTTCATCTTAATGCAATTTATTGTGTCTGTCTCTCCACATTTTGCCATTAGGTACTTTGAGCTCTTGTTGGTCAGTCACTCTAAGGTACATTGTTGCTGCCATCATAGCTAGCAAGCTGCCTGCAGATAGCGACATTTTGGTGTCCTTTGAGAAATATTAAGAAAGAAGACAAAAGTACAAGACATTGTACGATTACTATCTTTTTAAAATTATTTGTTTCACTGTGTGATTGACCGACTTTGCCGCTAGATTTCGCGTCTTTTGGCCATACCTGGCTAGCGACTAAAAACATCATTTAGCGACTTTTTGGTTGTGAAGATAAGTGGTAAAAGCAGATCTTCCTGTTGGTCTTCCCACATTTTGCCATTTGGTACTTTGCACTCTTCTTGGTCACTCCAAGGCATTTGTCCCTGCCTTCAGCTAGTCACTTGGCTCTTTTGGAATATATTTCACTGTAATTGGCTCTCTCTCTCTCTTTCTCCTCAGTACAAATCAGCCTGTTCCCTTGCCATTCATCACTGACCACTCTGCTCTCCTGTCTGTCAGACATTATTGCTGCTTGCAGATAGCTTGGGGTCCTTAGAGAAAATATCAGAAGAGAAAAGTACACAATTATCTTAATTATCTTTTTTATTCAGTCAGTCCTTCAGTGAGTCCCAGTGTGTTGGCGATTAAGCAACGTTGGCATTCAATTAGCGACTTTTGGCCATACATGGCTGGCGACTCAAAAAACTAGAAAAAAAGTACAAAAAGTTGTACAATTAATATCTTTATTATCCTTAATTCCCCTGAATCCTAGAGTGTGTTGCAATTAAGCAACTTTGCTGCTAGGTTTAGCGACTCTTGTTTTGGGCATACCTGGCTAGCGACTACAAACATTATTCAGCAACTTTTTGGCTGTTAAGATTAACGTTAATAAATTAAATCCTAATACAATTTATTGTGTTGGTCTCGCCATCTTGCTATTAGGTACTTTGAATTCTTGTTGGTCTCTGCTAAGGTATCTGGCTGTTGTCTTTGCCTTCAGTTAGTCACTTGGCTCTGGAATATATTTAACTGTACTTGGCTCTCTCTTTCTCCTCAGTACAAATCAGTCTGTTCCCTTGCCATTTAGACATTTTCTTGATTGGATCATCACTGACCACTCTGCTCTCCTGCTGTCTATCAGACATTGTTGCTCCCATCATAGCTAGCAAGCTGCCTTGGTGTCCTTTGTGAAAATATTTAGATAGAAGACTAAAGTGCACAAAGGTGTACAATTATTATCTTTTCAAAATATTTGTTTCACTGTCAGTGTGATTGACCGACTTTGCCGCTAGATTTCGCGTCTTTTGGCCATACCTGGCTAGCGACTGAAAACATCATTTAGCAACTTTTTGGTTGTGAAGATAAGAGGTAAAAGCAGATCTGCCTGTTGGTCTTTCCACATTTTGCCATTTGGTACTTTGCACTCTTGTTGGTCACTCCAAGGCATTTGTCCCTGCCTTCAGCTAGTCACTTGGCTCTTTTGGAATATATTTCACTGTAATTGGCTCTCTCTCTCTCTTTCTCCTCAGTACAAATCAGTCTGTTCCCTTGCCATTTAGACATTTTCTTGATTCGATCATCACTGACCACTCTGCTCTCCTGCTGTCTATCAGACGAATCAGTTGATTCTCTGCTCTCAATTGTCTATGCTAGTAAGCTGTTATTCTCTGCTTTGGAGTGTTGATGCTGGGTTGCTAGTTTTCTAAATCACCTCACACACTTGAAGGAAGCAGCACCGATCATAAACACACAAACAAACTCACACACACACACACACACACACACACACACACACACACACACACACACACACACACACACACACACACACACACACACACATAGTTGGTTTATCTGTTGTGATAGGCAAAGAGCCAATGTGCAAAGAAAGAAGGGAAATATGGATCATAAACGTTTAAGTGGAGGAGCTAGAAAAAAAATTCAGCAAGAAAAGAAAAAAAAGGAATCAGTTTTACTTGAGAGTGTTCCAAATATCTCCAGCTTCTTCAGTACAAAGACATCTGCTGAAAGCAATTCTATAAATGCTACTGCAAATTCAGCTAAGGTTAGCAATGCACCTGAGCTAGCATGTAGCTCCCAAGATCCTGAGACCACTACAAGTGTAGACACTGAACCAAATGCTTCTGATGCTTATGATTCAACCAATTCAGCAGTAGCCAGTTGCTCGGATGAATGTGAGGTCACTGCACCTCTGGACAGCATAGAAAATGAGCTGAATCTTTCTTCAACACCATCTACAGTGACAACTCTACCTAGTGATCCCGCTAAATGGGCTGAGACCCTCACTGAGTCAATGAAGGAAGTTCTTATTCAAAGAGGTGCAAAATCATTTCACAACCGTCACAGCCATTATCCAGCTTCTGTGAGGAACAGTGGGCTAGGAGGCAAAACCCGATGCCTAAACAATGAACATTTTACTTCACACTTGCCCAATGGACAACGAGTACAAAGAGAGTGGCTGATGTACTCTCCCTCTACTGGTAATGTTTACTGCTTTGCATGCAAACTGTTTTCCCCAAAAACGCATTCTTTTGTGACAGGCTATTGTGATTGGAAACACTCAGAAAGATTTGGTGAACATGAGCGAAGTGCTGAGCACATAACCTGCATGCAAGCAGTCTTGAACCGCGCCAAAGGTGCCACAGTTGATGCAGACCTGTTCAAACAGTTTCAGGCAGAGAGCAGCTATTGGAGGCAGGTGTTACAAAGAGTTGTTGCAGTCATTAAATTCCTTGCAGAAAGGGGCCTTGCATTTAGGGGTAAAAATGAATCGTTAGGGTCTCCTCTCAATGGGAACTACCTTGGTATTCTGGAGGTCCTGGCTGAATTTGATCCCTTTCTAAAGGATCACATCAGAAAGTTTGGGCAGATGGGTCGAGGTAATACCTCATATCTGTCCTCCACCATTTGTGAGGAATTCATTGAATTGATGGGTGCAAAAACCAAACAGGCTATAGCAGATGAACTGCAAGCAAGCAAATACTACTCTATCATTGTGGATTCAACCCCAGATTTATCTCATGTGGACCAATTGACATTCATATTCCGTTTTGTTAGCAAAGAGGGCAGTGTTGTTGAACGCTTTGTGGGTTTTGAGCCCATTACTAGCCATACAGGTGAAAGTTTGGCTAACTGTGTCATGTCTGTGTTGGAAAATCTAGGGTTAGAGCTGTCAAATTGCAGGGGGCAGGCTTATGATAATGCCAGCAACATGTCAGGGAGGTATAATGGGTTGCAGGCTCACTTAAAGAAAAGCAACCCATTAATACACTATATTCCATGTGCAGCTCACTCTTTGAATTTGGTGGGAGTCAACAGCATTGACAGATGTGGAAATGAAGTCTCTAAGTATTTTGACTTGATTCAGTCTATTTACAACTTCACAACTGCATCCACACACCGATGGGACAGGGTATTTGGCAATTCCAACATAGATCTCACACTTAAAGCTTTATCCAACACGCGTTGGAGTTGCCGTGCAGAATCTACCAAAGCACTGTGGCAGAACTACAGTAAAATAAAAGCAGCACTACAGGTTATTTCCACTGATGACACAGAGAAACGAGACACACAAACTGAAGCTGACAGTCTAGTGCGGAAGCTGGATTCACTTGAGATGGCCTTCATGGCAGGCTTTTGGGACACTGTTCTGTCCAGATTTCAGGCCACAAGTCTGCAACTTCAAAAAGCAGACATGGACCTTGGTACAGCAGTTAGATTGCTGGAATCTCTGCGCACCTTTGTTCTCTCCCAAAGAGATCTATTTGATCATTTTGAGCAGAAAGCCTTAAACATGTTGGGTGGCACCCCATCTTACAGGGCTGAACGGACGAGGAAACGTAAAAAGTTTGCTGATGAATCAGCATCCCCAGATGTTGTGCTTGAGGGAAGGCAACTGTTTCAAATAGAGACATTTATTGCCTCTATTGATCAACTGAGTTCAAGCCTTAATCACCGTCTGGAGGCCTACAAACATCTGAACAATTTGTTCAGTGTCCTTTTCTCTTTGGATACAGAGTCCAATGCTTCAGTCCTTCACAAGGCCAAGATTCTCACTGAATCATACCCATCTGACCTCAATGAAAGTCTTGGACAGGAGCTTATACAGTTCAAATCTTTTATACAGCTCAACAACACTGATGAGGAGAGGACCCCTTCAGGACTGCTCAAAACAATAATACATTTTGGACTACAGCCTACGTTTCCTAATACATACATTGCGCTACAGATTTTTCTCACTCTACCGGTCAGTAACTGTGAGGGAGAACGCTCATTCTCTCTTTTGTCAAGAGTAAAAAATGAGCTGCGCACAAGAATGACTCAGAAAAGATTAAATGCGTTATCTCTAATGGCAATTGAGAGTGAGCTGACAAGAGAGTTGGACTTCAATGATGTGGTGGATGATTTTGCAAAATTGAAAGCACGAAAGAAACCCCTTGCTTAAAGGTGCACTGTGTAAGATTTTTAGGTTATTTCCAGAATTCACCCATTCACTAATGTTAGGCTACCTGTTTTCATGAATACTTACCACCACCATAAAATTCTAAGTATCCATTATGACTTGGAGAATTGCACTTTTGCCATTTCTGGGAAGTGTCACCTGGATTGTGAAGATAGGATTGACTTTAGGCAGAAGCTTGGTGCTTTCTCTGGCAAACTGAACCTCAAGCTTCATTCTCTGCAGCTTTGCATTCTTGTGCAGACTTTCATCCACAAGGAACTTTTCAACTTCCCCACTATCGTGAAGGGGCCATCAAAAGATTTCAGTGTGTCCAGCATGTCTAGTCTCTTACTCTCCTTTCTTTGAGCCATCTCTTGTTTCTCATCTGCCCTACTCTCGAATTTTGCCTTCATGAATTTACTCCAGTTGAGTTCAACCTCCCTTTTTGCTTGTGCTGCTGCCTTGAAACCTCTGAAGCTCCTGGCTCTTCTGTAAAATTATTGACCTATTGACTGCGTTCAGTGTGCCCAACTTCTTCAGTTTGTAGTCCACCTTGCCACATTGTCTCTCCATCCCAATGTTGTGCACAGGGGTGCCATCAATGTTACTAGCCTGTTCACTGACAGGGTCCATTGGGAAGGTCTCCTCATCCATCCTCTGCCTGGCCAGGACAGTCTTCAGATGGGGCAGCATGAGATCTGTCAGCTGCTTCACTTCATCCAAGTATTCGGCAGCCACGTCTGACACTGAGTTCAGGACATGTCCAGTGCCTGTCCAGCCACTATAGCATTCTTGGAAATGGGCTATCTTGACCTGCATGCAGCCCTTGTACCATGAACTGGCCTACACCTTTCTTTGTGGTGCTCTCCGATGCATGTTATCATTTTACCTTTCTCCTTCTCCTCAAGCTTAACCACAAATAGATACAGACTTTGAGCCTCAATTTGCTGCACAGCTGCCGTTATGCCAATGTGTTTTCCTAAGATATTATTTTATTTTTAATGATAGAAGGGAGGAAAAGGGGGCAAAAATCATGTCCGATTTAGTTTTTTGGGTGGGTTGGGGGGTTTATTTCATGATAGCTACCAACTTCCAATACATAATATCTCTCAAATGACCCAATGCACCATCACTGAAGTGGGCGTAATCATTTTCAAAAATGTTTATTTTTAGGCCATTTATCCCCTCCCCCTGTGTCTGTGTGAAACCTGTGCTTGTCAGTGTCTGTGTGGTATACCTAATAGTGTGTGTGCAGTATGTGCACTCTTCTGTACAGTACAGTGTGCATGTCTGTTCACAGTATACAGTATTTCTTGCATAGTGCGTGCGTGTGTGTGCGCCCACACGCGCGGGGGGTTGAGGGGCCAAGACCATGTCAGGCCCAGGGGGCCAAAATTTCTTAATCCGCCCCTGCTGGTAACTGAGATGCCAGTTTTGACTATAAAATTTACAGATTGTTTTTTACAGTGTAATAAAAGAAGAAAACAAATATATATACCGGTATATACAGTATATATAACAATCAAATTATATCATAAAGCAATTCACTGTTACAATCAGCCCCATAACTGCACTGTGGCCCCCAGTTGGAGCCCTGTTGTAGATAGTGTGACAAAAAAATATTGTAATAAATAATAATATAACACATTTATTAAAATTACATTTGGTATAATAATTTAAAGAAAAGTAATAGATGTTTTGCTGTCCAAACCAGAAAAACAAGTAGCGGTATGGTTTAAAATATTCCATTAGTAAAAATTCCAATAAAATAACTTAAATTATAAATAAGGACTTAAAGGCCTACTGAAATGAATTTTTTTTATTTAAACGGAGATAGCAGATCTATTCTATGTGTCATACTTGATCATTTCGCGATATTGCCATATTTTTGCTGAAAGGATTTAGTATAGAACAACGACGATAAAGATTGCAACTTTTGGTATCTGATAAAAAAAGGCTTGCCCCTACCGGAAGTAGCGTGACGTAGTCAGTTGAACATATACGCAAAGTTCCCTATTGTTTACAATGATGGCCGCATGAAGTGAGAGAGATTCGGACCGAGAAAGCGACAATTTCCCCATTAATTTGAGCGAGGATGAAAGATTTGTGGATGAGTAAAGTGCAAGTGAAGGACTAGTGGGGAGTTGAAGCTATTGAGATAGGGAAGATGCTGTGAGAGCCGGGGGTGACCTGATATTCAGCTGGGAATGACTACAACAGTAAATAAACACAAGACATATATATACTCTATTAGCCACAACACAACCAGGCTTATATTTAATATGCCACAAATTAATCCTGCATAAAAACACCTACGTGTTTGTTATGCTAGCTCCTAGCTCCTCTGCTAGCTCCATAGAACACGCCAATACAATTCAAACACCTGATCAACACACACAATCACTCAGCCCAAAAGACCGTTCACCTAACCCAAGGTTCATAAAGCTTATATATTTTTTAAAAGTTACGTACGTGACGCGCACATACGGTCAAGCTATCAAATGTTTAGCAGCCAAGGCTGCATACTCACGGTACCTGATATTCAGCTGGGAATGACTACAACAGTAAATAAACACAAGACATATATATACTATATTAGCCACAACACAACCAGGCTTATATTTAATATGCCACAAATTAATCCTGCATAAAAACACCTACGTCTTTGTTATGCTAACTCCTAGCTCCTATGCTAGCTCCTAGTTCCATAGAACACGCCAATACAATTCAAACACCTGATCAACACACACAATCACTCAGCCCAAAAGACCGTTCACCTAACCCAAGGTTCATAAAGCTTATATATTTTTAAAAAGTTACGTACATACGCAAAAAAAAAGTTGCGCACATACGGTCAAGCGATCAAATGTTTAGAAGCCAAAGCTGCATACTCACGGTAGCACGTCTGCGTCTTTGTCATCCAAATCAAAGTAATCCTGGTAAGAGTCTGTGTTGTCCCAGTTCTCGACAGGCGTCTGTGTATCGAAGTCAAAAGTCCTCCTGGTTAGAGTCTCTGTTATCCGAGTTCTTCCATCTTGACTGCATCTTTCGGGAATGTAAACAAAGACGCGCCGGCTGTGTACTGTTGTTGCTGACTTCGTTCGAAAAATACGTCCGTTTCGCACCGACAACTTTCTTCTTTGCTTGCTCAGCTTCTTTCTCCATAATGCAATGAACATAATTGCAACAGATTCACGAACACAGATGTCCAGAATACTGTGGAATTATGAAATGAAAACAGAGCTTTTTTGTATTGTATTCAATGGGGAAGGCATACCTCTGTTCCCCGGGCTACGTCACGCGCATACGTCATCCTCAGAGGCGTTTCGAACCGGAAGTTTAGCGGCCAATTTAAAATGTCACTTTATAAGTTAACCCGGCCGTATTGGCATGTGTTATAATGTTAAGATTTCATCATTGATATATAAACTATCAGACTGCGTGGTCGGTAGTAGTGGGTTTCAGTAGGCCTTTAATTAAAAAATTAAGTACCCAATCTAGGATGATAATGAAGACATGTTATGAAATTTAAAAAAAACTTGAATAAATGTTTTTTCCTGGATTTCTGGGAAAAAAACAGAACGTCTTTTTAAAAATGTATTCTTTAAAAAATAAAAAAAATAAAGATTTTGGACAAATATGAATCGATTTGAAATCGTAATAAATAATAAAAGCAATTGGATGTGAACAATGTTTTTTTCCGGCTGCTTGTTTGCTATGCTGTAGATAGTGTAAGTAAAAACTATTACAATTAAGTCATTGTAATAAATGATCAATCAGTAAATTCAATAATTACAGCTAAATACATTTTAAAGAGTAATATATTTATTACTTTCCAAACCAGTGCTCCTATGTAGTGGTGTGTTTAATATTTAGACATAAAAAGGCATATGAAATATTTTTTTATGTGAATTAAGAATAATTTAAGAAGTTAAAACTTTAAGTACCCTGTTTTTGAATGATACCAAAGGTGGGTTGTGAAATAAAAATTAACATGAAAAAACGTCTTTTTAAAAATGTATTTACAAAAATGTTTTAAAAATTGGTCAAAACTATGAATCAATTTAAAATCGGAATTACTAAAAATAGTGATTGAGATGTGAAATAAAATGTTTAGGAACCAAATTAATAAACTGTAAAATAACAGTTAATTGTAATAAATAATGCATTAATATATCTAATAATATTTATTTGAATAGATTTTTCAAAGT
>NC_084755.1:25304978-25409978 GCF_033978785.1 Entelurus aequoreus | reverse complement strand
GGTGAAACTCCTTTCCACAGTCCCAGCAGCCTCTCTGTTCGCACCACATTCAGGAGCATGGTCACCATCCCTACGCGGCCTGAACTGAAAGAACAAGAACTAAAAATGTTTAAAAAATATAACTAAAATATAATAATACAAGTAATTAAAAAATGTTTTTAATTAGAAAAACACAAAAATGCAACAAAAAAATAAATAAAATTAAAAAAAAGGTTTAAAAAAATAAAAAAGTCAATACAGTGGAACTTCAGAACTGCAGTCAACGCCCCCTTGGACTGGCTGACTCACGTCAGCATAAGCCGTATGAACTTGTGGTTCTTACCATAGACACAAGTAGAATCCTTTCCTTGAATGGAATCGTTGTACCCCCAGTTGTCATACTTTGATTACTTTGGCAAAGCCATGTGTTGTTTGAGGTTGACAAGTCAGTGCATGATTTCCTGGTCAGACCAACAGACTTTCAACCCAATCAGTAGCCCGGCTCTCGATACATTGAGGTTTTCTTAACATTCTAGTGTACGGCTAAGCTAGCTAGCATAGGCCTGGGCCGATATTCCATAAGTCAATAAATACAAATTAAGTCACTAAGTTTTCCAGCGTCGATAAATCACCATGTGCATTCTTTGAGAATATCCACGCTTTTTGTCGGCTACATGCGTTTGCACCATAGCAGAATAAAAAGGGGGTGTCCTCATTAAGTGTCTTTGACTGGCTGGCCGGCTAGCATCACACGGTGCAACTAGTTAGCATGCAGCAGCTAAGCGCACCAAAGTGGGAATATTTCAGTTTAAACCTTTGGAACAAGATGAGACTATCGACAGCGAGAAGCTAGTTTGCCAAATGTGCGCGACTACAACAAACCTGCACGCCCACTTGAAATACAACCACCAGACACACTCACTGAGGGTGTTTGGTGAACAAGCCAGGTGAGTGTAAACTCGGAATCTGCCAGACTTAATTTTTTTTTTGCTTATGATCTGTTAATACATCTGCTTATAATGTAGTGTTGATATTGTTACTTTTGTTTAAGAAGGTCCTAACTTGATTGTTAGTGAAGTCATGTACAACTTGACCACTGCCTACATGTTCAATATTGAAGTTTGTCAATACTTTATTTAGCTATATTATTTATTGTTGTGTATATTTGAGGCCCCCATTCCTCTCTTTAACATATTGTTTTGCTTTTGGTTGTGATTTTTAATCAAGTGCAAAATCTTGCAAACAAACAAAGTATGTTATTGTTATTTGTTTTTTTATTTAAAGAATTGAATTTCAATTACAATGTTAAAATACACAACAAATGCAAGTTTATTGCATTTGAAAGGATAAACATGCATTATTATTATGTATTATCATTACATCAATGGTTAATTTGGTCCCATAAAAATAATGGCAATAATATTGTTTTATTTGTAGGTAATCAGGCATTTGATTTAAACTTAATGAAAAAGACCCAGGTCCTGGACCTGGCTCTCCCCCCCACCCCGAAGCTCCTGGTTTTTCAGCAATAAACATGTAAAAATGGGCAAAAAAAGCACCATTTAAAGATGTTTTAGTGTTTAAAGAATTGAAAAATGATCAACAGAGTTGACATAAATACGTAGCCCATTCATCCAAATTAATCACTATGTCTGTTTCAGTCACTATGTTATTTAGTCACTATAGTAATTGTGTTCACATCCACAGGAACCACATGGGTTAGCCTACTCTATACAGTCTTTACAACCTTGCTAATGTTCACCTCATAGCCACAGATGGTTCATCGAGTTGACATTATTTACACATTACTTTGTCTGTTTCAGTCACTATGTTATTTAGTCACTACAGTAATTATGTTCACATCCACAGGAACCACATGGGTTAGCCTTCTATATACAGTATTTACAACTAGGGCTGCAACAACTATTCGATTAAATCGATTAAAATCGATTATAAAAATAGTTGGCGATTAATTGAGTCATCGATTCGTTGGATCTATGCTATGCCCATGCGCAGAGGCTACTTTTTTTTATTCTTATTCTTTTTTTAAATGAACCTTTATTTATAAACTGCAACATTTACAAACAGCTGAGAAACAATAATCAAAATAAGTATGGTGCCAGTATGCTGGTTTTTTTCAATAAAATACTGGAAAGGATAGAAATGTAGTTTGTCTCTTTTATCCGATTATTAATCGATTAATCAAAGTAATAATCGACAGATTAATCAATTTTTATATTAGTTGTTAGTTGCAGCCCTATTTACAACCTTACTAGTGTTCGCTTTACAGCCACAGGTGGTTCATCTACTTATTGACATTATTTACACATTACTTGCCTTCATTCACACATTACTTTGGAATTTTTGCTTTGATGGCTCTGACATGAGCCTTCCTGGCGACTTCCTTTTTGTTTCTGCTTTAGTGGATTCTGCCTTGGATTTTATAGCCAATTTCTGTCTCTTCGACTCCCTCTCCACTTCTAACTGCTCCAAATGCAAAAATCCTAAAGAGTACAAGGAATGTTTATTCTATTAGCTAACTTCTTTTATCTCAGGGGTGTCAAAGTCAAGGCCCGCGGGCCGGATAAATTATCTGTGGCCCACGGGATGATATTTGATTAGTATTAGAACCGGCCCGCAGGCAACAGCCGCCTGCTGCTGTTTTGCACGCACCAATACTCCATCAGTGTTGGTGCTAGGAATTTTCAAAATGGGCTCCCAGGGACCCCATCAAGTCATAAAAATGGGGTCCCACAGTAAATTTTTGGGGTCCCACTTTTTTGTAACCGTTTCGAAAACAAATGATAAATGTATGCATTATAGGGGTGTAACGGCACACAAAAATTTCGGTTCGGTACGTACCTCGGTTTAGAGGTCCCGGTTTGGTTCATTTTCGGTACAGTAAGAAAACAACAAAATATAAATTTTGGGGTTATTTATTTACCAAATTTGCAAAATCTTCCACCAAAAATATTTTTCTTAGTGGAATATTTGATGTGAAGTAATCGGAACCTTGGATAGGTCAATAATTCATAATAACATTGATTTTGATTCAATTTTATGTTTTGAGCAATGACAGTTTGAAAGAAAAAAAAAAACAGCTTTGTTTTATTAGTCAACATTGCAACTTTTTCTAAATTACATTTAACCTTTAAGCTTTTTTATTTCACTTTTGTTATGTTTTTGTTTATTTTAATAGTATTTTTAGAATGTGCCGTGGGCCTTTAAAACATTAGCTGTGGGCCGCAAATGACACCCCTGCTATAGATAATAAAAAATTAAATCTGTTAAATCTATGGATAAAAAGCAGAGCCTGGCAACGCATGCACGTTTATCATAACTCTCTCGCTCTCTCTGTCTCTGCCCCTCCCTCACGAATGCTGCTGCGCGCACAATTTGTTTTGTTTTTACCCCTTCTTAACCCTGAACGTACATTGAAAATACACGCAACCCTAACTTAAAATGCCGGACATTTGAGGCATTTAAGAAACTCCGCCCTGACAGCTCCGCAAAAGAGGACATGTCCGGTGAAAAGAGGACGTATGGTCAGTCTATCGTAGCCCGTTAGCTGCGAGATGCCGTGTGTTGTGCCTCGGTGTGCATTGTTTACACAACGCACGTTACGCTACTTAATATGTCCGTGTGGAAACTCGTTCGGTACACCTCCGAACCGAACCGGAACCCCTGTACCGAAACGGTTCAATACAAATACACGTACCGTTACACCCCTAATGCATTATCCTGTTATATCTCACATTCTATATTGTGTTTTGGAAAAATGTTGTCATAAACGTTACTTAATTCATAAAAAAAAAATACAAAAGAAAACACATTTGTATGCATATGTAAATGTATTCAGTTATAAACATTCATTCACTTTCTTCTTTCCTTCATGGATCTAAACTTTACCGCTGCCGGTATTTTTTTCTATATTTTTATTGTAATATTTTCAGGATGTGTCTGTTCTATTTTTGGCCAAAGTAAGACAAAGAAAACAATCTGAAGTTGTCTTTATTTTTTAGTTTTAATGGCATAATTTGAATAGGGTGTGTGCACAGATTTTCCTCCATGAGGCCCCTGAGCTAAAATGAGTTTGACACCCCTGCTTTATCTGAATAGTCATTTGTTAGACTTAGACTTCCTTTTATTGTCACTCAAATTTGAACTTTACAGTACAGATAAGTTGTGATTGTGATTTATAGTGTGAAATAACAAACATATTGCAGTCATGTTTGTTTCAAAATGATTCAACTATTCAATGTCAAAATATAAAGAGTAGAAATAATGAACAAAATGTTAGCCCCTGTCTTGTTGTAAAACACCAATGAAAATTAAATGTAGCATTTAGACAGGCTCATTATAGGCCTGTGTGGTGACCTGAGGTAACAAAGGTTACCTCCATCCAATGCAGTGAGCGAGTGTGTGTGCTTGTTGAGCCTCACCCCTGCTGCACAGGGCTTTGTAAAGTTTGCAGACGTGTCTTCACCAGGTCCAGAGGCTGGAAAAGTAGCGTGGAGCAGGTTCCACTGAGACAGCCACACATGAAGGCTTTGATCGCTGGGTGAGCCTGAGGAAGAAGAGGAATAGGTAACAGAAGATGTTGCTGCCAAAGTGTTACATAAAGTTGCGCATTCAGTGGCTTTGTCCGTGTTGACATGCTGAAACGTAGAACATACCACCGACAGTTCCATAGGTCTTCTGGGCGTTGATTAGATTCTTGTGCTTTCACTCTCCTGTTGACAACGTTAACGGTTTTAGTGTACCGCAGAATTTAGGGTGAGTAAAGGAAACATGACGCAAGCCTGTCTTGACCTGTGGAAAGGACACAGCCCATGCTCGCAGACAAACAATGCTTTGTTTGTGGCCAGCTGACACGCCACACGGCTACTCATTAACTGATTTCACAATAAAAACTCATGTCAATACATCTTAAAGTGGGGAGGAGAATGCCTGAGAAAATTTGTCCACATGAACAAAAGGATAGGTTGATTGGCAACACTAAAATTGGCCCTTGTGTGTGAATGAGAGTGTGACTGTTGTCTGTCTATCTGTGTTGGCCCTGCGATGAGGAAGCGACTTGTCCAGGGTGTACACCGCCTACCGCCCGATTGTAGCTGAAATAGCCTCCAGCACCCCCCCGCGACCCCGAAGGGAATAAGCGGCAAAAAATGGATGGATGGAGCATCAATCACTATATGTATGTTATGCTTGTAGGAAAAACACCTCAAAATAGTTAATGGCGGGGAAATTTAGCTTTTTTTTTTAACCTTACAAAATCATTATGTCTGCTTTTATATTGGACATATAGTGCAGGTCATGTGACACACAACGTGTCGGCGCAGGTTATCACAATATCAAAATGTTTTGATAAACGCAAACATTGTACAGTGAAGATAACATGCCGTAGGGAGTAACAGTGAAGATAAAAATATTATAATAAAATATAATACATACGGGTTTCCCGCCGTCCACAAAGTCTGTGCTTGTCGAGCTTTCTCACCGCAAACACGGTCCAAATACTTCACCGAGCATAATAACGAAACTTAAGGTCAAAACATGGCGCTTCGAAAAGTTACGCACAGGTATTAAAAAGCGTCATAAAGCGTAATAACGAAACTAATGGACTAAGCTTGGCATCTCAGGACTCCGGCGCTGACATTAAAAAAGGAAAGTGGTTCTACTCTGAACTCGCCGGTTCCTGTTTGAGGCGGGATTGTCACCCGGAAGCCGCGCCCATGCAAGAGAACGTCGCTTCCGATTGGCTGTCGTGGTGTGCGTGTGACGTCATGTGCGTCCAAAAAAATGCATGCTCTTACAATCAGTGGAACAGTAAATATAAAGTATCAATATTTAAATAAACTATATTGCTGACATGTTTCCAGGCACAAAATCTAACATGGCATGTCCATGGACCCCGACTTAAACAAGTTGAAAAACTTATTCGGGTGTTACCATTTTGTGGTCAATGGGTGAGGGCCGACATCCGGGCAACTGAGCTACATACGGGTTCTTCGAGCCATAGCAACCAGACTGGCGTTGAAAACAAACCGTTGCCATTACTCTTTAACCTGTCGACCTACGCTGGTTAAACCCGTCATTCTGCCTCCAAAATGCCGAAAAACTGTGTTGTTTTTTGTTGTGCTAACCACAACTGGAAACAGGGAAAACAAAGGTTGTATTTTGTTCTGCCAAAGCGTGATAAAAGCCCACAGAGACGAGACAAATGGCTCGCAGCTTTACACTGGGAAAACGAGGACGGTTCTCACTGGAGTCCCCCAAAGTCCCGGGTCGTGTGTTCGGATCACTTCGTTTCTGGTAAATATAAGGAACAAAAATCCACCTTCTTAACCACAACTTGGCTATACGTCCGTGCTAATGTTGTACTTGTTGAATTTGTACCTTATAACGTTCGACAGCTGAAGTTGTTGTTGTACAAAAAGAACATGCGGTATATACTATATAGTCTATAGCCTAGCTAGCTATTTTCGAAAACCGGACAACGAGAGGATACCAAAGGCAGCGTTAAGATGGACACCACCGGGAAAACGTAAGCCAGGGCGGCCAAAGAACACATGGCGAAGAACAGTTGAAGGGGAGCTGAAAGAGATGAAGCTTACATGGGGCGAGGCACAGAGACGAGCACAGCAGCGAGATGAATGGCGTCGAGTCGTCAAAGCCTTATTTCCCATCCGGGAAGAAGAGGATTAAGTTAAGTGAGTAATATACTATATAGTCTATAGCCTAGCTAGCTATTTTCGAAAACCGGTTTCGTTTAAATTTGCACTTAAGAGTTGGGTTTTTAAAAACCAATAAACCCTATAATTTTCATGTTGCCATTCAATACATGTAGCCCTCAAATCTCTCAATATTGTATACACTAACACTTGATCTTGTTGTTGATAACTTCCGCGTCTCTTTCTTAGTAGCGTGCAGGCTAAGCTAACTATCAAGCTAAGCTAAGCCTGAGAAGCTTTAAAGTTCACTGAGACGAGTCTGACGCAAATAATACATTTTCGTTTTTTCACACGCTATGCGAATAAGTAAAAATGCGTAAATGAAGGATTTAACGCCGAATTCCAAGCCACAACGCTCGTTAAATGCTTTTTCTGTCAATGCTGTGTTCGCTGTGAGCTGGTTTGTTTTCAACGAATTCCCGGTTGCTAGGGGATTGGTAGGCGGAAGTGATGTAGGTCCGCCCTCACCCATTGTACGGAATATGTACTTCACTGTGCAACCTACTAATACAAGTCTCAATAAATAAATAAAAAACAGTTATGGGGGTTACCCACATATGCGGTCCTCTCCAAGGTTTCTCATAGTCATTCACATTGACGTCCCACTGGGGTGAGTTTTCCTTGCCCGTATGTGGGCTCTGTACCGAGGATGTCGTTGTGGCTTGTACAGCCCTTTGAGACACTTGTGATTTAGGGCTATATAAATAAACATTGATTGATTGATTGACTTTATTAATTTTCTTACATTTTTAACAAAAGCTGCAAACATATCTTCCAGGACTTTAATTTTAAGTTCCAATTTGCTATATGTGGTGTGGAGATCGATCCGAATGCAATGCCAATGTTAAGGCCTGAAACGGTATAAAATCGATACTAGCGAGCTGAGATTGATATTTTCTTTTTTTTATTGTATTGTTGAATTTTTTAAAAATATATCCAAAATTGTTCCATTGTTTAGAGCAGGGGTGTCAAACTCATTTTAGCTCAGGGGCCGCATGGAGGAAAATGTATTCCCGTGGGCCGGATGGGTAAAATCATGGCATAACAACTTAAAAGTACAACTACGACAACTTTCAAATAGTTTTCTTTGTTTTACTTCAGCCCTAAATAGAACAAGCACATTCTGAAAATGTACATATCACAAATCATCATCCTGTCTAGATAGATTTCTCTTTGAGTCAAACTTGACTAACTACACTAGAGCAAGCCCGGTCACAGGCAATTACAGAGTCGGGTAAGGAGTCAGTTAAACTAGAACTAGCCAGCGCCAGCCTGGATAATCCCTGCACACATAGCAATTCTCTTAGAATAATACACAACTCACATAATGTTTTTTCTGTTGTGATTGTGTCAAATGGAAATGCATTCTACTGAGTTGGCAAATTATGATGCGTTCAGTTTATCGCAGCACCAAGCAAACAATCTGAAAATTCCCATCATATCAATCAATCAATCAATCAATCAATGTTTATTTATATAGCCCTAAATCACAAGTGTCTCAAAGGGCTGATATCAATTCCTAGATATGGTCGAAATTATTTAAAGTGCACTACGCATAAGAAACGCAACATTATTAATATTGCTACTACGGATAATTTCAACAAAAACTCCTCAAAACAGCCCACAACCTATAATATGGGCTTTTTAAACATAAGATCATTGTCTCCTAAAACGTTATTAGTTAATGAGGTCATTAGAAACAACAATCTTAACGTCATTGGTCTTAGCAAAACCTGGCTCAAACTAGACGATTTTTTTGCGCTAAATGAGGCATCTCCTCCTAACTATACGAATGCGCATATTGCCCGTCCCCTTAAAAGGGGTGGGGGGGTCGCACTAATATACAATGAAAACTTTAACCTTACCCCTAACCTATATAAATCGTTTGAGGTGTTTACTATGAGGTCTGTCACACCGCTGCCTCTCTACCTGGCTGTTATGTACCACCCCCAGGGCCCTATTCTGACTTTATCAGTGAATTCTCAGAGTTTGTTGCTGATCTAGTGGCGCACGCCGACAAGATAATCATAATGGGGGACTTTAATATCCATATGAATACCAGCTCCGTGCATGGCGCTCCAGACTATAATTGATAGCTGTGGTCTTACACAAATAATAAATGAACCCACGCATCACAACGGTAATACGATAGATCTAGTGCTTGTCAGGGGTGTCACCACCTCCAAAGTTATGATACTCCTGTATACTAAAGTCATGTCCGATCATTATCTTATAAAATTCAAAGTTCTGACTCATTGTCAACAAGCTAATAATAATAATAACTGCTTTAGCAGCCGCAACATCAATGCTGCCACAACAATGACTCTTGCTGGCCTACTGCCTTTGGTAATGGCACCATTCCCAAATTATGTGGGCTCTATTGATAACCTCACTAACAACTTTAACGACGTCCTGCGCGAAACCATTGATAGTATAGCGCCGCTAAAGTTAAAAAGGGCCCCTAAAAGGCGTACCCCATGGTTTACGAAGAAACTCGAGCTCATAAATTATCATGTAGAAAGCTGGAACGCATATGGCGCGTGACTAAACTTGAGGTTTTCCATCAAGCATGGAGTGATAGTTTAATAACTTATAAACGCAAGCTTACCTTAGCTAAAGCTAAATATTACTCAAATCTCATCCGCCTCAACAAAAATGATCCTACATTTTTGTTTAGTACAGTAGCATAACTAACCCAACAAAGGACTCCTCCCAGTAGCTCCACCCACTCGGCAGATGACTTTATGAATTTCTTTAATAAGAAAATTGAACTCATTAGAAAGGAGATTAAAGACAACGCATCCCAGTTTCAACTGGGTTCTATTAACACAGATACGACTGTATATACGACGGATACTGCCCCCCAAAATAGTCTCTCTCTTTTTGATGAAATAACAGAGGAATTATTACAGCGTGTAAATGGGATAAAACAAACAACATGTTTACTTGACCCACTTCCTGGGAAACTTATCAAGGAGCTTTTTGTATTATTAGGTCCATCAGTGCTAAATATTATAATTGTATCACTTTCCTCTGGCACTGTTCCCCTAGCATTCAAAAAAGCGGTTATTCATCCTCTGCTCAAAAGACCTAACCTCGATCCTGACCTCATGGTAAACCACCGGTCGGTGGTTTACCATGAGGTCAGGATCGAGGTTAGGTCCCACGTTCCCTTTATTTTGAAAATCCTCGAAAAAATTGTTGCACAACAGTTAAATGAACACTAAGTGTCTAACAATCTCTGTGAACCAGGGGCGTCACTAGCTTTTAAGGACAGGGGGGGTTTAGCCCCCAGGAGATGCACAGGATGCGAGCAAATGTAGCGCACAAGCACAAAACTTCACAAACGGCTAACAAAGACTTAGAAATTCCATCCATCTTCTTCCGCTTATCTGAGGTCGGGTCGCGGGGGCAGCAGCCTAAGCAGGGAAGCCCAGACTTCCCTCTCCCCAGCCACTTCGTCCAGCTCTTCCTGGGGGATCCCGGGGCGTTCCCAGGCCAGCCGGGAGACATAGTCTTCCCAACGTGTCCTGGGTCTTCCCTGTGGTCTCCTACCGGTCGGACGTACCCTAAACACCTCCCTTGGGAGGCGTTCGGGTGGCATCCTGACCAGATGCCCGAACCACCTCATCTGGCTCCTCTCGTTGTGGAGGAGCAGCGGCTTTACTTTGAGCTCCCCCCGGATGGCAGAGCTTCTCACCCTATCTCTAAGGGAGAGCCCGCCACCCGGCGGAGGAAACTCATTTCGGCCGCTTGTACCCGTGATCTTGTCCTTTCGGTCATAACCCAAAGCTCATGACCATAGGTGAGGATGGGAACGTAGATTGACCCGTAAATTGAGAGCTTTGCCTTCTGGCTCAGCTCCTTCTTCACCACAACGGATCGATACAGCGTCCGCATTACTGAAGACGCCGCACCGATCCGCCTGTCGATCTCACGATCCACTCTTCCCTCACTCGTGAACAAGACTCCTAGGTACTTGAACTCCTCCACTTGGGGCAGGGTCTCCTCCCCAACCCGGAGATGGCATTCCACCCTTTCCCGGGCGAGAACCATGGACTCGGACTTGGAGGTGCTGATTCTCATCCCAGTCGCTTCACACTCGGCTGCGAACCGATCCAGTGAGAGCTGGAGATCCTGGCCAGATGAAGCCATCAGGACCACATCATCTGCAAAAAGCAGAGACCTAATCCTGCAGCCACCAAACCGGATCCCCTCAAGGCCTTCACTGTGCCTAGAAATTCTGTCCATAAAAGTTATGAACAGAATCGGTGACAAAGGGAAGCCTTGGCGGAGTCCAACCCTCACTGGAAACGTGTCCGACTTACTGCCGGCAATGCGGACCAAGCTCTGACACTGATCGTACAGGGAGCGGACCGCCACCATCAGACAGTCCGATACCCCATACTCTCTGAGCACTCTCCACAGGACTTCCCAAGGGACACGGTCGAATGCCTTCTCCAAATCCACAAAGCACATGTAGACTGGTTGGACAAACTCCTATGCACCCTCAAGGACCCTGCCGAGAGTATAGAGCTGGTCCACAGTTCCACGACCAGGACGAAAACCACACTGTTCCTCCTGAATCCGAGGTTCGACTATCCGGCGTAGCCTCCTCTCCAGTACACCCGAATATACCTTACCGGGAAGGCTGAGGAGTGTGATCCCACGATAGTTGGAACACACCCTCCGGTTCCCCTTCTTAAAGAGAGGAACCACCACCCCGGTCTGCCAATCCAGGAGGTACCGCCCCCGATGTCCACGCGATGCTGCAGAGTCTTGTCAACCAAGACAGCCCCACAGCATCCAAAGCCTTAAGGAACTCCGGGCGGATCTCATCCACCCCCGGGGCCTTGCCACAGAGGAGCTTTTTAACTACCTCAGCAACCACAGCCCCAGAAATGGAAGAGCCCACCACCGATTCCCCAGGCACTGCTTCCTCATAGGAAGACGTGTTGGTGGGATTGAGGAGGTCTTCGAAGTATTCCCCCCACTGATCCACAACATCCGCAGTTGAGGTCAGCAGAACACCATCCGCACCATACACGGTGTTGACAGTGCACTGCTTCACCTTCCTGAGGCGGCGGATGGTGGTCCAGAATCGCTTCGAAGCCGTCCGGAAGGCGTTTTCCATGGCTTCCCCGAACTCCTCCCGTGTCCGAGTTTTTGCCTCTGCGAACGCTGAAGCTGCATACCGCTTGGCCTGTCGGTACCTGTCCGCTGCCTCTGGAGTCCTATGAGCCAAAAGAACCCGATAGGACTCCTTCTTCAGCTTGACGGCATCCCAACGGGTTCTAGGATTACCGCCACGACAGGCACCTAGCGACCACAGCTCCAATCAGCCACCTCAACAATAGAGGTGCGGAACATGGTCCACTCGGACTCAATGTCCAGCACCCCCCTCGTGACATGTTCAAAGTTCTTCCGGAGGTGGGAATTGAAACTCTCTCCGACAGGAGACTCTGCCAGACGTTCCCAGCAGACCCTCACAATGCGTTTGGGCCTGCCAGGTCTGTCCGGCATCCTACCCCACCATCGCAGCCAACTCACCGCCAGGTGGTGATCAGTAGAAAGCTCCGCCCCTCTCTTCACCCGAGTGTCCAAAACATGAGGCCGCAAATCCGATGAAACAACTACCAAGTCGATCATGGAACTGTGGCCCAGGGTGTCCTGGTGCCAAGTGCACATATGTACACCCTTATGTTTGAACATGGTTTTTGCTATGGACAATCTGTGATGACCACAAAAGTCCAATAACAAAACACCACTCGGGTTCAAATCCGGGCGGCCATTCTTCCCAATCACGCCTCTCCAGGTTTCACTGTCGTTGCCAACATGAGCGTTGAAGTCTCCCAGTAGGACAAGGGAATCACCCGGGGGAGCACTTTCCAGTACTCCCTCGAGTGCATCCAAAAAGGGTGGGTACTCTGAACTGCTGTTTGGTGCGTAAGCACAAACAACAGTCAGGACCTGTCCCCCCACCCGAAGGCGGAGGGAGGCTGCCCTCTCGTCCACTGGGTTGAACTCCAACGTGCAGGCTTTGAGCCGGGGGGAAACCCCAGCTCGTCAAATCTCATTGCGTGCAACGCCAGTGTGGAAGAGAGTCCAGCCCCTCTCGAGAGAACTGGTTCCAGAGCCCTTGCTGTGCGTCGAGGTGAGTCCGACTATATCCAGCCGGAACTTCTCTACTTCGCGCACTAGCTCGGGCTCCTTCCCCCCAGCGAGGTGACGTTCCACGTCCCAAGAGCTAGCTTATGTAGCCGAGGATCAGACCACCAAGTGCCCTGCCTTCAGCTGCCGCCCAGCTCACAATGCACCCGACCTCTATGGCCCCTCCCATGAGTGGGGAGCCCATTGGAGGGGGGACCCACGTTGCCTCTTCGGGCTGTGCCCGGCCGGGCCCCATGGGGACAGGCCCGGCCACCAGGCGCTCGCCATCGTGCCCCAACTCCGGGCCTGGCTCCAGAGTGGGACCCCAGTGACCCGCGTCCGGGCGAGGGAAATCTGAGTCCTTGTTGATGCATTCCCATAGAAGTCTTCGACTTAGAAATTATTCATTGTTATTATTATTTCAATCGGTTTATTTTCAATCTGTGTTCAGTACAACAACAAACATGGGTTTGCACAGTGACATTTTGTTTACAGCATCAACAAGAAACAATTACTTGCATGATCCTTCAAGATACACTGAAACACAATGAAAGTCATGGCATTAGCTTCTATGTTATTCATTCACAACATAGAGGCTAATGCCACGACTTTCGCTCACAACACAATCATTGTTTGTTCCCAAATATTTAGAAGTTGCACAGATTACATTTTGGGCACATATGTGACTAAAATGGTTGTAAATTCAAGCCCTGGAAATATTACTTAATTACTTGAATTAAAGTATAATTTGTCATATATATATATATATATATATATATATATATATATATATATATATATATATATATATATATATATATATATATATATATGTATGTATGTATATATTATGGCAAGCCGTTAAGGAAATTAAATATATGGAAGTCTGAATAGAAAGAAAAACGTTTATATATACTGTAAATAAGAAAGACTTAGAGTCCGTCTGCTGATCTGAAAAAGAGCCAAAGCTGTCAAAGAGCTGAGGGACCATCTTCAAAGTGCAATGCTGAAACAAATAATGCAAACAATCAAATTTAACTTCCAGGGTTTGAGATTAACGTAGTCCCGTCGTCCCGGGGACGATGAAAAAAATGCACGGGATGAAATGAAATGCTCCCCGGGACGATGGCTTTTAACCATTTTTCTTCTAGCTAACTAAGTAGCAGCATTGTTTTAGAGCGGGAATGTAACTTTTTGTCAAACACAGACCTGGTGTAAAGTGGAGCTAATACATTTTACTACAAGCAGTGATGAATACTTTCTTTCTTAAAAAAGTTTATGTCCATTTTGCATCCGTTCACGTTCTGCAGTGCTGTGTGCTAATGTGCTTCATACACCTGCAGGACCGCAAGCAAGGTCGCAGAGAAAATGCGGACTGGATTTTGAGTGATGTGGGCATTTTCTATATGAACAAGTCCAAGGACTGCAAGCAAGGTCGAAGAGAAAATGCGGACTGGGTTTTGAGTGATGTGGGCATTTTCTATGTGAACAAGTGGAATGGATTGGATACCGACGCACTAAAGGGGCTCTCTACCTTATGCTATGAAGTGAGGGGAAACTGAGTGAATAATGACAGGTTATATGATTATTTATTTAAATTCATATTCGGGCCACTTTATAATGAATATGTCGGCATGTATTTGTAAAAAAAATAAAATAAATAAATAATATATATATACAGTATATATACTGTATATGTATATATAACACCAAATTATTTAGGGGGGCTTAAGAATATTTTAGGGGGGCTTGAGCCCCCCTAAAATAGGCCTAACAACGCCAATGCTGTGAACCCTTTCAATCCGGTTTCAGGGCAAATCACTCTACAGTAGGGGTGCACATTACGTCGATCGCGAGCTACCGGTCGATCGCGGAGGGTGTGTCAGTCGATCCCCAGCCAGGCATTAAAAAAATAGTCCTAAAAATGAGCGATCATAAATCTTCACTATGATGTCACTTTCGTCACTTGATTGACATTCACGGCACCCGAGGGTCTTCTCTTCTGAGATGACGCTGGCTGCTGCCAGATCATTAGTAAGAAAAAATTACCGACAGGAAGGCGAGAAACACTTTTTATTTCAACAGACTCTGGCGCCGTACCTGTTGTCAAAACTCCAAAGACCGACTGCACAGTTGCAGAATAAAAGCGCTGCTTCATCCTGCCTGTGCTAACAAAATAAGAGTCTCAGAAAGCTGGCGTGCACAAGCTAGCAAGCTACGGAGTTTGCCGCCAATGTATTTCTTGTAAAGTGTATACAAAGGAGTACGGAAGCTGGACAAATAAGATGCCAAAAACCAACCACTTTCAGGTGGTATTGGACAGAAAGGAGGACTTTTTTTCTCCTCCATTTGAAAATGCAGACGTTATCAGCACACTGTCTGATTCCAATCAATGTAAGTCATCAGAATCAGGTAATACACCAACTTATATTCTTGTCTTCATGAAAGAAAGGAATCTATATGTGTTAAACATGCTTGTATTATCATTAAACACCTTTAACTTGTTAACAATGTTAACTATATGTGTTAAACATGCTTGTATTATCATTAAACACCTTTAACTTATTAACAATATTAACTGTATGTGTTAAACATGCTTGTATTATCTTTAAACACCTTTAACTTAACAATATTAACTATGTGTTAAACATGCTTGTATTATCTTTAAACACCTTTAACTTGTTAACAATATTAACTATATGTATTAAACATTATTGTATTATCATTAAACACCTTTAATTTATTAACAATATTAACTATATGTATTAAACATTATTGTATTATCATTAAACACCTTTAATTTATTAACAATATTAACTGTATGTGTTAAACATGCTTGCATTATCATTAAACACCTTTAACTTGTTAACAAAAAACATGTTTCATAAATAAGTAAATATAAATTATATATATGAATAAGGTGGATCCCCACGACTTGATCAATTGAGAAGTAGCTCGCCTGCAGAAAAAGTGTGGGCACCCCTGCTCTACGGAGACAGATGTCGCAAAAATGACTAATGATCTATTGCTAACGATGGATGCTGATGCGTCATCTATGTTGGTGCTTTTTGATCTTAGCGCTGCTTTCGATACCGTCGATCATAATATTATTATTAGAGCGTATCAAAACACGTATTGGTATGTCAGACTTAGCCTTGTCTTGGTTTAACTCTTATCTTACTGACAGGATGCAGTGCGTCTCCCATAACAATGTGACATCGGACTATATTAAGGCAACGTGTGGAGTTCCCCAGGGTTCGGTTCTTGGCCCTGCACTCTTTAGTGTGTACATGCTGCCGCTAGGCGACATCATACGCAAATACAGTGTTAGCTTTCACTGTTATGCTGATGACACTCAACTCTACATGCCCCTAAAGCTGACCAACACGCCGGATTGTAGTCAGCTGGAGGCGTGTCTTAATGAAATTAAACAATGGATGTCCGCTAACTTTCTGCAACTCAATGCCAAGAAAACGGAAATACTGATTATCGGTCCTGCTAGACACTGACATCTATTTAATTATACCACCCACATTTGCGGTCCTCTCCAAGGTTTCTCAGTCATTGTTATCGACATCCCACTGGGTTGTGAGTTTTTCCTTGCCCTTATGTGGGCGCTGAACCGCGGATGCCGTTGTGGCTTGTGCAGCCCTTTGTGACACTTGTGATTTAGGGCTATATAAATAAACATTGATTGATTGATTGATTGAAATATTTCTCTGGACAAAAGCCTTCAAGTTAGTTGAAAATTCTGGGAAAAAAATGGTGCAGTTACAAAAACGGCAATTACGATTACACTTAGTAAACTCTTCTCGCGGGCCGGACTAAACCTGTTGGCGGGCCTGATCCGGCCCACGGTCCGCATGATTGACATCCCTGGTTTAGCGTTGCAGGGAAAAACAAGCAAAATGATCTGAGTGAGAGCCAAGTGGTATAGTTTATTTTACAAACCCCGTTTCCATACGAGTCGGGAAATTGTGTTAGATGATCATTTTCAACCCATTTTCAGTTGAATATGCTACAAAGACAACATATTTGATATTTAAACTGATAAACTTTTTTTTTTTTGCAAATAATCATTAACTTTAGAATTTGATGCCAGCAACACGTGACAAAGAAGTTGGGAAAGGTGACAATAAATACTGATAAAGTTGAGGAATGATCATCAAACACTTATTTGGAACATCCCACAGGTGAACAGGCAAATTGGGAACAGGTGGGTGCCATGATTGGGTATAAAACTAGATTCCATGAAATGCTCAGTCATTCACAAACAAGGATGGGGCGAGGGTCACCACTTTGTCAACAAATGCGTGAGCAAATTGTTGAACAGTTTAAGAAAAACCTCTCAACCAGCTATTGCAAGGAATTTAGGGATTTCACCATCTACGGTCCGTAATATCAAAGGGTTCAGAGAATCTGGAGAAATCACTGCACGTAAGCAGCTAAGCCCATGACCTTGGATCCCTCAGGCTGTACTGCATCAACAAGCGACATCAGTGTGTAAAGGATATCACCACATGGGCTCAGGAACTCTTCAGAAACCCACTGTCAGTAACTACAGTTGGTCGCTACATCTGTAAGTGGAAGTTAAAACTCTCCTATGCAAGGCGAAAACCGTTTATCAACAACACCCAGAAACACCGTCGGCTTCGCTGGGCCTGAGCTCATCTAAGATGGACTGATACAAAGTGGAAAAGTGTTCTGTGGTCTGACGCATCTACATTTCAAAATTGTTTTTGGAAACTGTGGACGTCATGTCCTCCGGACCAAAGAGGAAAAGAACCATCCGGATTGTTATAGGCGCAAAGTTGAAAAGCCAGCATCTGTGATGGTACGGGGGTGTATTAGTGCCCAAGACATGGGTAACTTACACATCTGTGAAGGCGCCATTAATGCTGAAAGGTACATACAGGTTTTGGAGCAACATATGTTGCCATCCAAGCAACGTTACTATGGACGCCCCTGCTTATTTCAGCAAGACAATGCCAAGCCACGTGTTACATCAACGTGGCTTCATAGTAAAAGAGTGCGGGTACTAGACTGGCCTGCCTGTAGTCCAGACCTTTCTCCCATTGAAAATGTGTGGTGCATTATGAAGCCTAAAATACCACAACGGAGACCCCCAGACTGTTGAATGGGAAAGAATTCCACCTGAGAAGCTTAAAAAATGTGTCTCCTCAGTTCCCAAACGTTTACTGACTGTTAAAAGGAAAGGCCATGTAACACAGGGGTGAACATGCCCTTTCCCAACTACTTTGGCACGTGTTGCAGCCATGAAATTCTAAGTTAATTATTTGCAAAAAAAAAAAAATTAAGTTTATGAGTTTGAACATCAAATATCTTGTCTTTGTAGTGCATTCAATTGAATATGGGTTGAAAAGGATTTTCAAATCATTGTATTCCGTTTATATTTACATCTAACACAATTTCCCAACTCATATGGAAACGGGGTTTGTATTTTGAAGTTTCATTCTTTTATTTACCGTCTGGTTGAATTGACCACAAATGAGTTGATACATTTTTATTTTTCTAAAATCTTTGTCCCGTTTTATCCTGATAATAAACATCACTAAAATTTGAAGCAAAAATTACAAACATTCATAAATTTGAAGAGAAGAAAATCAAATCAGCAATTACATTTACACCATTAAAACTCTGAAAAGCAAACAACACATCCTACCATTTAGAAAGCCTCTTTATTTGTAATATCACAACATGGTTTCCATTCTTCAGGTGCACAAAAAAACATTACACAAATTGAGATGCTTTTTTTCTTTCTTCTTATTTTTGGATGCCATTTGCGTTTAAGTGCGAAAGAGTAATCCTTTGAATAGTGAGCAGTGATTTCTTAAAACATTCATCCTCTCACTTCCCAGCAGTGTGAGCCAAAAGCCGCCCTTGAGCACAGCATGTGAAGGGTTTATGTCTTCCTGCATAAAGTGGTATACATATATATGTTCATGTCTACGCTAAAACCTTCTCTGACATCTGGAGTTAAGTGTACACGGGTTACAGTGATAGAAATACCATCCAAGTATTCTTCAACCAGCCTAAGATACTCCTTCAGTAAGCCGTGCCCTGAGAATACAGTGAGTGCCCTTTGGAATAAGCTACACCACCACCCGATTGACACCTTCCCCAAACAAAACTGAAAAAAAAAAAAAGATACAAACTGTCCGGGGGCAAAAAAAAAAAACAGTCAGCAACAATGGCCAGTTTAGATACATGACATTGAGGTTCTTTGCACATATATGGATTCCCCCTTCCCCTCCCCCCCAACATGTCAAATATTCGCAAAGAAGCAGGCTAAGTGTTTCACTAATTCAGTGCAAAATTAAGAAATTTTAGCAGTCAATCAAATGTCCATCACTAATAGGTCTCCAATGGTTGGGTATGGCGCTTCCATGAAATGTGTACTGAATATATCAAACGCTGGAGCGTGTCGATTTTTACGTCCTGGCTATACATTTGAGCACATAAACTTTTGTTGTAAGGCAAGAGCGCAAGCAACAGCCGTAATAAACACTTTCATTCATTAATCGTCGGCATGAAATACAATTCTTGAGATCTTACTTCCAGTAATCAGTCTTCATTTAAGTATACTTCTTTCTCCGTTTACTCATTCTTCAATTAGAAAAATAGATCCTACATTAGCTATTTTTTTTATAGTTGGAATGTTTTAGAAAAATATTTTCTCCCCCCCCCCTCTTTTCCCAGAGAAAGAGTTATGCATGAAAAGAAAAAAGTGGCGCCCCAAGAACAAGGCTTTAATGGCTTAACTGTGTAGATTGTCCTGGTTCAAATGATCATTCTTCACTATGTAGACAAGATTTGGGTTGGTCTGATGCTAAAAACAACAAAACAATTAAGTGGCATGGCAGGTCTTTACTCGGGTCTGGGCTCAGGGGTCTCGGTCTTAGGCTCGGCCTCCTCGTCACTTTCCGCGCCAGTGCGGGTCACAATGCGACGCATGGTGAAAGGGAGGTCGCCACGCCTGCAGTGGAGCAACACGGCGACAAATGAGTTACACTTTCAAATAGTTACAAGGCCGATAAGGCCTAGGAATTAAATATTCCATTTTTTTTCTTTACAAAAAATTGGATTTACTGATTTTACTCTATTTTGTTTTTAGAGACACATCTGAACACGAATGATCATTCAAAACAAGTTTCACTTTTAGCCAAAACTAGAAGTGTGCAGTCTTCTAGCCGTAAATTGTTTCTACTCTTATGAATTCTTCATTCATCACTCCAAGCCACTTTTGTAAGTTTTACAATATAACTAAAACTATTAATACTTACTAAACCGTCCCATGTGTGATGTCTGTAGGAGTGTTTTCATATATATTTGTTCGTGCTACCGTAATGTAATCAAGCTAGCGTTGTTAGCTAATATGCTAACATGTTTACAAGTGTCTGTAAACATAAAAAGTGTATGATTAACTTAAAATGGCATTCTTTTTGTATTGTTTCACTTTCACAAATTCCTCAGTAAATTCACCAAAACGTCACCTTGGAGTTATTGAGTCTGTTTAGCTGATTGGAGAGCTAGCTTCCACGGCTAGTTGGTCCATGACATTGACTTCTATTTTATTTGATCAGCCGTTTTACTGCTGTGTTACAGACATCCTTTGGAAACAATTAAGGTATGTGAAGAAAACATCTAAAAAACCCTGTAAATAACTAATTTCACATCGATACATCTGTGGCTTATAGTCCAGTGTGTCTAATATATGGGAAATATTTGTTCTTTTTAGTGGGTGTGGCTTATATCCTAGCATGCTATATAGCCCGGAAAATATGGAATTGGACGTTGAAGAAAATAATTTAAAAAAAAAAAGAAGGATTTTAGCTATTGTAGATAATTCTGTCATATTTCCTGTGATGCTTTTGCACATATGTTGAATATGCATGGTCCTAATCAATTATTGATTAGAGCTTCCTATAGAAGACAAAACTTCTGTAATTAATAAAATAATTATGTAAACAAAAGTAGCATATTGTGTTCAAATAAATAAAGTTTAAAATATGAAATCTATCAAGTACAAATGTAAACCTTCTGTCTTGAATAAAATACTTGTTTAAATAATAGGGATGCAATGATATCAAGGTTAGAGTATTATATTATTGTGGTGCATGTTCTTGTTCTGCGGCAGTTGCTGGAATAAGTTTGTTGTGCTGCTGCCTTCTTGAAACAAACTTTGCAGCGTGCACACCTGTTGCCACAAATCTAAACCACTGATGCTCTCGTTAGCGTTAGCCATGTTTTGCTAGGCGTGTGAATATCTATAATGTGATGAAAAAATTATGAGGGAATGTTCTCCATGTTTGTTTAGATTTTATGGTTATAATCCATTTATGGTCCAGGCCTCACGAGAAGGCCTTTAAGGTCTTCCCACTCACCTCAGCTTGCTCTTGAGGGTGCTGACTTCACGAGTCATGGCGTCTGCTGACTCTGTGGCATCCTCCAGCTCCCTCTGCATTTTCCTTCGGTAGGCGTTTGCCCTTTGAGCCTCCTCTTCGGACTCTTCCAGCTGCCGCTTCAGCTGCTTCATGCGAGAGTTCAACTTGTCTGCCTAGTAAACAAACAATGACACAAAATATATATTTTCACATGTCTTATACGACCACAGTACCACTTGATGTGGTATCGTTACATGCGCAGGTATCATTCCCTAACAAGCATCCCAAACTGTGAAATTAGATTCTGTTGCTCGCTAACTGGCTGAATTGAAGACCTGCTAACATTGCACAAATTATAAGTACTGGGCTTTATTACTTTGTTTGTTTCACATTTTAGCAGTTTTGGTATAATCTTATTTTGACAATGTTCTAGGGTCCAAAAGAGGGCAAAAAAGGGCTGCAGGCTGCACTTTGGACACCCCTGCTTTAATGGCTCTTGGTCAGGGTTTACCATGTATCCACTTAGTTAGGAAGCACAAGTAGCTCTTTAGTCTCCTTTGTCATGAGTGGGGTAAAAAAAAGTCATTATACAATGTCTTTATTGGAATCATTTGTCAGCACAATGAGATTAGAGCATCACCAATAGTGCAAAAATAAATAAATAAAATAATGACCGTAAATTCCGGACTATAGGCCGCTACTTTTTTCCTACACTTTGAAACTCTGCGGCTAATTTATGGCGTTTTCTTTGCCGAGGGCCGTATCTACTCATATGGATTCTTCATCACTCCTAGCAACGTTTGCGAGTTTTACAAAATAACGCGTCCCATGTGTGATGTCTGTAGGAGTGTTTTCATGCATATTTGTACGTGCTACCGTAATGTAATCAAGCTAGCATCGTTAGCATTAGCTAATATATGTGTCTGTGTTAGTATTATTAACTTACAACATTCTTTTTGTATTGTTTCAGTTTCACAAATTCCTCAGTAAATTCCCCAAGACGTCACCGTGGAGTTATTGAGCCTGTTTAGCTGATTGGAGAGATAGCTTGCGCAGCTAGTGGGTCTATGACGATGACTTCTGTTTTGTGTGATCCTCCGTTTTACTGCCGTGTTAGAGACACCGTTTGGAAACAATGTAAAACATTTACACAATTTTTGTGTAAATAACTAATTTTGAAACATATAGGCTTATAGTCAAGGGCTGCCATTATATAGGGAAAAAATTCCCTAAAATGTGGTTTATAAACTGGTGCGCTCAATAGTCCAGAAAATTTGGTAAGTGTAAAATATGCAAAAAATGAGAAACATATACAAAATAAACAGAAGTAAGGTGGTAACCTGACATAAGTATGGTGAATATTAGTAATAAATATTTTATTATTTTCATTAAAGAATAGTGTTATTGCAGCTGGAACTAATTTAGGAGATTGTATCTGTACCATGTCAGTAATTAATTATTTTTTGGATGGTTGGCTGGAGCCTCAACACAGGACCATAATCCAGGGAAAAGGTCTACCTGGATTGTCATGACAAAAACATGTAGTTGGTGTGAAAGTGATCCAAATGAAAAAACAAACCTGGTCTTTGTACTGCTCGGTGTTGCGTCTCTCATCATCCACCTGCAGAACCAGCTCTTTCAGTTTTTTCTCAGTTCGCCTCACAAGCTTGGTGGCACCTTGCCGCTCCCTGAATGAAGAGCAGAACTGTGGTCAGACTCGAGTCTGCGCTTCCATGATCGAACTTCCCACGTCACCTGGTCTCGATGTCCAGCTGCTCCTCTAGCTGAGCGAGCTTGGCCTCAAGGGCGGCCATGTTGGCCTTGTACTTGGACTTCACCGCTCCTTCCAGCTCCTGCAGCTTGAGCTTCAGCTCCTTGTTCTGACGCTCCAGCTGGGCACGGGTGCCTTCCACGCGCTGAAAGGAGCTGCGTTCTGAGGTCAGCTCCACGTTCATCTGATCAGTCTGAAGGAAAGCAAGACCGTCATCTCGTCTGGGTTGAACTCTATAGCGTGCCCAGGACTTGTACAGACCTGCAGCATGGACTTCTTCAGCCTGTCGTTAACCAGCTCCGTGTTGCACTGCTCCTCCTCCAGCTCCTCTTCCAGCTGAGCAATACGTGCCTCCAAACGTCTCCTCTCCTCTGCGATTTGAGCACTGAGACAGAAGTGAAGACATAATGGACGCTCCTTCTTTGAGGTTTGAGAAGAGGTCTTACTTCTTGGTGGCCTGATTGTTCATCTCATCCTGCAGCTCGTCTCTCTCCAGCTGAGCCTGTCGCTTGGCTCGTTCTGCAGCAGCCACCTCCTGCACAAGCAAAGACTGCTTCACTTTTGTTTTAGGGATGAAACCATCATTCAGTTAAATGGATCAGAAACTAGCTTCAAGTCAGATTTTTGTGCTTTGATGCATGATGTAATGAGTAGATTATCTAAATGTCTACACCGCATGCCAGTGGTCAAACACCAACATATCAGCAGCTACTTTTTTACCTGCGCTTTGAACCCTGCGGCTTATAAAACAGTGCGACTGGTTTATGGATTTTTCTTCACCAAAGGCCATAATGTAAATAGTTTGAAAAACACACTGAATGAGTGTTGTCCTATGGCGCCATCTTTTGGATGACTTTGCTTACTGCAGATGCTGCATTGCCCTTCTGTTTAGACCAGGGCTCCACAAACTTTTTGGCCCCCGATATATATATATATATATATATATATATATATATATATATATATATATATATATATATATATATATATATATATATATATATATATATATATATATCCCGATATATATATATATATCTCTCTCTCTCAGGGGCCAAAAAGTTTGTGGAGCCCTGGTCTAAACAGAAGGGCAATGCACACCTAAAAAAATAGATTAAAGTGAATAAGACTTAATATTTAGTTGCAAATTCTTTGCTTTCAATAACTACATCAAGCCTGTGAGACATTGACATCACCAAACTTTTGCATTCTTCTTTTGTGATGCTTTTCCAGGCTTTCACTGCAGCCTCTTTCAGTTGTTGTTTGTTTTGGGGTAACTCTTCAGTCTCCTCTTCAGCAGGTTAAATGCATGCTCTATTGGGTTTAAGTCTGGAGACTGACTTGGCCAGACTAAAACCTTCCACTTCTTGCCCCTGATCAACTCCTTGCTTGTTTTGGCTTGTTGTCTTGCTGCATGATGAAGGATCTCCCAATCAGTTTGGTTGCATCTTTCTTTAAATTAGGAGACATAATGTTTCTGTAGACTTCTGAGTTCATTTTGCTGCTGCCATCATGTGTTACATCATCAATGAAGATGACGTCCCAGAAGAAGCCATGACATTATGTTTCACAGATGAGCTTGTATGTTTGGGATCATGAGCTGATCCTTTCTTTCTCCAAACGTTCGCCTTTCCATCACTTTGAAAGAAGTTAATCTTTGTCTCATCAGTCCCATAAAACCTTTTTCCAGAATTTTTGAGGCTCCTCTGTACCTTTTAGCAAATTCCAGCCTGGCCTTCCTGTTCTTCTTGCTAATGAGTGGTTTGCATCTTCTGGTGTAGCCTCTGTACTTCTGTCCATGAAGTCTTCTGCCAACATTAGATTGTGATACCTTCACTCCTGCCCTCTGGAAGTCGTTGCTGATGTCACTAACAGTTGTTCTTTATAGCTCTCACAATGTTTCTGTCATCAACTCCTAATGTTTTCCTTGGTCTACCTGTTCCACGTCTGTTGCTTAGTACACCAGTGGGTTCTTTCTTCTTCAGGACATTCCAAATGGTTGTACTGGCTGTGGCCAATGTTTGTGCAATGGCTCTGATTGATTGTCCATCTTCTCTCAGATTCACAATTGCTTCTTTTTCACCCATAGACAGCTCTCTGGTTTTCATGTTGGTTCCACCTCTAAATGCAGTCTGCACAGGCAAAACCTATCCTACCCAATCTGAAACTGAGCTCAGACATTCAGTGCTATTTATTGTTTGAATTATCAATGTAATTGTGAGACACCTGGGCAACAAAACACACCTGTCAGTCCCATGTTCCAATATTTTTGCCTTCCTGAAAAATGGGTAGGTCCAAACAAAAAGTGCTATCTTCTAAGTTGTGTATCAGATCCAGATGTAAATACCTGGAAATGAAAGCTAAAATGTTGATCTCTTATCTCATATTCACCTTTTGATGTCAAACCCAAATGTTTTCAGTCTACAACAAAAATAAACAAATTGGACTCACTGTTCCAATACTTTTGGAGGGCACGTTGACGAGTGTATGTATTAGTATAAACTTACAATTACATTCTTTTGTATTGCTTCAGTTTTGTAAATTCACCAAAACGTCATTGAGTATTTTTAGCTGACTGGTAGAGCTAGCTTACGCAGCTATTGGGTCCATGCTGTTTTGTCTGATCAGCCGTTTTACTGACACCGTTTGGAAACAATTAAAGAGGTATGCAAATAAACATTTTACAAAATATTTCTGTGTAAATAATTTCACTAGCGGCTTATAGTCCAAACTGAATTGTTATATGTCAAAGCTTAGGAAGGATTGAGTACTAAATCGATTAATCCAATTAGACTTTTAGGGAAAATAATTGAAATAAACAAGGATTTTCTTTCACCTTATAAAAGTCACATAACATTAATATTGCACTTTTACGAGTGTCATTAATAGGCAATAAACGAAACTAAAAGACTGATCAATGATGATACATTTGAGTTTAACAATAGAACATGTACACATTTGAAAAAGGTATCAAGTGTTTGGACATAGCAATAGTTAGCATGAACATACAAAGTGTAGACATCAACAGCGTACCCCCATGGGTTTAAATCCAACTGGGGACAAGTGTTGTAAATTAGCTTTGGCTACAAACACTATGATGCATACATTGGATAACTGTCTGTTTCTGTATCTGTCCCCATTTCAAATAAACCTCTATAATAATAAAAAAACAAGATGTTGGCTACCTATAAAGACTCTAACCTGGTTTCTGATTGTTTGCTGCTCTTAAATATGCAGGATGCTTTCTGCTAATGCAAGGCATTATTGATGCAGTGTTTTTGGGACATTTGACCACAATGATTACGAAACCTTTTATCTTATGTTCTCCGGACACTCTTTCACACTGAGCAGTGATCAGCACGAGCTGCATCACTGCTCTCGTGGAGCAAAACAACATCTGCGTATTTGACTCGTTAAACGGATCATCGAAGCAACAAAATACAAAACCAGTGCATTTTTCCCCTAATTTGAAATCTGCTAACAGCTTTTATGAGTTCAAATTGTCAGAATGTTGCAACAAAACTCATTGTTTTTTGCAATATTGGTGTTTGAACTCCTCAAATATGTATTTAATTGCCACATATTGTATTTTATCCTTTCGCAAAGCACTTGAGATGGAATGGAAAATACTGACCTCCTGCATTTGGAGCATATCAGCTTCCATGCCCTTTAACTTCTTCTCAGACTCCTTACTCTGGGCCAGAATTTCCTCTCGAGACATGCGAGTGTCATCCAGTTCCCTGATAAGTTCTTTCATCTGGGCCTAAAGGAGCATTCAGAAGCAACATTACTAAAAATAGTTTGTGGTTTACATTTTAACAACGGACTCACCTGCAGTTTCTTCAGTTGTTTGAGGGCTTCCTCACGGTGCTTGTTGGCCATGTCGATGCCCGCCTCCAGTTCCTTCAGGTCCAGCTCCAGTTTTTTACGTGCAGCAACGGCAGCAGAACGCTGCTTGCGCTCATCCTCCAGCTCCATTTCCATTTCGCGGACCTAAAGGAAGTACACCTGTCAACTAACTTGACCTTTCAAGAATAGGATAGACTTATTTGTGCCACATTGGGGAAATTATGCGGTACACAAAAAGTATTAAAAGTAGCGCAAAATGTCAAAATTATCTGGAGAGCAAATTAACCACTGATGTAAAACATAATAATGCAAGTATAGCCTTTCAAATGCAATAAACTTGTATTTCTGGCATATTCTAACATTGTAACTGGAATGCAAACGTCTTAATATCCAAGTTGAACATCAAACTAAAGTCAAATGAACTCTGTCAGCAACATTTTGCAGTTGAATAAAAATCACAGTCAAAAGCAATAAAATAGGTTTTGTTTATGTTGAGGGGCTGGGGGACCCTCAAATATAATAAAGCATAAATAAAATGGCTAAATAAGGCATTGTAACCTATATTATCACAGTTATTACTATCGCATATTTTTGAATGTAGTTATACAGACACTAAAATATTTTAACCAAGTTGTTTTCTTTTTAAAGAACTAAAATAATTACACACAATACATGAAATATTGTTCAGGATTCATAACAGAAATGTTATTTTTATTGCGTGTGTTTAAAATATGTTTATCTTCAATTTTAATTTGTAAACGTTTTAGATTGGTTTTTTTTTAAAGAAATAAAAACGGGGTTTTCACTTCCGGTTTATTCAACGTCACGCAAATGTGTTGAATATTCAACACAACCAACCTTTTAACTTGATATACGGTGATGACTTTGTGCACAGCCTTTATATGAATGCTATGTCTTAGTTGCTTAGATAGTAATGTGTTCATACAAGTTTGGATTGGGGGGTATGACGATTAATGGGGAAAGTTAATGTCTCTTGTTTTCTTGTTAGCGTTTACGATAGCTAGCATGCAAGCAACAGTTGGTCCATAATTTTATCAAGGTGTGGTTATCAATCAGGTTTTTTTTTTAATTGAATACAGTAATACTAACAGTGGGGTCAACATTATTACAATAATAGAAATAATAATAAAGCATGCACATGGCCATTTTTGAGGCTGGCAAAGTTATCGAGTTCAGTTTGATTGACTTATGGAATATCGGTCCAGGTGTAAAAAATTACAAATGCGCAACACATACACTTGCAGCATGCATGGATGAATACAACAAGTATGTACCTGCTTGATCAGAGACCTCTTCTTCTCCTCACCCATCTCGTCACGTCCGGACAGGTCCCGCTCATACTGGGCCTTCATGGCCTGCATGTTGACCTCCAGACGCAGCTTGGCATCTTCCGTGGCCTGCAGCTCATCCTCCAATTCCTCAAGCTGTGTTTTCATCTCCTCCAGCTGCTGATCCATGGAACGCTTGGACTTCTCCAGCTCGTGCACCTGTGGCACGACGAGGACTGAGACCAGGAAGGCACAAGCGAGGAGCAAGCAACATTAGGAAAGCAAAACCTACGCTCTTTCCAACGTCATCTTTGGATGACACCAGATCCTCCATTTCAGCCCGAAGCAGTTTGTTGTTGCGGTCCACCTCGTCCTTTAGATCCATGAGAGTTTCCAGCTCGCGGGTCAAAGACAGTGTACGGGTCTCTTTCTCACGGGCCTCGGCTTCAGCCCGATCTCGCTCCTCTGCATAGCGTGCAGATATGTTCTTCTCTTCTGCCAGCATCTTTGAGGGCAAGAAGGTTTAGGAAGTGTGTGACACACAACCATCTGAGTCATGTGAGCTCACCTGGTCAAACTTCTTCTGCTTCTTCTCCAGATTGGTGACAGTTTGTCGAAGTTGGTCGTGATCTATCACCATGTCGTCCAACTCTTGCTGGAGACGTGTCTTGGTTTTCTCCATCTTGTCGTAGGCCGAGCATTTCTCCTCCAGGCGCTGGTGTGTCCCCTCAAGGTCTCTTTGCAGCCTCTTCTTTCCTTCTTCAGCACTCTCCAAACAAGTGGAATCCTGCTCCAGTTTCTTCTTGAACTCCGCAAGCTGTTGGCAAGAAGGAAGCCTTTATTGCACCCACATCCCATCTAGTCATTCCTGTCATCTGCTGAAACTGAAAGTTTGATACTCCGAAGAGAAAGCCTTGATGTACCTGAGATTGTGCCATCACAAGCTGCTTTTCCACATTTCTTTTGGCTTCTTCTTCTTCCTCAAGTTGTTCCCTCAAGCTGTTCTGCTCATCCTCCATTTGGCGCAGACGTGTGGACATGGACAGTTTTTGCCGTGTCTCTTCCTGAAGTACTTCCTGTTGCAAAATAGGGCTGCAACAGTTAGTCGACAGAAACATTTGTCCTCGACAATTATATTTGTCCACAATAGTCGTGACATCATTACTCCTGTTTTTACGGGTGGACTATAGTCTATAGACTGTAGCCCGCGCTAACATGTAAAGTGTGAGGATATTTCCTCTCATTCTTGTTAAAAACAAATATTAATTTTGCTAACCTTGTTTTTATGGCAGTACATCTGTGATACACCAGTATTTAAAGACATATCGGACATTTGGAGGGAGGATGCGGACACAGCCTCGGTAAGAGTGTTAGCTTCTACCATGCTGGCTAGCTAACAAGAGTGAGACCAAGTTGTGTGAAAAATAACTTAAGTACCATTTTAGCCAAAGTCAGCCAACTAAACTTAGTCTACATCAATTCAAGTACATTTTAAAGCAGCGTCAATTTGCAATGCCGTAAAAAGGCACTTTAACGAACCCGAACACACAGGAACCAATGCACAGGTATCATAAGATTAAACATACAATCTATTAAATAGCCAACATTTTAAGAATGAATCAAAGAGAATTCTACACATTGAGTCTATTACAGTGGTAAAACTGCCAAGTGTTAATCAATATACCAGTGTGCAGCTTTTTAAACATCACTAAATGCTTCTTTTTTTGAGGAAGTTAGATTTTGTGGTTTTTAAAAAAATACATAAACAAAGTTAACTTTTTAGCACTTTGCTTTTCCTTTTTTTGTTATTAGTCATTTACATTTTTGTAACATCTGAATGAGCAGTACAGTTACAGTATAAATACATATTTATGAATGAATGAGTCATCTTTGCTGTTAGTAAGCACATGCCTAAAATAACTTCAGCTGCATTTAGAAGTCGATGGAAATTAGAGCCATTAAATGTGTACGCTTTATTATCCGACTAATCGTTAGGATAGTCGTTGACTAATCGACAAACAAAATAGCCGTTAGTTGCAGCCCTATTACAAAATGATCCATCATCAGGAGAACATTTGATTGGGTATCAAGTAGCAATACGGCGTCACTACAATTGTGATTACATTAGGGAACACAAATTTCCACTGAATGCACAACGTGGCCCAGAATACGCACGCCAGCTGACTCTTGACGTTTTTATTCAAGTCAATATCTTCTGCCCACGGATTGTCACCAACATGCCGTTCCTGTTCCGCATTACAGCGTTAAATATACGCACAGATTCTAATTTTGCCGAAGGTCGCAACAAATCCGTTTAATTTCGCTAAAATCTGCTAGTGTTGGACAGGAAGTCATGAACAAACAAAATAAAGCTTAAATGTGTCACCAACATACATTATTGCAATATGACAATAGTATTACAGCTAAATTCATATCATCGTATATAATACACATCATGCCAAGTTATATTTGATGAAAAACAATCAGCAAAACAGTCAAAGATTCTGGACAACGCTTTCCTGAAGGAATCAATAAAGTACTATCTATCTATCTATCTATCTTGGTTTGGATTGAAACATTCAGTTGAAATGTCTATTTGGTTGTAGTTTGCAAATGAAATGCATGGTACATGTCTAATTTATTTTTCCATGTCATGTACGCTAAATTCCGGACTATAAGCCGCTACTTTCTTCGTGCGCTTTGAACAGTGCAGTTTAAAAATTGGTGTGGCTAATATATGGATTTTTCTTCCCTGACAGCCGCAATGCAAAAAAGTTTACAAAAAAACAAGCAAATACACTGAATAGGTGTATTATTATTTGTGCTACGGCTCCATCTTTTGGATAAGTTCGCTCACTACTGGTACTGCAGTGCCCTTCTCTTTAGACTCGAGCTTTCAACTGGAAGTACAAGTGCCCTTCAGTTTTCTAGGCGTCCATTGCGCTCCTACTCATATGATTCTTCATTCATCACTCCAAGCAGCGTTTGTAAGTTTTACAATACAACTACAACAATTCTTACTAAAGCGTCCCATGTGTGATGTCTGTAGGAGTGTTTTAATGCATATTTGTACGTGCTATCGTAATGTAATGAAGCTAACGTTGTTAGCATTAGCTAATATGCTAACACGCTTACGAGTGTCCATGTTAGTATTGTTAACTAACAATGGCATTCTTTTTGTAGTGTTTTGGTTTTGTAAATTCACCAAAACTTCACGGTGGAGTTATTGAGTCCGTTTAGCTGATTGGAGAGCTAACTTGCGCAGCTGGCGGGTCCATGACCATGAGTTTTACTGCCGTGTTGCAGACACCATTTGAAAACAATTAATTAATAAACATTTACAAAATCTTTGTGTAAATCATTTCACAAGGTATATATATCTGCGGCTTATAGTCCAGAGTGGCTAATACATGGAAAATATTTACTTCTAAAATTTAGTGGGTGCCGCTTATATACCCGTGCGAGCTATAGTCCAGAAAGTACGGTGACTAAATGATTAACCCTTAATATACAAATGTATAAACAACTGTCAGATTTTCTGCAGGACAAATGTATACAACTACTACCACCGTAAAAGGTAAAGAATAATCAACTCCAACTACAATACTATATTATATAGTCATAAAAGAGGCCTAAAAACCTCAAATCACTAAGAGTCGCAAACTGTGCAGTAAAATTTAATAATGTTTGGCTAGTTGTAACACATATGCAGAGTTGTGCGTTTGCATTTCAATGAATTTCTGTCCTTTATAAGTATTTAAAAGGAAAATTTTAAATGTAAGGAACTTTAAAAGAACACAATTGATTATGCTGTGTAGGCGTTGTAGTCATTTGTCATATGTTGGGGTTAGGGGGTGTAACGATGTGAAAATGTCATTAATGGGACCAAAATGATCACGGTTATTTTCAAGGTTTTGTTGAATGTGCTCAAAAAGTACTTCTACACACACGCACGTCCTTCAACCAGGTTTTACTCAAAACAATACACTTTAATTAGTAGAACAAATATCAAATATTGTTGTGGCTTTTTAAGAAGCATTGAGTGTTTATCTTCTTCTTATTATTCATTATTAATTTAATTTGTAAAAGGCTTCAGTTTTTTTTGTTGCATCCTAAAATGGATTTTGGGCACATCACTTCCGGTGTGAGTTCACTTTCCGGTTGTCATTCTTTGGAGTTTAACTAGATCATGCTGTCAAAGATCTCGTCGGTTCAATGTACACAATTGAAGAGTTAAGTTGCTCAGAGAGTAATGGCTTTATATTGGAGTATGTCATTTCTTAAAGGGGAAGAGACGTTATTGTCGCTTGTATTCATGTTAGCATCTAAGCTAGCGCTAACATGCTTCTCCAGTAAAAGAGCAGTGTCTTATTTATCGAAGTGTTATCAATCCTGGTTTTAAAGGTAATTTTAATGAGGTGATTCTAACCGTGGGGAAGTTATCATTTTACCGTTTATTGTTTCATGCCTAATTGGGGTTTATCCCAATGACCCAAATGAATATGCCCCAGTCTACAAATGAGAGCAGCAACATGTGTACCTGGACATCCTGGATCTGAGACTCAAGTACAGAGTGGTCTTTGGTTGCTTTGATGGATTTGCTCTCCACGTCATTCAGTTGACCACAGACATGCTCCAGTTCAGTCTGAGGACAAAAATCAAACAAGAGCGTGGCATGGTTATTCCTTGTGGAACAGTTTATTTTGAGCAACATGCTTCTAATCGGAGCAGCTTAGCTCAAGGTGTGATAGATCTTCACATACCTGCATTTTTACAGACTTGTCAGCTAGCTCCAACCTCTGACGCTCGCTCTCAGTATTCTTTAGCAGCAACTCCTGTACTTGAGCTTCAGCTTTCTTCCTGCGATGTTCTGAATCTCCTTTTCCCTGCAACAAGCCCTGCAGCTCGATGGTGAGCTCATTCTTCTCCGATTCCAGAGCCTGCTTGGCCTTCTCCATTGACACTTTGTTCTGAAAGGCAGTTCATGTTAACGCCACGGTCAATTAACCATTGCGGGCTCAGGATTTGAAAAAAATACCCGCTTGGCCTGCTCCAGCTGCTCATTCAGCTCATCGAAGGCTTGATTGTGCTTCTGTCTCATGTCACCCATCTGCTGCTCGTGGAGTCTGGCCTCGTCTTCCAAACCCTTCTTCAGCTGGGCCACCTCGGTCTCACGCTTGGTTCTGAGAACAGGGACCACACATGCGCAAACTTGAAGAATACAGTTAAAATCGTAGGTCGTCACCACACAGCATTGGCTCTTCCACAAATGTACTTATTTTTTTCTCTGCTGGTAATTGTGGGGATTGATTTTTTGGTAACCTAAAAAGAAAGCTATGACTTTAGCAGAGGGCACTGTCTCTCAGTTCTGTCAACATTTTCCAGGGAGAAGATGTGTTGGGTAACTGCACATTTTATATGTACAATAGGCACATTATAGGGTTATACTAGGGCTGTCAAATTCATTTTAGCTCAGGGACCACAAGGAGGAAAATCATTAGGGCTGTGAATCTTTGGGTGTCCCATGATTCGATTCAAAATTTTTAAAAAATTCAATTCAACACGATTCTCGATTCAAAAACGATTTTTTCCAGATTCAAAATTCATTCAATACATAGGATTTCAGCAGGATCTACCCCAGTCTGCTGACATGCAGAGTAGTAGATTTTTGTAAAACGCTTTTATAATTGTAAAGGACAATGTTTTATCAACTGATTGCAATAATGTAAATTTGTTTTAACTATTAAATGAACCAAAAATATGACTTATTTTATCTTTGTGAAAATATTGGACACAGTGTGTTGTCAAGCTTATGAGATGCGATGCAAGTGTAAGCCACTGTGACACTATTCTTTTTTATTTTTTATAAATGTCTAATGATAATGTCAATGAGGGATTTTTAATCACTGCTATGTTGAAATTGTAACTAATATTGACACTGTTGTTGATAATATTCATTTTTGTTTCACTACTTTTTACTACCCGTTCTGTGTCGTGTTTGTGTCTCCTCTCAATTGCTCCGTTTATTGCAGTTCTGAGTGTTGCTTTGTCGGGTTTGGTTTTGGAATTGGATTGCATTTTTATGGTATTGCTGTGTATTTTTTTGTTGGATTGATTAATTAAAAATTAAAAATAAATAAATAAATACATTTTTAAAAAATAAATTTAAAAAATCGATTTTTTAAAAATGAGAATCGATTCTGAATCGCACAATGTGTGAATCGCGATTCGAATTCCAATCAATTTTTTCCCCCACCCCTAAAAATCATGGTATGATAACCTTAAAAATAAAGACAACTTCGGATTGTTTTCTTTTGTTGGTGTTAATGTTTAATCTATCAGAAGTTGAAACTATTATAAAAAACTAAATGACAGAAGGTTATTCATGTAATCGACTCATTTTCCTCAACTGATGTACTCAAATCTGGTTTATTCTGTACATATGTAGCCTCATCTGAAAAAACTTGTCATTTCATGAATCACACATGAAGCTAGAAGGGGATACATAATATTTCAGCATATTTATGTGCGCCTAGAAAACGTGTCCCCATTACCAATGACATCTTTGACAATCAAGGCATGAACGTAACAATCCACATTTTGTTTACAATTCCTAGAGTCCAAACACGGCACATAGCTCCACCCCCTCTGAAGTCATGTGCGCTCTGGGGCAGGGGAAACAAATTGCTTTTGCGAGATCCAGTGAACACATTCAGAACCGATTAAAAAAAATTCAGCTAGTTTTTATACTTTGCAAACTTATCTTGCAGGCGGGGTATAACCTGTTGGCGGGCCTTAGGTGTGAAACCCCTGGTTTGTACAATAGTGAATCTCAACTGCTGGGTTGGGACCTGTTTGCCTGGGCAAAAAATATGAAAACAATCCCTTCCTTTATTTTAAAAGGTTTTTTTTCCAAAGCAGTGGGGTCTATAAAAATCCCTTAACCCTCCTATTGTCCTTGGGGTCAATGTGACCCCAAGGCATTTTGAGAGTCTCTAAAAAGATGGTTGTCATTAGTTTTTCTTCCTAATATTTCATGACTTTTCCTAATCCATCAGGGAGACACAGAAAAATATAAAATCAACTGCATGATTGTTTCTCATTTCTCTGTACACATTTTGACCACGCCATCGTTCCTCAGGGGTCATATAGACCCCAGGATTGGAAAGCACTATAAGTCTTTGTGTGTTAGAGTGAGACACATGATCCAATTGACTTTTTTGTGCTCCCAAGTGATCTGAACATAGAGAATTCAATTGTGAGTTGATCTGACCATCATACACTGAATTATTGTTGGTTTAATATCGTTTGGCAGCCATTTTGACAGTTTTCCATAGATATTTCGGCACATTGCACCCCCCCCCCCACCAAATACCCCCCAGTGGGAAATTACTTATGTGTGCTCCTAAGTCCCCTGAACACAAAGAAACAAATAGTGAGTCAATCCAACCATCATAGACCGAGTTATTGCAGTTTGAATACTGTTAGGCTTGGTCTTGAATGTGACCAAAAGTGATTTTCGTAATTTCTGAACGTACAAATACATATAAACTCAGTTTTCCATATAAGTGTCACACAAGAAATGAAATGGAACAATCACTGTGAGTTTATCTGACTATTACATGCTGAACTAGTGTGGTTTGAGTAGCGTTTGGTGGCCATTTTAGCGTTTTTCTACCTCGAACATCCCAGTAGGAAACCATTTATTTGTGCTCCTAAGTCCCCTGAACACAGAAAAAAGCAGTGAGTAGATCTTTATTAGTAATTGATGCAGAAACCACTGAGATAAATGGTCTTGAAAATAAATTTATAATTTATACTCTGTCGGAATGGCGGGATGTCGGAACAGTTCAAACATTCCGTTCCCGCGCCGTGTGAGAACAGGAGGAGGGGAGGGGGGAGGAGCAAACATATAAAAGCACTCGCATAGCAGCCTTCTAAACCATTTCTCTGCTGCTGTCTCTGCTGCTGTTTGTGATATACTCTCTCTCTCTCTCTCTTGTTTCGAGTTTGCCTTCTAAACCATTTCTCTGCTGCTGTTTGTGATATACTCTCTCTCTCTCTCTTGTTTCGAGTTTGCCTTCTAAACCATTTCTCTGCTGCTGTTTGTGATATACTCTCTCTCTCTCTCTCTCTCTTGTTTTGAGTTTGATGATGCCAAACCACAAGACGTTCTCTGTCCAGGAGGTTTTGGATCAGGTTTTTAGTGAAGAGGTAGACATAGAGGAAAATGTGTCTGAAATCGAAGACAATGTTGTGGAAGACCCTGATTATGGGGCATCGTCCTCTGATGAGGATGAGACCCTTGATGCTGAAGTTCCTGTCAACACTGGAACACCAGCAGACATTTTCCTGTCCAAAAATGGAAAGTTGTCGTGGTCCCCTGCCCCACGTCAACGGCAGGGTAGACTTAGCGCTGGTAATGTCATCAAAATGGTTCCAGGCCCAACCCGATATGCGATTAGCCGTGTCCAAGACATAAAATCTGCATTTGAGCTCCTCATGACACCATCAATTGAGAACCATGTACTCTTGATGACCAATTTAGAGGGGAGTCGTGTGTTTGGGGACAGTTGGAAGCCGATCGATGCAATTGACTTGCAGGCATACATCGGGTTGCTCATTTTGGGGGGCGTGTACAAGTCCAAAGGCGAGGCAGCAGAAAGCCTGTGGAATAAAGAGACTGGAAGGGCCATCTTCCCAGCCACCATGTCTCTGAAGAAATTCCATATTATGTCTCGTGTCCTACGGTTCGATGACAGAGAGAAAAGACAGGGCCGGAGAGAACATGACAAGCTGGCAGCTATCCGGGATGTATGGGACAAGTGGGTTCAGCAACTGCCATTGCTTTACAACCCAGGCCCCCATGTGACTGTGGATGAATGTCTGGTGGCGTTTCGTGGCCGCTGTCCATTTAGACAGTACATCCCGAGTAAACCAGCCAAATACGGCATTAAAATATGGGCAGCATGTGATGCCCAGTCGAGCTATGCCTGGAATATGCAGGTCTACACCGGCAAAGCCCCTGGGGAAGCACCTGAAAAAAATCAGGGCATGAGGGTTGTCCTGGACATGGCTGAGGGACTGGAGGGGCACAATATAACGTGCGACAACTTCTTCACCTCCTATGCCCTTGGTGAAGAACTCGCAAAGCGGAAAGTCACCATGCTGGGGACAGTCCGCAAGAACAAGCCAGAGCTTCCCTCTGAGCTTGTTGCAATCAAGAACAGACAGGCTACATCCTCAGTGTTTGCCTTCACTGAGAACGCCACAGCTGTTTCGTATTGCCCCAAGAAAGGGAAGAACGTTGTGCTCATGAGTACGATGCACAAGGATGCCCAGCTCAGCACCAGGGAGGACAAGAAGCCACAAATGGTGTTGGACTACAATGCCACAAAGGGTGGTGTTGACAACCTGGATAAAGTCACAGGCACGTACAGCTGCCGACGCATGACTGCACGATGGCCCCTTGTTGTATTCTTCAACATCATCGATGTGAGTGCCTACAACGCTTTTGTGCTTTGGAGGGAGATCAGTGAAGGCTGGAACAGCGAAAAGCTGTACCGGAGGAGGCTGTTCCTGGAACAGCTGGGGTACGCGCTGGTGCAACCCCAAATTGCACGAAGAGTTGTCCTACCAAGAGCCTCAGCGGCTGCTGTGGTGATAGTGGAGGATGTTCAGAGGGAGGCACACACCTCCAATCCTCCAGTGGCCAGAGGGCAAAAACGAGGCAGGTGCCAGATCTGTTCCACTAGGAACGATAACAAGACAACTAATACATGTGGGGGATGTGGCAAATACATCTGCAAGGAGCACATCCGTTGTGGATCATGTGCCCAGTAGTGCTTTACCCTTTCTTGGAGAGTGGGGGATGAATATTGCCATTTTTCATTTGTTTTACATTTCTTGAGAGAGGTAGACTCTAGGCTACTTTTTGCAGTCTGTGAAAAAATAGGAGTGGCAGACTTTTACAGTATTTTAGTTTTTTTGAAATAAGACAATATTTTTGGTAAATAGCCTACTGTCTTGTTATTTTTTTCTTCAAATATGGACACTCCAAATGGCCGGCCAATGGTCAGATATTTGTTGTTGTTGAAAAAAAACAAAACAAAAAAAAAAAAAATACAAAATATAAAGAGTAATAAAAAAACTTCCCCCATTGAGGATTGCCACCTTATCCTGGTCAGAGGGTTTGTGCTTGACCCTTTCTTGGAGAGTGAGACGAATATTGTTATTTTCAAATGGACACTCCAAATGGCCAACGGTCAGATATTTGTTGTTGTTGAAAAAAAAAAAAAAAGAAAAAAAAAAAGAAAAAAAAAAAAGTTATAAAAAACTTCCCCCTGGAGGATTGCCACCTTATCGTGGTCAGGGGGTTTGCGTGCTTCCATGACCCTAAGAGCTATAGCTGGTCTTAGGGTAGAAGCCTGACTAAGTGCAATCTAAATGGCAAAAAACAACAACAACAACAACACCATACAATTAATACAATTCGGTCACATTCAATGATGGCCGCCTAACAGTATTCAAACTGCGATAACTCGGTCTAAGATGGTTGGATTGACTCACAATTTGTTTCTTTGTGTTCAGGGGACCTAGGAGCACAAATAAGTGGTTTACCACTGGGAGGTTATCTGGGGGGGGGGGCGTAGTGTGCCAAAAAATCAATAAAAAACGGTCAAATTTGACACCAAACGGTATTCAAACAACAATAATTCAGTGTATGATGGTCAGATCGACTCAGAGTTGACTTCTCTGTGTTCAGAAGACTTGGGAGCACAAAAAAGTCAATTGGATCATGTGTCTTACTCCCACACACAACAACTTATAGAGCTTTACATCTCTGGGGTCTATGTGACCCCTGAGGAACGATGGTGTAGGCAAAAATCGAGGTCAATAGGAGGGTTAAAGGCCTACTGAAACCCACTACTACCGACCACGCAGTCTGATAGTTTATATATCAATGATGAAATCTTAACATTGCAACACATGCCAATACGGCCGGGTTAACTTATAAACTGCAATTTTAAAATTTCCCGGGAAATATCCGGCTGAAAACGTCTCGGTATGATGACGTTTGTGACGTCACGGATTGTGCGGAAGTATTGGGACACCATTGTGTCCCAATACAAACAGCTCTGTTTTCATCGCAAAATTCAACAGTATTCTGGACATCTGTGTTGGTGAATCTTTTGCAATTTGTTTAATGGACAATAAAGACAGCAAAGAAGAAAGCTGTAGGTGGGATCGGTGTATTAGCGGCTGGCTACAGCAACACAACCAGGAGGACTTTGAGTTGGATAGCAGACGCGCTACCGTGAGTACGCAGCTTTATTCCAAACATTTGATCGCTTGCCCGTCCGTGCGTGCCGCTATGTGCATGTCACGTACGTAACTTTGGGGAAATATATGTGCTGTATGAACTTTGCGGAAGTGAACGGTACTTTGGGCTGTGGGATTGAGTGTGTTGTGCGGGTGTTTGAGTTGTATTGGCGGGTTATATGGACGGGAGGGGGGAGGTGTTTGTTATGCGCGATTAATTTGTAGCATATTAAATATAAGCCTGGTTATGTTGTGGCTAATAGAGTATATATATGTCTTGTGTTTATTTACTGTTTTAGTCATTCCCAGCTGAATATCAGGTCCCACCCGCCTCTCACAGCTTCTTCCCTATCTGAATCGCTTCCACTGCCCTCTAATCCTTCACTTTCACTTTCCTCATCCACAAATATTTCATCCTCGCTCAAATTAATGGGGTAATCGTCGCTTTCTCGGTCTGAATCGCTCACGCTGCTAGCGTCCATGATTGAAAACAATGTGCAGATGTGAGGAGCTCTTCAACCTGTGACGTCACGCTACTCCGGTACAGGCAAAGCTTTTTTTTATCACGACCAAAAGTTGCGAACTTTATCGTCGATGTTCTTTACTAAATCTTTTCAGCAAAAATATGGCAGTATCGCGAAATGATCAAGTATGACACATAGAATGGATCTGCTATCCCTGTTTAAATAAGAAAATCTCATTTCAGTAGGCCTTTAAATGGCAAGAAATGTCCTTATGGTCTACTGCCATTAGGATGTGCCAATCCTATATCTTGTGTATTCTTATCATAAATCAGCTGTTTTTAAGTAGAGTGTGCTATGGAGGCTTTTCAATTTGTCATGTAAACTCAATAATGCCAATTGCACATTGCACAAAATGGGATTTTAATGTAAATTAGCAACAAGTCAGCATATTTGTCTAAATACATGTTTATGTTGAATGTCAAATGATTTTGTGTCTTGTAATTGACATGCTTTATTTTTTAACATTCAGTTTTACAGCGCTTCAAGTAAAGGCTGTGAAGTAGAACTCAATTGGTGTCTTGAGTGAGAACCGGTTATCTGTCTGCTGAGCTGGCAAGTAGAAACCCAAGTTTGCATGAGCAGAGAAGAAAACATTTACATGTTCAAATACATTTGGGATTAAACAATTATTGTTTCTAAAATGCCACTTGACATTAAGGTCCCGCAGCTAAACAATGAGTGAGTGCAGCCTGCAATTCAAATATTACAGTTCAACACATTGCAGATTTAAAAAAAATTTTTTTTTTTAAAGCAAATTCTCAACATTTTTGCCCCAAATTAACCATTTTCATGCATAACAATTCCTAAATAAACTAAAAACCTCAATAATACAGTAATATTGTTCAGTATTGTGGCCACTGATTGGCTCAGCCTCAACAGCATTACTATATTGGGTTAAGAGTGCAAAGGTAACTAAAAGGGTGCTATTTCATGTCTAGAGAACTCACCTAATGTTGAAAAATTTAAATAGACTGTAGTAAACACGGTTTTGTACTAGCTATGATTCCTATTTTGTGTGTACGAAAGCATATTACAGAAATAGACGAGGGAATGAAAAATAGGTGATTTTGTGGCCCTTTGGATCTACCGTAGTAACACTTTGTGCCAATGTGACTACCTAAGTTCTTGCTGTGCAGCAGTAGAGTCCAGAGTGTCCTCCAGCTCAGTCTTGAGGGCCTCAAGCTCTTCACCCAGGTCCCGACGGTGTTTCTCGGCCTTGGTCCTGGCCTGTCGCTCAATCTCTAAGTCGTCCTGCAGATCAGAGAGCTGCGCTTCCATCTCTCTGATCTTTTTTTGAGCCAGATTCTTTTGTGCTGCTTCCTCCTCAATTCTAACAGATGAGAGCAAGAATGTGTTTAGGTCTAAGGCAATAGCCAAACCTTCAAATACCTACTGAATGATGGCAATACACACCTCAGTAGAGCAGCTTGAAGTTCCTCCTCCTTTTTGGCTAGCTGGGCACGGAGCTCCTTAACCTGGGCCTGCAGGTCAGCAATTTGGTCGTTTATTTCAGTGAAGTCTCCGTCAAGCTTGCGTCGGTTCTTCTCCAGCTCCTGGCGCTGCTTCTCCTCTCTGCGCAGTCGATCTGAGAGTGTTTTAAAACAACAGAGTTTGGTGGGGGGAACGGTGCCGGTGAAGTCCAATCGTACCCTCAAGGTCAGTGAGCATGGCTTCATGTTTGGTCTTGAGTTTCTGCAGACTCTTGGATTTCTCCTCCTCTTCTGTAAGGTTGGTAGTGTACTCCATTATTCTCTCCTCCAGCATCTTTTTCTCCTGAAGAACAAAGAGGGCAGATGGTAAAAAGTGAGAAAACATGTTTATTATATACACAAAAAGTCTATCCCAACCTTGTTAAGCTTGTTGTTTTGATCATCGAGAACCATCACATCCTCTTCAAACTTCTTTACTTTGGCCTCCATGGTGACCTTGTCTAGTTGGAGCTTTTGCCGAGCGGCCTCTTCTTCATCCAGTTGTTGCTCCAAATCCTATTGACAGGTATAGAAGAATTGCATATGCTGTCAAAGTCAAGACGTTAGCGAGAATTTCTTGCAACCCACGGTAATATTTTGCTGCAACTTCTTCTTCTCCCCAGTCAGCTGAGAAGCACGCTCATCCTCTTCCTCCACGCGGGCTTCCAGGTCGTGAAGGATCTCCTCCAGTTCCTGCTTTCTGGCGGCCAGACGAGCTCTCATCTCTTCAGCCTCGGCGCAGAGTTCCGTTTCTGCTTGAAGCTGCTCCTGCAGGGCCAGCTTTTCGGCAGCAATCTGCACAGAAGCAAAAAAAGATAGATAGATAGATAGTACTTTATTGATTCCTGACAGCGTACACATTTCAGAAGTGGGGTCTCAAGTTATTTACAATGTTGACTTTTAATGCTTCATTGTGTTTCATTGGAAACCATATCCAATTGTACTTACAATCCACAAAGTATGTGAAAATAAACATCGCAAAATGCCATAAATTCAGTCGGCCATTTAGAATACTGCGCTACGAATATTTTCCGCAATTTGCGTAGATTCTACGTCACTGTAGTAACACTTCTGCACTCTGACCATATTATTAGATCAGTCATACTGGAAATGTGCTGTTAATCAATCACGGTCCTTATGTAAGACAAGAACACGTGCTTGGCTTTTTTTAATGCATTTTAAATGGTAATAAATAGCAATTGAGTCATCTGATCAAGGGTCTTCCACGGCACTCATTATACTCTCTAAAACCATCCAGAAAGCGCCAACAATACCCTATTTACATGTCGTGACCTGAAAATTAACCAAATATCAGTGATGTTATTATAAGTGCTAACACAGACAGACTATTTTAGTGGCCTATTGATAGCAGTGAGCTAATACTAGCTTACGTTGCTATTGTTGACACACTCAGCTACTTCTGCTTGGTCTCAAACTTGCTAAAAGTAAATTCAAGATTATAATTCACGCATCTCTCACCTGCTACTAGACAAATGTGGCCATGGACCAACAGGCTGGTCCACATTCACATCCCCGGAGATGGCGAAAAAGACGTAGTAACGGCAAGTTTTTTTTTTTTAACCCTTCGTGAGGATTGTGATTGCTTCTTCATGATCAAGGGTGATGGGTCAAATGCAGAGAATAATTTTGCCACACCTAGTGTGTGTGACAATCATTGGTACTTTAACTTTAATCTAAACGGAATTATGTGAGCGTAGCGTCGGTCGCCATCCTAGCGAGAGTGGAAATATTACAGTAAGTGTTTGTTTTATTATGGCTAGTTTGTATGTTTAGCACCTAGCAATGCTGCTAATGCTACAGTGTTATGATAAAGCTGCAGCAGTTTAGCAGTCGGCTTCTAAAACGTATTGCTCATCCTCTTCATGTTTAAAAATATAAGGTTCTAGATCTGGTTTTCCCCAAGTAATCATTGTTGGCTCTCACAAAGTCTGCTTGATTAGCATTGTTGTTGATGGGGAATGGATCCTCCTCTACATCACATACATTACATTCCTTATTAACTCTCAAAATGGCTTGGAAATCTCCAGGAGATTGATCATATCTATTGGCAAACTTTGGAAGTAAATAATCTCAATGCAAATGTGGATTCAAGATTCTTTAGTTTCACCTGTTTATATTGGCCCTCTGTCTCCTGGAGCTGCTTTTGCATATACAGCTGTTTCTCCAACACTTTGTGGAGCTCTTCATCCTTGGCATGCATCTCCTCCTCCTGTCTGCTGACTTGAAGCAATGGCTTCACCTAAGGATGTAATAAAATTTTTGTGTTATTATGAAGCTCATGAAACAAGTATGGTGGTGAGGGGAAAAAAGGAGGACTGTTACCTTTGTGAAGAGTCTCCACCACTGCCAGTTTCGGAGTTTGAGATAAGCAGCACAGTTCCTCTGGATCACCTTCATAGCGGTCAGCTGCTGTTGTCGCTTGGCAAAAGCCCTGCAGATTGAAACAATTAGAACAAATGATAAATGATAAATGGGTTATACTTGTATAGCGCTTTTCTACCTTCAAGGTACTCAAAGCGCTTTGACAGTATTTCCACATTCACCCATTCACACACACATTCACACACTGATGGCGGGAGCTGCCATGCAAGGCGCTAACCAGCAGCCATCAGGAGCAAGGGTGAAGTGTCTTGCCCAAGGACACAACGGACGTGACTAGGATGGTAGAAGGTGGGGATTGAACCCCAGTAACCAGCAACCCTCCGATTGCTGGCACGGCCACTCTACCAACTTCGCCACGCCGTCCCTAATGAACACCTAATGAAAATATATGTACACACGACTAACTCAAGTGCAAAATTTGAATGGCACTGTCAGCAAAAAAAGATGATTCTGTACAGTTGAGTAGTTCACAGATGAAAAACCTGTCACTTCAACTTCATATTCCATTCAGCACTACAAATTGCCAATGACCGACGTGACATTATGACTTGGTTCTAAAAAACAAGAAAAAATAGGAGGATGGAGTGACTGACGCTGGTGAAAACAGATTTTTATGTAGCTATCGATTGGAGAGTGGGCAGTGTACCTAATTTTGTGACCGGCTGAATCTATAGTTTGTTTTTTTCGACCGTTTCTGGGAAAAAATAGTTGCGGTGATCTTCAAAGATAAATATTAAACACTACATTTTTTAAAGTTAAATTGATAGAGAATGGGGCGTGGTTTCATTTGCAATCTAGAAACACCTTGCAGACTGACTCAAAAAAGGGGTTGTAAATGTACGCAACATTTACACCAAATCATATCTAATACATATTATTTAGACTGCAAGAAAGTTATTTTTTTAAGTGTCCGCTTAATGTTATTGACAAGGGTAATTTTAAAGCAGAGCTCCATCGTGGTTTATTACCGTCACATTTCAAGATAGGACGGTCATGTCATTTCTCTTACCTGCGTGCCAAATAGCCTCTGCACCAAGCCTGGAAAGTGATGATGATGTCTGTGATTTTCATGTCCCTCTCCTCCTCCAGGTGAGCAAGAACTCCAGCTCGGAAGAAGACTTTACTTTGGCCAATCCGGTAAAGATTAGGGTCGAGCTCCAGACTTTTGATCTGAAAAGAAAAAGAGGCAAGCACATCAGAATTGTTCTGGGATGAAGCAGAAGATAAAAAGTCCTTACCATAAGCACGCAAGCCTGCTTTCCATCCATGAATCCTTTGGGGATGGCATTGGGAGTGAGGATTTCATACCTGGGTGAAGACATTTGCTTTGTTGGAATTGGTATATGCTGTATACACCTAAGGATGGGTACCGAATCGGATACTATCGGTTTCAAATGTGAACAGTACCCATCCCTAGTTACAGCAGGTTGTGGCAGACGGAGGTGGGAATCTTTGGCCACCTCACGATTCGATTAAAAATCGATTATTGATGCATATTGATGCAGTTTTTCCTTTCACTAAATAAGCCTTTATCACTTGAAACTTTAAAAAAACCAGTGCATTTGTAATAAGAAATCGTTGAATTAATTTCCACATTTATTAAATTCACACATACTAAATCATCTTTGATGCGCCTGAAAGAGTGGCAGCACATCACAGTAGCTCCTTTGACTTCCTTCATTTTACTTTATTTTTGGTTCCTTTCCATCCTTTGTAACTGATTTACTGTGTGGAACAATTTCCCTTGTGGATCAATAAATTTGATCCATAAGTCCAATTAAAAATGTCTGCAAAACTGGAATATAAGTGTCCTACAATAAAAAGGAGCTGGTCAGATCTCTCAGCCAAATTTTAGAACTGTCTGCATAACTTTACTTACCTTAAATAAATCGATTATCAGTTGGCATTTACTAATAATTTTATAATCGTCCATGTCCGAATTGCGATGTATGTAAACATGGATTTCTTCCTTCACCTCATAATGTTTGGTTACCTCTGTCTGAACTCCTGGAAGACAATGCGGTTGGGGAAGCCCTGTCTGCAGATACGGATCCCCTCTAGGACACCATTACATCTGAGCTGGTCCAGAACCAATTGGGGATCCAGTTTTCCTGCCTAGAGGTGGAGAAATAAAACAAGGATGTTCCTAGATCTGATGGTGAGATATGTTTAGATCAGTTACTCCCATACCTTTTTCTCATGGTTGGGGATGATGCAGCGGACAAAGTTGGGGTTTGTGTTCCTCAGTGTGGCCATGAGCTTGGAAAGTTGCTCTTTGTAGAGCTGGCCCACAGTGCGGAACATGCCCTTGCGAGTCTTGAAAGCACCTGGCATCTCGGACATGCCGGACACCTTGTCCAGACCCACAATGCGGTCCACTACACAGAGATTCTATCATTACTCAAAGTGCTCAGTTGCGTGTCCAACTCTCCACTTCCTCTTGATGGACAAGCACCAGGAGAAAGTCAATTGATTCAGAAACAAAAACACCACACAGGCGGGATGCAGACTGACAATAAAGAGGAGCAAAACCAAAAAGTGTAATCACAGAAAAATTGGGTGGGGAAAACAGTGCAGTGCGTGAATGTCAATTGTTCACACAGTGAAGTCTATGTTTGGTGTGCACACACACTTTGCAGGCTGCACTTGTTGTGATGACCCAACAAAATCAAAAACAGAAAAAACACCATGCAGTATATACCCATTTCTGCAGTACCCATGACCACCACCAGCAGTCCCAAACAAGGCTATTACATGGGAGAGGAAGAGGGAGAGTTCAATCACGTGGTTAAGCAGCACGATAAGTCACAGAAGCAGCTTGAACATTGCGAAAAATAAGGTTTGATCATTGAGGAGAAACGGCTGGAGCAACAACAAAGCTTTTTAATTGTGTTGTGGACAGTAGGGGACGGCAGGAAAAAGAAACGGTCACCTGAGTCAGAGTGTAGTATAGGAAAACGCTGATAAAAATAGGCTCTCTGAGAACTCTGTACCTCTGAGACCCAGCAAAGTGGGTCAAACACATACAAGATGGGGCCAAACAGAGGAAGAAATGATTGGGATTTGAAGAAAAGGGAAAACACAGAGGTACACATAACAGACAGTAAAGAGAAAGAAAAAGTCTTGAAACAAGGAGCTCAAATGAAACATTCCTGCACTGTACCCCTGAGAAACATAATCCAGGCTGTACATTAGGTAACATAACATGTAAGGTGGGACACTGTCTAGACAGATGTTTGGAATATAAAAGCTCATGTCCCACTGTATTTTTTATGATCTCAACTTTTTTCAAGGAGCCCATTCTAATTGAATGAAGATTGACTAGATGTCTTTATTTATTTATTTTTTTACTTACAAATGACCTTCTCAAATAATAGAGATAAGTCAATATCGATCACTTGCTTGTACATTTGCCAGAGAAATCAAGTAAATGGATGATAGTTGAAGGTTTTTAAACCCACAGCTATTTGTTGACATCCATTTTCTCTACATTTCGATTTAGATTCTTCTTTTTTTACGATATTTTATAACGAGAGAGCCGATGTGGAAATTGTATTGTATGTCTTGACTACAAAGGGAAAAATATTTGTGCATGTACAAAGGTTTTTTTAATCATTAATATCACTGTCAAATGGGTACATTTTCTTAGGTGCTGCGGTAGAACTAAGATTAATACGGCCATGCTCTTATTTTAAAACTTAGTTTGCACTGAAAAGGAAGTCACCGTGTGCACATTGATATGCTGTCTAGTAGCTGATGTCTTATGACGACTGTAATACCAATTACACATCTTGAACTAAACAGACCGATTCTTTATAGAAATGATCATCCACGGGTCTCAAATTGTATGTCAACATCCATCCATTTTCTATCGCTTGTCCCTTTTGGGGTCGCGGAGGGTGCTGGAGCCTATCTCAGCTGCATTTGGGCGGTAGGCGGGGTACACCTAAGACAAGTCGCCACCTCATCTCAATGTCAACCAAAAGTGGTTTATGTGGAACTTCAAAGTAATAACCTGAGACTTGATGAGTTGGCCGTAAAAAATGGGAGCCACTTGTACGGCATATATTTTCTATATACTGTCAAAATGTCACAGATGTGGGATTAGAATACTGGAATTTTACGGCTTCAATCAGCCTGCCAAAAAGGAGTCACATTTGTTCCTGGTTATGGGGGCTTAAAAAAATAAATACTTTTCATTCATTGTGATTCTAAATCGATTCTTAACTTTTGATAATAGATTTATCTTTGACACTTTTTTTCTGTAAATTTTTGGATTAAAAACATTGAACTACTATTTTTGATATTTTTAATTGATATTTTTCCTTTTTTGGAAGTATGTCTCTCCAATTTCTTTGTACAGTAAATGTCTATTATATTTAATGTGAAGCTGGGATTGGGTTAGTTTTCTTTTACTAGATTAACATTCTGTGAATAAAATGTTGAACATACATTATTTCAAAAGGTTTTTTAGGCCAACACTGCGCATACAAGTTGTACGTCAGCAGCCAATAGGAGCTTTTGTAACCTGTTTTGAAAAGGTTTTAATATCATATATAGGGCTGCAACAACTAATCGATTAAAATCGATTATACAAATAGTTGGCGATTAATTTAGTCATCGATTCGTTGGATCTATGTATGCGCAGAGGCTACTTTTTTTCTTATAAACCTTTATTTATAAACTGCAACATTTACAAACAGCTGAGAAACAATCAAAATAAGTATGGTGCTAGTATGCTGTTTTTTTCCAATAAAATACTGGAAAGGATAGAAATGTAGTTTGTCTCTTTTATCAGATTATTAATCGAAGTAATAATCGACAGATTAATCGATGATCAAATTAGTTGTTAGTTGCAGCCCTAATCATATATACGCCAAATATTATATTATGAGAATGGAATTATAACTCCAAGAATGGGAATCAGGTGCCCAAAGATTCCCACCTCTATTCCTGGGAGACCATTTTTTCCCCGAGACTCACCGTCCTTCCAAAGATCAGAGACAAACTTGTCTGTCGACTGGTTGAGCAGGGAGGCAACATTGTCGTTCAAAGGGTCCATGTTCTTCATCAGCCACTCATCCGCCTTATAGTCCACCTGCCGAGTAAGAAGAGACTACTGTCAAGATCATCTGCAAGTACCAGAACTTCTGTACTATAAACCGCTACTTTTTTACTACGCTTTGCACACTGCAGATTATAAAATGGTGAGGCTAATTTATGGATTTTTCTTCACAGACAGCTATAAAGCAAATAGTTTTCATTAAACACAAGCAAAGACACTTATATGGTGTTTTATTGTTTGTGCTATGGCGCCATCTTTTGGATGAGTTTGCTCACTGAATGTGCAACTGGGTGAATGCCTGCAAGTGTTTGCTGCCTTTTAAAGCTTTGAACCGGAAGTAGAAGTGCCGTTCTGTCTTCCAATCTTCCATGGTGTTTCTACTTGTATGGATTCTTCATTCAACACTCCAAGCCACGTTTGTAACTTTTACAATATAACTATAACAATTCTTACTCACTAAACTGTCCCATGTGTGATGTCTGTAGAGTGTTTTTATGCATATTTGTACGTGCCATCGTAATGTAATCAAGCTAGCGCAGTGTTTCCCATTAACTGCCAAGATACCTGTGGCGGTGGGGGCGTGGCTATGGGCGTGGTCACCATGACAGAGTAATTTGCATAATTTACTACAATGATATGATTTTCTCTAAAAAGGCTAAAAAAAAATATACTTACTAATTAATAATTACAGTTTTGTTTTAAACCTCCATCCATCCATCCATCCATTTTACAATATAATTACAACACTTTATGTACATATTTATATACAGATTTTAACAAGTTATTCACTGAAATATATTTATTAATTGTGGTTCTTACAAAAAATATATCTTATAAAAATATAAAAGCTAAAATGTCTCTTAAAGCTCTGCCCCTTTAATTAGTGCATATTAAATAATTAAACTTTAGCCTACTACTACAACCATATTATTTACCAGCAACATAAAGTGAAACAGAGGCACAGAGGTGTCCTGCCACAGTCAGTAACAAATAACAGAAAACAGTAGTGGTGGTAGATAGACACAAAGCTTCCTCAAACATCTGATCCACTGAACAAAGAGCTCCAAAAATCTTGATCCTACACTTCTCTTTTGTAAAGTAAATCTGAACAGCTGATATGGGCATCTACATCAACTATATGATTTGCCTGAGAAGCTGAACAGGACTAAAAAAAAAAAAAAAAAAAATACTTTTTTTTTTTTTTTTTTTGTGGTGGCCTTAATTCTTTCGTGGCGGGCCGCCACAAATAAATGAATGTGTGGGAAACACTGTAGCGTCTAAAGCATTAGCTAAAATGCTAACACGTTTACGAGTGTTAGTTTAATTAACTTACAACGGCATGGCGAATTTGGTAGAGTGGCCGTGCCAGCAATCGGAGGGTTGCTGGTTACTGGGGTTCAATCCCCACCTTCTACCATCTTAGTCACGTCCGTTGTGTCCTTGGGCAAGACACTTCACCCTTGCTCCTGATGGGTGCTGGTTAGCGCCATCAGTGTGTGAATGTGTGAATGTGGAAATACTGTCAAAGCGCTTTGAGTACCTTGAAGGTAGAAAAGCGCTATACAAGTATAACCCATTTATCATTATTTATATTTATCATTCTTATTGTAATGTTTCAGTTTCGTACATTCCTCAGTAAATTCACAAAAAAATCACCGTGTTTAGCTCAGACCTGGGCATTCTGCGGCCCACGGCCACGGACGCTTTGTGCGTCCCTGTCCGGCGCGCGTGAGGCCAATCATAAATTACAAAATACATTTTAAAAAGTATCTATGTCGAGTGTGCAATACAACGGTGCTGCTTTTGTTTTGAAAAGCGTAATTTGTATTACTTCCGTGTGGACGTATGCGCGTGCGTGATTGTGAGTGAATGTGAACAGCGGCAATCACAAATTACAAAATAAAGTTTAAAAAACATCTATGTCGTGCGCGCAATACATCTGTGCTACTTTTATTTTGAAAAGTGTTATTTATGGGCGTATGTCCGTGTGTAACCTGTGAGTGAAGGTGCACAGCGACAAGTGATGCACGGTTTACACCAGAGACGCTAAAAAGAGAAAAGTTGATGACGAATGCCATGTTTTCAACAAGACATGGACTGCCAAGTATTTCTTTACAGAAAATAAAGGTAAAGCCGTGTGCTTAATGTGTGGTACACAGGTTGCTGTGTTTAAAGAACATAATTACAATCGCCACTACATGACGAAGCACAAGGAAAAATACCGGAATCTGTCTGATGAAGAGCGCGCAAGGGAGGCTGATGCGTTGATGGTAAAACTGCAAACCCAACAAGGACTTTTTGCCATATTTCACACCCCCAGAGATGCAGCTGTCAGGACAAGTTTCGTAATTTCTCACAAAATAGCCAGAAAAAGTAAGGCGTTTTCTGACGGAGAGTTTATTAAGGAGTGCTTATTGGACTCTGTTGCGCTTATATGCCCGGAAATTTGGAGCTTCAGCTGAAGAACCGAACGGCCGACTGACTGTTTTTCGCTGGCTTTGGATGAGAGCTGTGATGTACGTGACACCGCCCAGCTGCTCATCTTCTTACGTGGGATAACTGCAGACTTTCAAATCACGGAAGAGCTGGCAGCCATGCAGTCAATTAAAAAGGGACAACCACAGGTAATGACTTGTTCACATAGGTAAATGCGTGTTTGGACATGTTAGAACTGAAATGGGACAAGCTGGCAGGTGTGACAACAGATGGTTGTCCAAATCTGACGGGGAAAAATGTTGGACTTTTAAAGAGGATGCAAGATAAACTTTAAATTAACCCTGTGCAGAAATTGACATTTTTGCATTGTATTATACATCAGGAAGTGTAGCGTAAGACAGTATTAAAAAATAAAACCATCAAAAGCAATCTGCTTTTGGTATAAAGTTAAGTTAGGTTAAATTAAAGTATTATCATTATTAATTATTATTATTTATCTTACAGTATATCAAAAATAATATTGAGCAAAATGTAATTGAAATATTGTCGATGTGGCCCTTCAGCAGTGTTCGGGTTGCTCATGCGGCCCCCGGTAAAAATTAATTGCCCACCCCTGGTTTAGCTGATTGGAGAGCTAGCTTGTGCAGCTAGTGGGTCCAAGACCATGACTTCTGTTTCGTTTGATCAGCCGTTTTACAGACATTGTTTGGAAACAAGGTATGTAAATAAACATTTATAAAATATTTTGTGTAAATAACTTCCATTATAGTCAGGTGTGGCTCATTTTTTTCCCCCTAAAATGTAGTGGGTGTGGCTCATTACCGGTTCGCTCTATAGTCAGGAAAATGCGGTATATGCTAGCACTGCTAACATTGTAAGTAACAGCAAGTAATGGTAAGAACACAGTCTGCTCACCTTGCCAGCATAATGGTAAATAGAGAAGTCGGCTTCATCCTTCAGTTTCTTGGGCTTAAAGAACTTGGGGTGTGTGCCCTGCTCCTGGAGCACTTTCTCCACAAAGCTCTTGTCTGTAGCCTTGGGAAACCAGCACTCTTCATCCAACAGAGCCAGAATACCAGGTGGGCTGGCCTGCACACAATGGTCAGAAATTAACAATTTGAAACGCCCGGACACGTCAAAAACGTTGCGCTTTGCCCAACTCACAGGTTTTTCAATGAGCTCTATGCAGGGCTGCAGGTCAAGGCCAAAGTCGATGAAGCTCCACTCGATGCCCTCCCTCTGGTACTCCTCCTGCTCCAGGATGAACATGGTGTGGTTGAAGAGCTGCTGCAGCTTCTCGTTGGTGTAGTTGATGCACAACTGCTCGAAAGAGTTCAGCTGGAAGAAAAATAATTGCAATGCCAATTAAAGCACAGCGGTACCTCAACTTAAGAGTGTTTTGAGATAACTCTTTAGTCAAAAAACCAAACCCCAAAACTCAAAATTGCGCTCTAGCGCCCCCTACGAAGAAAACACAGACAACACTGCCTCTAACTCCCAGTACGAATGTCGTAGAGACATGAAACAAAAACTTCTATGTAGGTCTGACTTAGACCTAGATTTCATACACTGACATCCTTCAGCAAAAATCAACAGGAAGTTGGCAATCACCCCTTCAAAACAAAAGTTTCATAAAAACACTAATTTTTGCCTCTTTGAGCTGTAATTTGACCCCCTTAAAATGCTTCAAAACTCACCAAACTTTACACACACATCAGGACTGGCGAAAATTGCGATCTAATAAAAAAACCGAACCCCAAAATTTTAAATTGCGCTCTAGCGCCCCCTAGGAAGAAAACACAGGCACAACTGCTCCTAGGAAGAAAACTCAGACAAAACTGCCTGTAACTCCTGTAGGAATGTCTTAGAGACATGAAACAAAAACCTCTATGTAGGTCTCACTAAGACCTACATTTCATAGATTGACAACCCCCAGGAAAAATCAACAGGAACTTTGCAATCCCCCCTTCAAAACAAAATTTTTGTAAAAACCGGTCACCTTTCTTCAAACATTATCTCCTCTGAGCGCGTTTGTCGTTTCGGCTTCAAACTAGCACAGGAGAGAGATTGAACCATTCTGATTAAAAGCTGACGAAAGAGTTTTGAAAACTTCTCCGGTTTTGATTTTACGAGCCTTCAAAGAACAGCTGCGCTGATGCTGCTGCGCTGCTGTTGTGTCAAGATGGCTGCTTAAAAGCAGGAAGCACCAGCGTGAGCACACAATGCAGAGAAGGTAGGTAAACTATAGACAAAAGTATTGGGACACTAAGGACTAACACTGGACAAAAGTATTGGGACACTAAGGACTAACACTGGACAAAAGCATTGGGACACTAAGGACTAACACTGGACAAAAGCATTGGGACACTAAGGACTAACACTAGACAAAAGTATTGGGACACCAAGGACTAACACTAGACAAAAGTATTGGGACACCTAGACAAAAGTATTGGGACACTAAGGACTAACACTGGACCAAAGTATTGGGACACCAAGGACTAACACTACACAAAAGTATTGGGACACCTAGACAAAAGTATTGGGACACCTAGACAAAAGTATTGGGACTAACACTGAACAAAAGTATTGGGACACTAAGGACTAACACTGGACAAAAGTATTGGGACACTAAGGACTAACACTAGACAAAAGTATTGGGACACTAAGGACTAACACTAGACAAAAGTATTGGGACACTTAGGACTTACACTGGACAAAAGTATTGGGACACTAAGGACTAACACTGGACAAAAGTATTGGGAAACTAAGGACTAACACTAGACAAAAGTATTGGGACACTTAGGACTAACACTAGACAAAAGTATTGGGACACTTAGGACTAACACTAGACAAAAGTATTGGGACACTTAGGACTACCGTTGGACAAAAGTATTGGGACACTTAGGACTTCCATTGGACAAGAGTATTGGGACACTTAGGACTACCACTGGACAAAAGTATTGGGACACTTAGGACTACCACTGGACAAAAGTATTGGGACACTTAAGACTACCACTGGACAAAAGTATTGGGACACTTAAGACTACCACTGGACAAAAGTATTGGGACACTTAAGACTACCACTGGACAAAAGTATTGGGACACTTAGGACTACCACTGGACAAAAGTATTGGGACACTTAGGACTACCACTGGACAAAAGTATTGGGACACTTAGGACTAACACTGGACAAAAGTATTGGGACACTTAGGACTAACACTGGACAAAAGTATTGGGACACTTAGGACTAACACTGGACAAAAGTATTGGGACACTTAGGACTAACACTGGACAAAAGTATTGGGACACTTAGGACTAACACTGGACAAAAGTATTGGGACACTTAGGACTAACACTGGACAAAAGTATTGGGACACTTAGGACTAACACTGGACAAAAGTATTGGGACACTTAGGACTAACACTGGACAAAAGTATTGGGACACTTAGGACTAACACTGGACAAAAGTATTGGGACACTTAGGACTAACACTGGACAAAAGTATTGGGACACTTAGGACTAATAGACAAAAGTTTTTGGACACTTAGGACTAGCACCAGCCAAATATGCGGGCCCGACCAACGCTGCTTGCAGCTTTAATTATTATTATTATTATGTTTTTTTAAATTGGGCGGCATGGCTCGGTTTGTAAAGCGCCCGTGCTAGCAATTCAAGGGTTCCAAGTTCGGTTCTTGCTTCAGTCATCCGAGTCACTTTACCCACCTGCTCCCAGTGCCAACCATACTGGTTTAAATGTAGCTAAAATATGTATAATGGGTTTCACTATGTAAAGTGCTTCGAGTCACGAGAGAAAAAGCGCTACATAACTATAATTCACAAATCAGATTAATCGCATTTTGGAATTTGGATTAATCACAGGTGAAAACTCGCTTGTATAATTAAAATTTGCTGAAGAAAATACCCTAATATTTGTACACAAATGCAATTTTGTCAGAATGTCATCCAGGAACGTTTTACTTAGATGCATGCCATTTATGTGCACAAAGCTTCCTAACAGTTTTATCGAACATTCTTTGAAGCTGGCACACCAGCCGGAGTCTCCTCACTCATTTTTGTACGGGGATATGCATTGATCCGATCGAGGTTAAAGGGGAACTGCACTTTATGGAATTTTGTCTATTGTTCACAAACATGAGAAACACGACCACATATCTTTCAAAAACATTTTTTTTAGGATTTTGAAAATGATAAACTCTTGGAAGATACAGCTTAATGGGAGTCACCATTGTAGCCTTCAAAACCCTCCATCAACGTTTTATATACACACTGCAAGTATATACTGTATATAATGTAGTAACAGACACCTTCATAACAATTTGCAATATGTACAATATACACACTGCAAGTATAGATAGCTAGATAGATAGATAGATAAAGTAGTAACAGACACCTTCATAACAATATGTACAATCATTGATTTCTTCCGCACATTGATTTGTGTCCATAGCAACGCACTTCCGACTTCTGGCAACAAATGTGTGTTCCTACTTCCGGGAACAAACAAGTGTGTTTTCTATTCTTGGCAGACTTGGTAACAAACAACGAAAAGGAATATATTTGGACAAGTGAGGATTTACAACCTTATATTTTTTAAGCTGAATATACAGATGATGAACTGCTGCCTTTAGAAAGGGAGCATGTAGGAAGGGTGAGACGGAGCAGACGAAAGCTGAGAGTGAGGTGAAAATGTCAACTCCAACATAAATGGAGTGCTTACCCAAAATCAAGAGGAAAAAACATCCCCGGATAACTGGACCAAACGCACAACTGTCCATCGAGTGAGTCACTTTAATATTGATCATGATACGTCATGCGTGTTATTACAACTACAGTACATTCACTGTCTGACTAGCTGTGTACAAACAAAACAGGAAATAATACTTTACATTTACTGTAATATAATTGTTCATGTTTTTCACTCAGTTTAGTTCACTCAGTCCTATTGCATTACAAATTCAAATGCGTTTCATGCTGACGTAGAAGCTAGCTTATCTCCTTCTGTAGTTAGCTTTTATGGCTAATACCGAAGCATGCTGATGTGTTACTACGCTAGAAAAAAAGTGTTCCTCAGTATTTACTCTTACAATAACAATGTTGCTACAGCTTGGTTGTTATACAGGTTACAGAACGTAAATGAAGTATTGTTGGCGGTTTGTAAATTCATTTTTAAAGTGATTTAGAGGTAGAACTGATTGCTCCCATTTGCTGCATTGCTAGCCACCTAGAACAAGAAGAGTTTTAGAATTAGAATGAAAAAAACAAAAAACTTTTGTCTTCTTGTCTTTCATAATGATTGTGAACGATATGCAAAATTCCAAAAAAAGTGCAGTTCCTCTAAAGTTAAAGAGCTTGTACAATCAAGATAAATTGCATGATTAATTTAGGTGTGTTCATGTTTTATGCGATATGTTTTTTTGATTAATCACATGATTTTTAACAGCCCTAGTTTTTTTTTTTTTTTTTTTATTTTCCAAATATTTTTATTGAATTTTGCAGACAATACAGCATGATGAATCATGGCAACAGCAAGTTGGAGTATCTGCACATTTTTCAATAAGTAACATAATAAACCCCATCCCTTACCATACCCACCCACTTAATTCCCAAGGTAATTGTCGCCTAGTGCCCACAACAAATATAGACACACATGAATATATGCAAACTTAGCTTCAATCTAACAAACTATATTGAAGTAAATAAAGAGTAAATAAGGTGAAATAAATAGATAAATAATACCTAAGATATACAATAAAATATAACGTAAAAGTAAATAAACACAAGGAATGAGGGGGGGGGGGGGGGGGGGTCTTCAGCGGTCAGTTCTGTCTAAGTTGGGTTACCTGAATCGCTTGGGGTGATGTCAAGCTTGTCCCTAATAAGGTCCAGGAGGGGGCCCCAAGTTTTATGGAAAGATGCCACAGATCCTTTCTGCGAGAACCGAAGCTTCTCTAATTGCAGACACCGCAAGACATCTTGTATCCAATTGTTATGGCTCGGCGGAGACGCAAGCTTCCATTTAAAAAGAATTGTACGCCTAGCCAGCAGAGTCGTTAACGCAATGACATGACGAGCGGTTGCAGGTAAACCGTCCACCTGCGGAACGCCAAAAAGGGCAGTCAGCGGGCTGGGTGTTATTGTTCTATCAAGGGCCTGCCCGACAGTGTCAAAAATAGCCGACCAAAAACTTGAGAGTTTTGGGCACGTCCAGAACATATGCAAATGGTCAGCTGGGGATTGTCTACAGCGGTTACAAGCGTCGCTATGGTTGGGGTATATTTTAGCCAGTCTAGCATTAGTAAAATGTGCTTTATGTAGTATCTTACATTGTATTAGGCCATGCCTAGCGCATATAGATGATGAATGCACCAGCCTCAAAGCTTCTCTCCACCGCCCATCAGGTATAGGTGCCCCAAGGTCATGCTCCCAGGATTCTCTGGCAGGTGAAGTGTTGAGTGGATTCAGAAAGCAGATTTCATTATATATTACAGATATCAAACGTCGTTTGTCAGAGTCAAAGGAGAGAAACCGATCAATTTCTGCTTCTGGGGGGCGGTTGGGAAAATGGGGAAATTGTTTTTTAATAAAATGCCTTATTTGAAGGTATCGGAAGAAATGTGTATTAGGTATATTGTATCTTGTTGACAGAGAAGCGAACGAAGAGAACACTCCATCGTGGTACAGGTCGTTGAGGATTTTAAGGCCGTTAGTTGACCAGGTGCGAAACGCAGAATCAGAGCAGGCAGGGATAAAGGCGGGATTGTTCAAAATCGGAGCACCGCTGGAAGCTTTGTGCAGGCCATGATGTTTCCTAAATTGAGTCCAAATTTTAATAGTATTTTTAACAACTGGGTTTAGGGAGGTCCCCAATGAACATAAGGGTAGCTGTGAGCAAATCACCGCGTGCAGGGAACCATTAGACGATGCTACCTCTATATGAGCCCAAGGTGGACAGGCGGCTGGGGAGTCGCAGCGGACCCAGTACAGAAGTTTATTGATATTGCAGGCCCAAAAATAATTTCTAAAGTTTGGAAGTGCTAGACCACCCTCCGTCTTAGGGAGCTGTAGAATGGCTTTCCTAAGGCGGGCTGGCCTGTTTTGCCAAATGAAAGCAAGAAGTTGTTGATCAAGGCCAACAAAAAATGATTTGTTGAGACATATAGGGATGTGTTGAAAGAGATATAAAAATTTCGGAAGTAAAATCATTTTTATGAGGTTAGTGCGGCCAACCAGGGAGAGGGGGAGGGCAGCCCACCTGGACAAGTCCGATTTACATTTGTCTAACAGTGCTTGAAAGTTTTTACGAAACAGCTCTGTGGGAGAATTCGAGACAAACACGCCCAGATATTTAAAACCGTCCTCCGAGATCCTAAAGGGGAATTGTGAGCGCGGGAGTGACCTTGCCAAATTATTCACAAAAAATAGTTCGCTTTTCTGAATATTCAGTTTGTACCCTGACAAGCGACCGAACTGATCTAGAATCGATAGTATATGGGGAAGCGAGGACGATGGGTCCGAAACGAACAACAGAAGATCATCTGCATATAGGGAGAGCTTATGAACCCGACCGAAACGAGTGATACCCTTAAATTCCTCCGAATTCTTAAGCCAAATAGCAAGCGGTTCAATGGCTATATTAAACAGCAAGGGTGAAAGCGGACATCCCTGCCGGGTCCCACGCTGGAGAGGGAAGTAAGCTGAACGGATGCCGTTAGTATGTACGGAGGCAAGCGGAGTCTCGTACAGGACTCTAACCCAAGAAATAAATTTAGGATCAAAACCAAATTTCTCCATAATAAAAAATAAATAGCCCCACTCCACCCTATCGAACGCCTTCTCCGCATCCAGCGCCACCACAACCTCCGGAGTATCAGATGGCGGAGTGAGAACTATGTTCAACAATCTTCTGGTATTGAAGAATGGATGTCTCCCCAGCATGAAGCCTGTCTGATCGGCCGAAATTATTGAGGGCATCACGGTTTGAAGACGCGTAGAGAGAACTTTCGCCAGAATCTTACAGTCCACATTCAAGAGCGAGATCGGTCTGTAGTTACCACAAGAGGTAGCATCCCTGTCTTTCTTAAGAAGTAATGAAATGGAAGCCTCTGACAGAGTCCCTGGTAAGCGGCCGGCGTTGAAGGAATCATTGAACATTCTTGCTAAAATGGGGGATAACAGTAATGAGTAAGCCTTGTAAAATTCAACTGTGAAGCCATCAGGACCGGGCGACTTTCCATTTTGCATAGATCGAATTGCCTCCTGTATCTCTGACGAGGAAATGGGTCTACCCAGCTCCCTGGCAATGTTTACATCAATGCAAGGATATGTTAATGAATCGAGGGGGTTGGGGCAAATCGCGGAGATAGGACAACATTCAGAAGTGTATAATTTAGTGTAAAATTCAGAAAAACACTTATTAATATCAACTGGATCAGAAGTATAACTACCATCGGGTAGTTTAATTTTGGGAATCGACCGCGATGCGCAAGCAGCCCTGGCCCGTTGAGCTAAAAGTCGGCCGGCCTTGTCTCCATGTTCATAGAAGCATTGTTTGGATTGTCGCAGTTGTCTTTCTACTATGTGCGTCATAAGCAGGTCATGTTCCGAATGTAGCAGAATACGTTTTTTATACAGGGATGGAGATGGACAAACAGCGTATACATTGTCGAGGTCGAGGAGTTCTTTAGCAATTTCCGTCAGCCTAGCCCTCTCAGTCCTCCTCATCCTGGAAATATAAGCGATCACCTGTCCCCGGACAGTAGCCTTAAGTGCTTCCCACAAGATGCTATTTTCAATGTCAGGGGTGTCATTAAACTCAATATAGGTACGAATTTCTGTTTCAACAAAATCTTTGAACTTAATGTCCGAGAGCAAGTGAGAGCTGAACCTCCACATTGTGCGGCCGGTCACACCTTGCGGAAATTTAATGTCGACTGAGATTGGCGCGTGGTCAGAGACGGCTATCGGGTGGTAGTCACATGCGCTAATACAATGCAAGAGATTGTTATCTATTAAAAAGAAATCAATACGGGAAAACGAATGGTGAACGTGTGAGAAGAATGAAAATGCCTTCCCATGCGGGTTCCTGAATCTCCAGGGATCTGAAAGTCCTACTTGGTTTGCATAAGATGACACAGCCTCTGCTGCTTTGGATAGTGTATTTCGAGTATGGGAGGATCGATCAAGAATCGCATCCTGGACTAAGTTAAAATCCCCGCCTACGATTATGCGGTGGCTATCGACGTTGGGGATCCTAGCAAAAAGTCTTGTGAAAAAAGTGTCATCATCCCAGTTAGGTGCATACACAGAGACTAAAATTACGGGTTTGTTCTGTAACGTGCCCGAAACCACAACATAGCGACCTTCATTATCTTCTATAACGTCTGCTGGCTCAAACATAACACGCTTATGGATAATTATGGCTGAACCTCTAGCCCTAGCAGAAAATTTGGAATGGAATAAGTGGCTCATCCAAGACCTCTTAATACGTAGAATTTCTGATGTCTTCAGGTGTGTTTCTTGCAGAAACATAATGTCCCCTTTAAGATGCTGCAGCCGAGTTAAGACTTTACCAATTTTGACAGCGTTGTTCATGCCCTTGGTGTTCCAAGAGATGATACGCACTCCGCCACTCGTCATCCTACCAGCATCCGCCATCTATTAGACCCCAACAGTAAATCTGTGTGACACGCCTTAGACCCCACGGGGAGGGACGGGAGGGAGAGAGGGAAGACATAGCAGCAAAAAAAAAAAAATAATAACAAAATAGTACAAAACACCAAACTAGTAATGACAGAAAGACACATTTCAACAAACCCCAATAGATTAGAATGCAATTACCCTTACTACCCACCCTAAATAAGAACCTTATCTGAGCTCTCTCGCTCTTACTTAGCCTAACTTGACTAATGTTAACTTCCGGAGTCTCCTCCCTTACAGTAGCAGTAATGAACTCCATAAAGCGAAATAAGAATTTAAAGTGAGCCTACTATCATGAGACGCATCCCAACCTGAGTGTATAGTAATATAGGAAATATTAAACCGAAATAAACAAACAAGGCACATACCGAAATGTACAGTGCACTGCACCAATAGCTGTAGTGATGTTTTTTGGACCAAGGAGTGCCTCATAATGTGCATACGAATAACTAGTTCGGATTAAAACAAATTAGGATGCATAATCAAAATGTGTTACAAATAGCTTGGCCCCTCAGGAAAAAGAAGAAAGAACGCCCGGTACGGAGCGGAACAAACAAACAGACCAAAAATAGTTACGACCATCCATGTTGGAAATTATGTGACCACCGTTAGCCAGTGTGTAAATTGCAACACTCAAACATTGCTTCCTATTATGAACACACGTCTAAAATGGTGGTCAAGGTTTAGAACAGCAAAACAAACAAAGGCCCACAATGTCCACAGTGAATGTAAAGTTATCATAAGTCAGGCCTCTGAAAAAGTTGGAACTTACAGTCTTTATTCCAGGAGCTGCACAGTCCTGGTGCAAATTGTTGTCATGTCCAGACGTATTTTAGTGGTAAATAGCCATCCAAGCCCATCAGGTATCTTGCGTGCGGATTGATGTCAAGAAGTCCTCAGCCTCTGTAACCGATCCGAGTCTCTTCTTACCACCATCCTTCGTTACTATGACAAGCCTGGCCGGGAACAGTAATGCTGGTCGTAGGCCCATTTGGTAGAGCTTCGGCATCACATCGCGGTATTTTTGGCGTTGTTCCACCACTTCAGGTGCGTAGTCCTCGAAGATGGCGACGGGGTACCCTCGGTATTGTAGCTTGCCTCTCCTGGCCCTGGCCTCGCGGATAATTCTCTCCTTCACCTGGTACTTGTGTAGCCGTATCAGAACGGGCCTCGGTCTCTGGTCTGGCTTCGGCTTGCTAGCGAGTGTTCGATGAGCCCAGTCGCACTCCGGCGGTGATTCAAAGAAATCCTCGTCAAAAATCTCCTTCAGTAGTTCCGCAAAAAAGGTAGTTGGATGTGGCCCCTCCACGGACTCTGGTATGCCGACCACTCGGATGTTGTTTCGCCGACTCCGGGATTCGAGGTCGCTAACTTTAGCACGTAGCTTAGCCTCGATGTCCGTTAGCTTAGCACATGTTGCTTCCAGTGCTAGCAGGCGTTCGTCTTGCAAAGTAGCATTTTCTTCGAGTGAGGTAATTTTCTGAGAGTGTTCAGAGACCTTGGTGTGTACCTTATCAATCTTTGTCTCGAGTGTAGAAATTGCTGTCCTGAAGTCCGTGGAGAGGGCCTGGCGGTGTTCTTCCAGAAGCTTAGCTATAGCCGACATACTGACTTCACCGGCACCTCCGTCGGAAGAGCTAGGTCCGGCCCCGGTATCTCTGGCGTTCCGCTTCGTCGAGTGAGTTGGCATTTCTTGCCGGTTGCAACTCCGGAGTAATATATTCACCAGCTCGCTGGCTTTGTTTATGGAGTTTTAAAAGAGTGGCAATGTAAAAAGTTGTGGGAGGGAGACTCAACACGTGTCTACTCCATCTTGCCCAGACCGGAAGTCAACAGCCCTAGTTTTTATACAATATTTCTTATCTAAAAGTTTGTTAAAAGGACATTTGACATTTTAAAATTGTGCTGTTTTGGGGTTGCCAAGTACCATTTAAATTGATTTCATTTCAAGTCATTGATTTGATATACAATGTTCTGAGTCAAGAGCTTCGTCACAGAACCAATTAAACTCATAAGTTTGGGTACTACTGTATTATGTTTAGTACTAGTTTGACATACCTCAAAAATCTCAAAACCAGCGATGTCCAGGATGCCAATGAAGGAGGCTCCCTGTCTCTTGGTTTTGTCCAGAGCTTTGTTGATCCTCATGACTAACCAGCGGAACATCCTCTCGTATGTGGCTTTGGCCAAGGCCTCCACAGCAAATTCCGCCTGCTCTTGGGTCTGGGCCTTTTGGACATAGTCTCGACCCACTTTGATCCTGGGTGACAGGATGGCCCTGGTGAAATCGGTGACGTTCATCCCCATGAGGTGGCTGACCTTCTGGGCAGCTAAAGGATGGGTCAGGTGGAGAGAAGGTTTAAGAAGTTGGCAAAGTGAAGAAAATAATACATAGAACCATGAACACAATCTGTATAGTCATAAGGACTAAGTTTAGACCAAGAGTTGGGTACAATTTACTTGTGTTGTCGGGCATGGAGGCCTGGTCAGTGTGACGCTCCTTTTTGAAGGTCATGTTTCCAAGCTGCAACACTGAAGACACCACCTTCAACATGCCTGCACAAAAAACACTGCAGTGTTGGTAAAAGCAGGGCAAGTATCCAAGAACACATGTGGGTGGCCTCACCTATCTGCTCGTCCTCAGGAATGCTCATAATCCTCATGGCGTCCATGGTCTCTGCAAACAGGTCTTTGTCCTGCTGCCCCGGAATTGTGACGTTCCCGTTGGAAAGGAAACGGTAGTTGTTGTAGTTTTCCAGGAGGAGCTCCGCTAAAAAAAAATTACAGGATCGTTAGAAAAAATATTAGCAAGCGCCTTGTTAAGGGAAATTGTCTTTGAACTGATTAGTGTGGAACTTACAACGTAACTTATCTCCAGCTCCTGTGAGCAAGTAGTAGAATATATGGAACGTCCGTTCTTCTCTGGCCTGGCGAATGGCACGGGACTTCTCCAGCAAATCTAAATGGTCAGTCTGTCAAGGACAACTTTCAAACAATGGGCTCACAAAAAAACAGAGTAAACAAATACCGTATGTATTTTTAAAATATGATAATTGGGGGCCTTTATTTGGATTAATCATGATCAATATTAATTGTCTTCAAATTTTGTCAATGTGCTTCCTGGAGGTGCATTTAGGAACCCCGGAATTGTGAACATTACCATTACAAGACAATGCCTGTTTTCTGCACTTATGCTGGCTTTACTGATATAATTGCAACATTTTTAAGGCAATTTGCTGGCATATTGTATCAATTACTCAGACATGTTATACATTCTGTGTCATTGAAGTTGTTCAATTACTAGGGGGACTCAAATGAATAAAAATAAATAAAAAATAAAATAAAAAGAAAAAGAAAAAAGATTCACATCCTAAATTAAAATTTTTATTTGTTAATTCAAAAATACATTCATAATTTCCAAGAAGATTTATAAAAAAAAAAATAATTAAAAAAAAAAAGCTATACATATTTTCAGCACATTTTTTTGGATAAATTGACTTTTTTTTTAAATACATTCTTGGTTTTCCTTTTATTATTATTGCAATAATAAGTATTGCATTTGTACAGTATGCATTCTCAATTGCTTTGGTATTTCTATCCTAAGTATTATGAAGCTGGGGTTGGGTAGGAGTTGCTTTATTTTCTTGTATTAGATTGATGATTGAGATGATTGTAATTTTAAAAATACATTTATAAAAATATATATATATTTAGACCAACAGTGCATGTATAAGTGGTACGTCAGCAGCAAAAAGGATCTTTTGTAACCTGTATTGAAATGGTTTTATTATAACTTACATACCAAATCTTATATTACGAGAATAGTGTTGAATCAAGAACCGATTCAGAATCTAATCGTCACACCAAGATTTGGAATAGAATCGTGAAATTCCCACTTCTAAAAATTACTACTATGTTCAAATTGCATGTTACAAAAATTACGTATGAATAAAAAGGCCTTTTTTGTTGGAACAACATGTATGTTTTTTTGTTTAGGTAGTTACAAAAGTACTGCTTTGGCATTAGTATTGGTTAAAATGCATCCTTACTTATTATTTGTAGCCCCAGATAAAACCTCCATGTTTACATTGTGTCAAGGATACAAGTTTCAATATTTGCACCGACAATATAACCGTTGACATCAAAGTTGATCCTGATGAATTTTCCCTGCAAGAAAAAGAATAATGTACTTAAAAAATAAATCAAGGTGCTTCATAATAAATGACAATAATTCTTACAAATCGAGAAGAGTTGTCATTTTTGACTGTCTTAGCATTTCCAAAAGCCTCCAGGATGGGGTTCGCCTGCAGAAGCTGCTTCTCTAGCTCCCCCTGGTGAGAATAGAGAAGATCAAGAAAGATTAAAAAACATTTGATTTGATTTAACATTTAGGCTGTCTTGAAATGATCTACAGTTGCAGTAACATTGGATTTAATCGCTTTGAAGTCAAAATTAACACATACTTACATACTTGGGTCTAGGATCATGAGAGACGTACAGACACGTTACACCCAAGCCTTTTCCACAGAAACATTAGTGCCCCAAAACACCCAGAGACCCTCAACCAGCCATCACCAGAAAACAATGACTCAAAATAAAACTTTTATGTTCCGTTTCTAAATTGTCACCTGCTTTCTATTGTGTCTGCTTTACGCAGCACCGATAAATTAAACACCAGACAAATATGTAAAAAATAATATTGGAATGACTGTTTATGTGAAAGGAGTACGATTAAGCACCATGGTCTTTTGAAGCATGTTAACATTAAATTCTTCGGAGCAAAAATTACAAAGAAAAAAACAAGTACACAAGAGGTTTTGGTTTCATCAGCAGGTTATGTGAAGGACAAAAACATTTGACATCACACCTGAGAAGCTGTTAAAAACAAACTTGGGTCACGAAAAAGAAATCTGCAACAAATCCTGGACAACGGGAGCACGCACCGAGTAGCCACAGAAATCCTGAAAAATTCAGCCAAGCAGATCCAAACTCTGCTATCACTTGAAGAGCAGAAACTGCAGTTATTTCCTCAATAAGGACCCCTCCTCCCCTCTTATCCTACAATTGTCTGGCTGAATTTTTCACAGGAACACTAATCTGCCAACAGACTTCCTCCTGACTTTGGAGACAAGGCACGTCTCTCCACAGCCCCCATACAAAGGAAATGCCACAACAGTGTGCTCTGGCGAGGGATGGGGACGAGGAGGAGGAAGAGGAAGAGGGCGATGACAGAAGCAGGTGGGGAGGAAGAATGAAAGAGTCAACTCACATGTGACAGGACCATGCTGTTCTGTTGATGGGAGGGAAAAAAATACAACAACCTCAAAAATGGAATGATGGAAATTGATGTGGTTTAGCCCGGAAGCACACAGGGTGACATTGTGCCAAAGGAATCAAAGGCCATGTGTAGTGCAGCCAGATGTATTGTAGGGGTGTATTTGTCATGTAAAACATCAAGTAAGGCATCTTAGGGTCTGTATAGTTAATATCGGTATATTTTTGAGACAATACCGCCATACCGGTATTTTATGAAGTGCTTTGCATGTTTACAGAGGCATCAAACTTCTTATTTTTATAAGTATGGCGGCGCGGCGCAGACTTTGACTTCCAAGTGAGCAATGCTTTGGTTTTTAGTGAGTGACAGCTTTATTTACGCACATACACCAATTTGCTTTGGAACCGGTATCTGTCCTTGTAGCCACTTTATCACTAATCTTGTTTATTTATGTTGTTCACTTCTGTTAGCGACTTTGCACAGACGCTAACGATAGCGCCCCTCTGCTGCTTGCTCGGTGTGTCAAGTATTTAACTACAACTCGGTTTAAAAGTGCCTCTACCCATAGCCTTTGCGGACTAAGCTACTGTAGTGTAGCGGCTGGGTGGCTGAAGAGTAGTTTTAAAATTCAACAGCCAGCGGCTTTCAGCGCAGTAAACGAGTAGAAGCTCTATCGATCCCGTGCACAAGCATGATAATAAGACAAAATAAACGAAAAATTGCTTTGACAGAGTATAGGCTAACTTATTACTTTAAAAAAAAACAACACATTACTACTTACAGCAAAACTCAACACTGGTTATCTAGCTATAAAACACTGAAGCAACCTTAAGCAATTTGCAAGTTTTTTTTTTATTTTTATAAATACCTGTATTCGGACTAAAAATATTGCAATATCAGTTTTGGTCCATATCGCCCAACCCTAGGTATGTAAAAAGTGCCAAAGCTCCATACATGGTTTCAGTCTGTAAACAGCGTTTATCTCAATGGTTCCCATCTTTTTTCTCAATTCCGTTTTACTTTTTCCATTTTTAACCAAAATGTTCCCAACAAAGGCTGCAACTGAAAAATGAAAGAATACGGAGGACCACTTTGCTACAACTAGTTAAATACAGTGGAACCTCAATTTGCCTTATTTTCAGTTTGTGTATGTTTACATCAAGCCAAATATGCCTTTGTGCGGGCCATGTCTCGTCGTACAAACGTTTATTTATTTGTTCAATTGTGTGCGCCGATGAAAGCCCTATAGGGGCTGCCATTTTGATGACATCACTTCCTGTAAGCTCTGGCACAGCCATTTCCCTTCACATTCTGTTTACATTGCCGTACAGCCATTTCCGAAAGCTTCGAGGCTAGAGACACTTCTGACAAGTTTATTTCCACAATTGTCGAACCTTACGCCGGTCAAGAACTGCCGGCCTTAAAAGATCACTTTGTTTGATCAGAAAAACTTTAAACGTGTCCAAACTCTCAATTTTGCTGTATCGCTTCCGAATGCTAGACAACCACTGAGCTAGGAATTTAGCTAGTTAGCCTTTAGCTTGTGGCACCTTCACTTTAAAGGATTTTGTCAGCGAAGGGGGATTTGTTTCTGAAAAAAAAGTCTGTTGTCGGACCGAAAAAGATGCCACAGCGGAGGAGAAGGCACTACCTGGACACAAGCCGAGGAAGGATAGCCGCGCACTGCTAGTTTGTGGCAATGCTAGCGGCGACTACGTGAAGCCACTGCTCGTTTATAACTCGGAAACTCCCATAGTGTTCAACAATGCCACACATATTCAAAGACAAGATAAAATGATTTTGCCTTTTGAGCGCTCCAATGAGATCAGTGTTGACATCTAAGCACACACACACACCAAAGTGTGCAGTCTTGTCGAGGCTACAAGTCATTATTACATTGATTTTTAATAGGGAACACTGCTTTACTATACAAACATTGATTGACCAATTAAGTTTGTAGATCGAAATTCACCAGTATACACTAAACAATTTGAAAAAAAAAAATGTTATCTAAGCTTTTGTGTTTATCGGTGGCAAACCAAATAGTTAATATATCCAATATACCTCATTATTAATTCCTTCATTTAATTTTCAGAACATGTCTGGGACCAATAAAATGCCATCCATCCATCCATTTTGAATCGCTTGTCCCTTTCGGGGTCACGGGGGGTGCTGGAGCCTATCAATAATTTACACTTGTTTTTACCAACAATAAGAGTGAATGTCCGCTATTAAAAGAAACAATCCTTACCTTTATTGATACATTAGATAATTTTGCCCAGTATTCAAGTCAAACATAATAATGTTGTAGCATAACTTATGTAAGTTTACAAGCATCAGTCATTGTTTCAAGTTCAAACTATACTATTGGACGCTGTTTAGTCATTAACTTACCAAAGAAGAGGTTTAAAAATCCCGCCAACAAAAGCTGGCAAGCATTAGTATGTTTTTTTGGGGCTTTTCACGTGGCATTTTTGTACGAAAAAAAATAAAAATAATCACCTGTCATGTAGAAATCATTTTGGCTCTTTGAGTAAGAGCTGCGTTTCGCAATTCGTTTCGCACAATTGTGTTTGAGGTGGCCGCGTTGATATCAGAGTGGTAGAGTGAAACATTTTATTTTGGAGGCGCTCGATTTCCCCAGACAAATGTTTCTTCTCCTTGTGAGGACGTGTCAGTCACATCACGTCAATTTAATAGTAGATTCTGTTTTTATTGGCTAATTCTGTGATTCCGTTGATGTGGAAATAATAGGGCCCTAAGGTGGTTTTCTGTGTCATTAAAAGTTGGGCTGCAGCTTATCAACACAATGATGTGGTGATGGATTAACAAAAGTTATGCAATTCATTTAGACACACACAGATAAACATCAGTCTGCGCCAAAGTGCATGGGTGACGAGTGCAGTGCTGAGTAGGAAATGTTTTCCTGTACGATAACAGCCCTAGTACATAATACAAATCAAAGAGTATGGCGTGATGGGAGTGCTAAAGGGTGGATGTTAAAAGGTATTGTATAAGAAGAGATTGGACTTACCTGGTCTTTCTTGTTCTTGTGAGAGGAGGCCACATGAGCCAGATACTGGATGACCTTCTTGGTGTTCTCAGTTTTCCCAGCACCAGACTCTCCTCTGCGAGTCAAACACAAACAAATGAAGGGAGTGAGGATACTGAGGGAATAGAATAGGAGAAGTAAGGGCTGGTCAGGCATTAACTTACGTGCAAAGGATGGACTGGTCTTCACGATCTGCAAATAAGATGTAAAAATTAATCATCAGGTTTTTTTGCCCAATTTCATACTTTGAGAATATTTTTTCTGGAACCCAAGACAGCCTTGAGTTTGAACAATTGCCAACAATAATGCAATGAAACTACACACTTATGGCCAAACAATATCAACTTCATAAAACTATGAGTGAGAAGAATTACAGATAAAATGGAGGTTAACACATTGTATTACGCAGTGGCATCAGCATGTTGCACATTCAATATCTTCTTTCCGGAGCAGCTGGTCTCTACAGCCGGAAGCACATTGGCCACAAACAGGAAATCAACATCCGGCTTCTTGCGACTAGGAAGCTTGGCTGCTGTTTCAGAATTAGAAACTGCATTTTCTAAAAAAAAAAAAAAGCCAAGACATCCTAGCAAATCAAATTGTCAATGCAAAAAGTTAAGGTGACTAACTCATGGAAATGGCCGAGCCTTGGTAGAGGCGCTTTGATAAGTATAAGGTCCCTTGAACAGATGTCGACAAGCTCAACAACCACAAGGTATTGTTTCAAGACGTGAACTTTGTTGTTAACCCAAGCTGTGAGAAAATTATTCCGTAACCCAACTAGGGATGTAACGATCAACTGTATTAATTATAATTCTGGAAAAACTCCCGGTAGTTACGTTCAAATTTATCGAAAAAAAGTGATACCTGCACATTGATCAATTTAAACTGACTGGCCGGAGCTTACTAGCTTAAATGCTTCCCCTTTAAAAAAGATACCCCAATCAACTGTAAATTCCGGACTATAAGCCACTACCGTTGTCCTACACTTTAAACCCTGTGGCTAATAAGACGGTGCGGCAAATTTAGGGATTTTTCTTCACTGACTGTGTTTAAGTTTTTTTTTGTTTTTTTTTTTAAAAGCAATGAGAAAGTGCTTTATTATTTTCGCTATGACGCCATCCTTTGGACAAATTTATTTCGGTAGTGCTTTTTTTCCCCCAACGGGAGTGTCGTTCAGTCTTAGCAGTCCATATAATTTTTACTCGTATGATTTCTTCATTCATCACTCCATGCAACGTTTATAGGTTTTACAATATAACAAACAATTCATACTTACTACACCATCCCATGTGTGATGTCTGTAGGAGTGTTTTCATGCATATTTGTACGTGCTATCATAATGTAATGACACTTGCGTCTTTAGCAATAGCTAATATGCTAACACGTTTACGAGTGTCTGTGTTAGTATTATTAAATTACAATGCATTCTTTTTGGATTGTTTCAGTTTCACAAATTCAGTAAATTCACCAAGACGTCACCGTGGAGTTATTGAGTCTGTTTGGTTGATTGGAGAGCTAGCTTCCGCAGCTAGTGGGTCCATGACGTGTTACAGGCACCGTTTGGAGACTATTAAGGCATGTAAGTAAACATTTCCAGAATCTTTGTGTAAATAACTCATTTCACAACATATATACAGTAGTGGTCAAAACTTACATACACTTGTAAAGAACAATGTCATGGCTGTCTTGAGTTTCCAATAATTTGTACAACTCTTATTTTTTTGTGATAGTGTGATTGGAGCACATACTTGTTGGTCACAAAAAAACATTCATGAAGTTTGGTTCTTTTATGAAATTATTATGAGTCTACTGAAAATGTGACCAAATCTGCTGGGTCAAAAGTATACATATAGCAATGTTAATATTTGGTTATATGTCCTTTGGGAAGTTTCACTGCAATAAGGCACTTTTGGTAGCCATCCACAAGCAATATATTTGGAGGAGAAAAGGTGAGGCCTTTAAACCCAGGAACACCACTCCTACCGTCAAGCATGGTGGTGTTAGTATTATGCTCTGGGCCTGTTTTGTTGCCAATGGAACTGGTGCTTTACAGAGCGTAAATGGGACAATGAAAAAGGAGAATTACCTTTAAAATTTTCAGGACAAACTAAAATCATCAGCCCAGAGGTTGGGTCTTGGGCGCAGTTGGGTGTTCCAACAGGACAATGACCCCAAACACACATCAAAAGTAGTAAAGGAATGGTTAAATCAAGCTAGAATTAAGATTTTAGACTGGCCTTCCCAAAGTCCTGACTTGTGGACAATGCTGAAGAAACAAGTCCATGTCAGAAAACCAACACATTTAGCTGAACTGCACCAATTTTGTCAAGAGGAGTGGTCAAAAATTCAACCAGAAGCTTGTGGATGGCTACCAAAAGCGCCTTATTGCAGTGAAACTTGCCAAGGGACATATAACCAAATATTAACATTTCTGTATGTATACTTTTGACCCAGCAGATTTGGTCACATTTTCAGTAGACCCATAATAAATTCATAAAAGAACCAAACTTCATGAATGTTTTTGTGACCAACAAGTATGTGCGCCAATCACTCTATCACAAAAAAAATAAGAGTTGTAGAAATTATTAGAAGCTGAAGACAGCCATGTCATTATGTTCTTTACAAGTGTATGTAAACTTTTGACCACGACCGTATCTGCGGCTTATAGTCCTGTGCGGCTAATATACGGAGAAACTATTTTTTACCCTAAAATTTAGTGGGTGCGGCTAATATGCCGTTGCGCTCTATAGTTCAGAAAATACGGTGAACATAAAACAATACTGTCTGAAAAGCAGGCTATTCAATTGTGCACATTGCACCTACAAGCTGTGCTCTCTTACAACAGAGTGATTCTTCTATACTCCCAGTGTTTCCCACACATTCATTTATTTGTGGCGGCCCGCCATGAAAGAATTACGTCCGCGACAAATAAAAAAAAATAAAAAAACATTTTTGTTTTTGTTTTGTTTCTCCTGTCCAGCTTCTCAGGCAAATCATGTAGTTGATGTAGATGCCCATATAGGCTGTTCAGATTTACTTTACAAAAGAGAAGTGTAGGATACTTCTCTTGTTGCCTTATTTGTATTTGACCACTACTGTTTTCTGTTTATTTGTTACTGACTGTGGCAGGACACCTCTGCCTCTGTTTCACTTTATGTTGCTGGTAAATAATATGGTTGTAGTAGTAGGCTAAAGTTAAATTATTTAGTATGCACTAATTAAAGGGGCAGAGCTTTAAGAGACATTTTAGCTTTTATATTTTATAAGATATATTTTTTGTAACAACCACAATTAATAAATATATTTCAGTGAATAACTTATTGTTCAAATCTGTATATAAATATGTACATAAAGTGTTGTAATCATATTGTAAAATGGATGGATGGATGGATGTTTAAAACAAAACTGTTATTAATTAGTAAGTATACATTTTTTGAGCCTTTTTAGACAAAATCATATCATTGTAGTAAATTATGCAAATTACTCGATGATGTCATGGTGACCACGCCCATAGCCACGCCCCCACCGCCACAGGTATCTTGGCAGTTTATGGGAAACACTGACTCCGGTGTTTTTACAAAGCGTTCAAAGACAGCTGAATAGAGTAGGAGGCCACAACACCTGCCAGAAACGATGAATAATAGATTTGATTTGTTAAGCACTTCATTTAAATAAATATTAAAGTGCTACAGTACAAACCAATAATAACCAATAATAACCAAACAATAAGATTACCCATTAAGACAGATAAAATACTAAGATAACACTATCAGTGAAGCATAATAAACAAATCATGCAAAATAGTGGGTTTTTCTAACTGTGTGTATTTGCTATTTAAAAAATATTAACTTGGCCAAAAGATTTCAGTGTGTTTAGAAGCACTTTTAAGCACATTCAACAATACCTCGATAATTATAGTCACGATAACCGTTACATCCCTAAATCCAAACGACCTTTTGACAGCACATGTGAGGTTGGAGGTGCAAGTATAAGACGTTTCTACAACCATTACTGTATATATACATATTTAAAGGCTGAGAGTCAGTATGGACTCTGACAACCTAAAAGAAGCCCAGAGCACTGTTTGGAAAGCATTCCAAAGTACTGTCACTTCAACATAAATTGACATTGTTCTCCTTTGGGTTCGTGACTTACCCTGCATCATACTTCTGTAGGATATGTCGGTAATGGCATAGATATGAGGTGGCATTTCATGTTTTTTCTTGCCCTTGTACATTTCAACAATCTCCTCGGAGTAGATTGGCAGGTTCTTGTAGGGGTTAATGACCACACAGAAGAGCCCAGAATATGTCTGCGGAACAGAAAATATCCAATTATTACAAGATAAAGGGGATTTGAGTGTGCTGACTCCTGGGGACTATCGGTTTCATTTTTATTTCTTGAGCAATGCATGATTGTTACATACTGAATTATTCATAGTCATTATTTAATTCTAATGTTGCAGCATAGTTTAATTTCACTCAACAAGCTGCCTCATTTCAGCATGGAGCAGAAACATTCTCATGAACTCTGATTGGGTCCTCTCCTATGTTATGCAACATCCGCCCCACCCAGCCACAACTTCAAAGTGAAGGGCATGTACTGCATTGTAAATGAGTGCTGCTTGACAGGTTAGTCGAGTCATACAAAAAATAACATTAAAAGCACAAAAACAGCAATACATCTTTAATTTTTTTCATATTCAGAATTCTCGGTCTCTTGATTTCTCTGTTAGCCTCACAACTCCTGTGCTGCAGTTCCAAGATATCTGTATCAGTCATCTTTCCCTCTGGGGTGCATAAGCTCTCCCATGAGAGCCTACAGAGCCTTGAGGCACTTAAACCAACCATAGATGACCTCAAAAACAAAAGGCAGTGCCGGGTCATAGAAACCGAATCATTTACAGCCCAGGACATGGGGATAAACAAAATAATGAGCATCAATTACGCCATTTGCATTCCATGTCCTTGGATCAAACTTGACTTCCTGTTCACAAAGCAACACACTAGAAGGATTGAGGAACTAAACAAAGCACAAATGATAAAGATAGGACAATAATAAACCATCAAAATAAATATTTTTTAAAATCCTTCCTGTGATGCTGATCATTTATATGTGTACATGTGGCCATTATACCTACAGAATGCAAAAATTGATTTGTTAGAAATGGTACTCTTTGGGAACCTCACGATTTGATTTAGATTCTTAGGGCAACAATTCCATTCAGAATTAAACACGATTCTCGCAATAAGTGCGACTTATATAAGCAATGTTGGCCTAAAAATATTTATTTTTATTTTTATTATTTATAAAAATCACAGACTATTGATCTAATAAAAGAAAACAGAGCAACCTCATCTCCAAACCAATCCCAACTTCAATATATTTAGATTAGAACATTACAAAGCAATTGAGGAGTCATACAAATACAATTAATACAATACTAAAAAAAAAAGGAAAATCAAAAATGTATTTAAAAAAACAATAGCGATTGATTCAATCTGAAAAAATGATTCTTAAAAATTTTAAAAATGATTAACTTATTTCTTTAACAATCTATTAATTGATAGAATCAAAATAAATAAAAATCACGTTTGGATTTTTTTTGAGCACCTGTAGCATCTCCAGTTTTTCAGTAATGGATTTCTAGAAGATTGGAGCGTGCCTGTGGAAATGTTTGTCTTCTCATCAGAACATACGAGGTCAGACAATATCTGTTCTAGTTTATCGCAAAAATGTTTATCCAAAATATCTTGTTTTACAAGTCATGGTGTCCATACCAAACCTTGTCTGAATACTTTAAGAGGTGTACCTAAAAGCTTGTGTTGAAATAGTCTATAGTGTTTCACATTTCTAACCATTTGTTTTGCCATTGAGGAGGCCAATGACCCATGGGTATATGCAGGACAGGTGTTACCAGGCACAAAGAGCAAAAAAAACCCTGTCATGACCACTCCCATCAGATGCTTAAGAAAACTTCACACCTACAGTAAAATGTAAAATTCAAGAGGAGTTTTGGATGAAAGGTGGAAAGTCTTCAAGGAGATACATCATAATAATAATAATAATAAAGTATAAATATCATATCAGCACTCTATACTTACATATATGAGTCCAGAATAGTATCTTTCCTTCAGGTTGTGCAGCACTGAGGCCTCATTCAGACAGGTGAGCTCAGCCATGTCTTCCACCTTGCTGAACTTAGGCGGATTCATCTTCTGGATGTCATCCTTGTTCACCCGGATCTTCTTACCGGAGTCTGCCAGCTCGACCATATATTCGTCGCCCCGCTCTTCCTTCACGGAACCAGCCTCGAAGCCCAGGCGCTCTGATGGAACCCATACCAGCTTCTTGGACGCCCAGTCAGCCTGCGCCAGTGGATTGTTGATGAGATTTCGGTCCGCATACAAAAACTTGCTTGGGTCCGACATGGTAGCTGTTCCAATGAGAGAAAGAGGTTAATGGTTAGTGATTTAAAAGGGAGCTATTACAGTACAGTGGATCCTCATTATAAGACATACTGAAAATGGTGAACATCCACAAATGATGGACGCATTCATAACAAGAAATGCCTAAAGTCGATGCGCAAAACCTTATAGTATGCATCTGAGTTATAATAGTTACAAGTATACAATATTGTTAGCTTAGCACAGTTATGAAACACCTGGGTTTAGAGAATGCAACTTCTTACCTAAATCAACTTTAGAGTAGATTTGTGTACTAATGATTAAAATGTTGCAAATCCTTTGCACGTCTTGAACTTTCACAAACAATCTGTGAAGAATGCAAAAGGTCACGGTCGATGTGGTTCGCAACAGGAAGTGTTTGCTCGAGTCAGGTCAGGTCGACATCAAACTGTGTCGGGATTCATGTTACAACAACTGGAAATACTTCCATATCAAACTCCTGCCAGAGCAGAAATATATTACAGCCTAGCTGTAAAACAAAAAGAATATGATGGAGCGTGTGTACATACTAGATTGCCAAGATACCAGTACGGCCAGTATGACGTCATCACATTTGCTATGATGCATGCATTTTACTTAAAAAGGCAAAAAAATATATAAATACATTTCAAACAAATCTGGTAATAATAATAGTATTAACATTTTCCTAAATAATATTGTTTCGCTGTATTTTTCAATTGATGATGCTTATTGTACAATGTACCGTAATTTCCGGACTATAAGCCGCTACTTTTTTCCCTTCGTTTTGGTCCCTGTGGCTTATACGACGGTGTGGCTTTTTTAAGGCTTTTTTTACGGCTTACGGTAACCAGGGGCGCGCACTACCGAGGATGTGCGAGACCGAGGCAGACATCTGGCGCCAGGTAACGAGAGCAAAACAAACAGTAGGAGAGCGTCAGAGACAGTTTGCGCGAAGGAAGTGTTCATGCAAACACCCTCAATATGGAAAACAAACGGAGAAGTGCATATGATGCTGCTTTTAAGTTAAAGATCTGGCTGTCAAAGAAGGAAATAGAGCTGCTGCACGTACGAGTTCAGTGGGAGGCATGGATGACTAACGGTGAGAAATCATTCACCAAAACTGGTCGCATGCGAAAAGCAACTTTTGCTCAAGTCTGCCAGTGGATCCTGACGGCATGGAAAAGTGTGAAAACATCCACGATCATCAACGGCTTTCGAAAAGCTGGACTGCTGCGTCGTGATGATGAAGAGGACGGCGTAACGGCTGACGAAGCCGGAGCCGTTGATTCCACTGACGAAGGAGAGAGAGTGGCTGACGACGCCATTTTGGACCTGTTCTTCTCCGACACCGACGAAGAGGATTTCGGTGGTTTTAGTACGCAGGAGGAAGACGATGACAATGATTAAAGACTGACTACCGGTAATACCGTTGTATTATTTGTACTCTGCACGAATGCTGTTCGCCATGTCAAAGATGTGAAAGTTTGATTGAATGATTGAAAGATTTATTGTTAATAAATGGGACGCTTTGCGTTCCCAAACAGTCATCTCTGTCCCGACAATCCCCTCCGTGGTAGCAGAACCCCTATATACTACGGTAATTACACATCAAAACGCCTGCAGCTGAGTGCGGCATATATATGGAGCAACCTGTATTTTCCCCTAAATTTAGCTGGTGCGGCTTATAGTCAGGTGCGGCTTATAGTCCAGGAATTACGGTACTTTTTTTTTTTTTGACATTTCTCCAATCCTTTTAGTCACTCTATTAAAAACGACAGGCAACAAATCTAGCGTTGATTCTGCTGTTATTGTAGACCAAGGTTTCCCGCAACGCTTTGTTAAGACGGCCGCCTGAACAAAAAAGAGCCATTGCCTAAACTAAAGTCTTAACAAGCTGCTCAGCTTAGTTCTGCCTCTGTCAGTACATCTCTGCAGCACCCAGCACTCTCCCACCCACAGAACCATCTGATTGGTTACACGCAGAGCTGTAACAGCCAATCAGCAATGCACATTCAGAGCGCATGTAACAGCCAATCAGCAGTGTGTATTCAGAGCGCATGTAACAGCCAATCAGCAGTGCTTATTCAGAGCGCATGTAACAGCCAATCAGCAGTGCGTATTCATAGTACATGTAACAGCCAATTAGCAGTGCGTATTCAGAGCGCATGGAGTCAGTGCTCCTGCGGTGTGGTGAGCAGAAAGGTGTTTAGCTAGACTGACCATACGTCCTCTTTTCCCCGGACATGTCCTCTTTTGCGGGGCTGTCCGGGCGTGGTTTCTTAAATGCCTCAAATGTCCGGCATTTTGAGTTAGGGTTGCGTGTATTTTCAATGTTTGTTCAGGGTTAAAAACGGGTTAAAAACAAAACAAATTGTGGAGGAGAGCGCAAGCAGCAGCATTCGTGAGGGAGGGGTAGAGACAGAGAGCGAGAGAGTCGAGAGACAGACAGGACACAAGAGAGAGATGCCGAAACGTAACTGCGACTTCACGAATTTGCGGAAAAGGTATCCGTGTTTTCGCCCTGCCTGTGACACACGGGAAGCAGAATGCACTGTGTGCAAAGCAGGAACGTATATATTTGGGGCAAATAAAGATCTACAAGATAGACACTACAAAGCACAAAACAGCTGTGCAGGGCGAGAGCTCGTCTGCTGTTTTTTGTTTAAATTTAATTAACCTGTTTTGAGGCATTATTTAGGTTTACATTATATACAAGAGGTTATTTTAAATTCTACCTCTGCAATTTTTCCAAAACTGTGAATGTTACAGAATATATGTCCGATAATATCGGACTGCAGATATTATCGGCCGATAAATGCTTTAAAATGTAATATCGGAAATTATCGGTATCCGTTTCAAAAAGTAAAATTCATGACTTTATAAAACGCCGCTGTACACAAATATAGGGAGAATTACAGAGCGCCAATAAACCTTAAAGGCACTGCCTTTGCGTGCCGGCCCAATCACATAATATCTACGGCTTTTCACACACAAGTGAATGCAACTCATACTTGGTCAACAGCCATACAGGTCACACTGAGGGTGGATGTATGAACAACTTTAACACTGTTACAAATATGCGCCACACTGTGAACCCACACTAAACAAGAATGACAAACACATTTTGGGAGAACATCTGCACCGTAACACAACATAAACACAACATAAACAAATACCCAGAATCCCTTGCAGCACTAACTCTTCCAGGACGCTCTGTCACTCCATGTTTGCGACGAAAAGTGAGCTGCACAAAGCATGATGCCACACTTGCTTCGCGCTGCAGGGAGCCTTTCTCTCCTTAAAATCTGTGCCAGCTTAAATTTTTAAAAAGGCAGTACGCGGGTATAGCTCGGCTATATTAAAAAGGTACGTCCACATCGCGGACATGCTGCCTTGGATCCAGACAATCCCGTGCATAAGGCTTACGTCATCACAACAATCGGTTTCGGCAGCGCTGCGTGGGTGAGCAAGTGCGTCCTTTTTCGCAGCCAAATTTTCGGGCTTCACTAGTGGATAGTGGCAAAAAAGAACCAATATATATTCATTCATACTGTAACTACCTGTTAATGTGTATGTTTGTGTGTCATGATGTTCATTATCCTATGGTCTGAACACACCGTGTCGGCAGAGAATGAGTAAGTGTGTGTTTAGGAGTGAAATGCGGAAGCGGACATGTGTGCACGGAGGAAATACTTCTTGGAATCACTAGCAAAAAAAGTGGCAATAATGAGCGTCGGACTACGTGTATCTTTTTCTGGACACTACAATACATTATTTTCATGTAAAAAAATACAAATAAAAACTACCTCGTTTTTAAAAAGGTGTGGCGGCTAATATATTGCCGTGGTGCACCGCCACAAATCAAATACATTAAGGGGAAACCCTGACATAATTAGTTTGCTTCCTTGCTATGTCAGAATGCTTAGTGGCTGATCGGTTAAAAGACGCATCTTTTCGGGAATCTTTTTAAGTTCCATATTTACATATCAGTTTCTTTTTGGTGATAACATTCAAAAGATAAAAGGCAAAACATTTGGTTTGAACAGAAATACAAAGGATAGCTCTCAAATGATAAATTAGAGCAGGACAGTATAAGTTATTTTTTCCCCCAATATTCTGAATACATTTTTTTTTTTTTTTAAATCGCATTTAGGTAGCATTTTAGGTATCCTAATAAAGGGAAATACAGTCTCTTAAAGAAGTTAACCAAAAACAAAGTTGACAGTTATATGCATTGTTTCCTGATTCAGTGTGATTTAATACAGTACATTGTATACAGCCTAAAGCAGGTTTATTCAACTCTATGGTTTTGGGGGCCACATTTCTAGAGAGCCAAGTACTTCTCTCTGCACTGGTATTTTTATTTGATATATTCCTGAAAATCTGCTGTTTAAGGACCTACTGCAAATATATTGGTCAACAATCTGCCACTGCTGTAATGTTTTTAGGAATCTGCAGCAAAAATGTTAGTATTTTCCAAGTTTTTTAACTGCACTCACGGTCCGGTCTGGTGTCATTCCCGGACCTGATTTGGTCTCCCGGCCGTCATTTGACTAGTCCTGGCCTTAAAACTTCCTGTTGACAAGGTGTGCTGCAGTTGAACTCCAATAGAAAGTGACTGGACGGGTAATACCAGTACAAAAGGGATAAGAAGGCTGTGTGCTTAAAGCAATAGGTGAACCATTGCAAAGAGTCTCTGGGCAAATGCTGTTGCATACAATGGTGCCCCAGACTTTATTGTTTCAATTATGGCTTAAGATCTGCATGTAGTGCCACTACAGTCACTAGCTGTTCCAGCATGTTTGCATAAATGTGTGCTGTGTTGCTAATATGTAAAACTCTGGTCGTCACACTCAACCAAGTATACGGATATTTACGTCAATACTTGGGGCCAAGTGTTTAACCAGGACTAGTCTAGAACATTGCAACAAGCTCCAGTGGGACATGATTCTCTTGTCAAGAACTATTTTAAAACACTCCCAACATTTTCAAGTGTTTAGAAATTGTATACATTTTCAGTGATTTAAAAGGGGGAACTGCACTTTATTTACATTTTGCCTATCATTCACAACCATTATTAGAGACAACAACACATCTTTTTTTTAAGGATTTTAAAGATGATAAAAAAGGCTTGGGAGATGCGGCTAATGGGAATTACTGTTGTAGCCTTCAAAGCCCTTCATCAACATTTTATATACACCCTGCAAGTGTATATAAAATTGTAGCAACAGACACGTTCATAACAATATGTAATATGTACAATTTTAAGCATTGCCAGAACTGATTTCCTCAGCGCATTCATTTCTGTTTCCATTGCAGCGCACTTCTGACTTCCAGCAACAAATGTGTGTTCCTATTTACTAAAACAAACACGAGTGTTTTCTAATTATGGCAGACATTGTAACAGACAACGAAGATGACTATTTGTCAACTGTCCATAGAGTGATTCACACTTTATATTGATCATGATACACGCAGCACATCATGAAATAATACTTTACAGATACTGTAATATGATTGTTCATGTTTTTCCACTCAGTACAGATTAGTGTCCTATCACAGTGTTGTGTATTACAAACGCAAAAGTGATTTGGGTGCTGATGTAGAAGTTAGCTTAGCTCTTGCTGTAGCTAGCTTTTATGGCTAATACCGAAGCGTGCCGATGTGTTACTCCACTGAAAAAAACAGATAAAAATAAAAAAATAAATATAGAGTTCCTCCGTGTTCACACTTACAATAATGTCTCGACAGTTTGGTTATTATACGTATTAAAGTATTGTTGGCATTTTTTAAAGCGATTTAGAGGTAGAGTTGTTTGCGCCAATTAGCTGCATTGCTAGCCTTCTAGAACAAGCTGATTTTTATATGTTGGAATGCAAATAAAACCATGCGTCTTGTCTCGCAAAAGGATTGTGAACGATAGGCAAAATTAAAAAAAAGTGCAGTTCCCCTTTAACTATGTAGTTAGTGCCTTTTTCCCAAAAAATACTTTCTATAGACTGTAACGGAGCCATAATTTATTGAGGATTAGCTTGTCATTACTCAGTTGCTGTTCGTAACCTTTAACAGATGAAAAAAATGGCAAAGGCTCAAAACAAAATAAAGCTTTTTGTCAGCTGTACTCTGTAAAAGGTGACAGACCCTTGAGTTTCTTCTAGAAGGTTATCTTATTTAACAAGCTTGTACCCATTCCAGCACATTAACCCTGGTCTGTGAGAAAGAAAGCAGAGCGAGAGCCATTCTTCTCATGACCCCTGCCTCCCCCATCCTCCCCAGGCGGCAGCTGAAATCCATCATTTCTAACGCTGCCTCCAAGTCCAACCACATTCTGTGATAGTAGTAGTACAAAGTGGAAGTGTGTGATGCGGCTGTTCTCAGCTGGTTTTCCTAGGATGAGACACACTCCTGTCTCTGCAGAAGACTAAACTCCCTCCCACCCTCTGCTGTTTATGCAGTCTTTTCAGGGTCGCATTCCTGCCATACTCACCCTCTCTATCAGGGAGAGACAAATTCCACAAACGTCTCTACTTTATCCACTATGCCTCCTTGTTGCCTCCCTGTCTAAGACCTTACTCCTGTGGACTTCCTTCCAGTTTTTGCACTCCTTTATTCCCAACGTCAGTTATATTATCAGACATACCAAAGTTACATTGCAGTTAAGGCACACCCATCCTGAGGCTGTGCGGGTCAAACAAAACTGAACATTCTCAGTCCACATCTGCTTGACTCTTAAAAATACACCCCCCACGTTAGAGTACAATTGTACGAATTCAGAGGAAAAAATACGACTACAAAGCCAAATGTCCCGTTGTAATATTTCAACTTCAGACCGCATGGGCAATATGAGCCCATCAACACAGATGAACGAGCGAGAATGCTGTAGTGGCAACAACAACAACAAAACACCTGACAGTTTTTCCAAGTGGGAAAAAAAATATAGGAATAGGCTTTTATTGTCATTGCACATGAAGAACAACAAAATTGTGGAAAACGGATGGCAGAAGCTGCCATGCGACCTCGGCCCATCCGGAGCAGTTAGGTGTCTTGTTCAAGGACAGATCCACAAGAGCTTGCCAAGCCGGTATCAAACTGGTAAACCTCCGGTTACCAGTGCACGAAGCCATGCACTTTTAAGATCTTAAATATTTAGTTTAGTTAAATTTTTACTTACTGAAATGAGTCTGTTATTTTTGTTTGTTTAGCATAACTAAAGTTATTTACCTTCCAATTACAGTACAATGGGAAACATTTCTGCAGTAATGACAAATAAGTTTGTATCATTAAAAATGGTTATTTGCATGAGTACTACTACTTCATTAGAGCTTAATGTGGTCACAAAATATTGCTGACAATAATAGTGTTTATCCGCAATAATTTGTGGGACAATACATCGTCCAGCAAAATGGGTTATCAGCCCAGGTCTAAGAACATGGACCATTTTGAATGGATGGACAACATTTGTATTGATTATTTATGTATGTTAAATATAATACGGACTGTTCTAAAATGCGGCATTGATGCTTATGTTCTCTAAACATTTGTTCCAGGTTTAATTCTAACTAACCATGGGATAATTTGCTTACATTCTTTTATCCTAACGCGTTATCTGGGTTAGCACGAACAAACTGGTAGGAAGGAGGAGAGGACAAGCTATGCCAGCGGTGGCATTAAACTAGCTTAAAAGATGAAGTAGTAAAACAAGAAAATAATAAATGCTTTGTACACTTCAAGAGAAGGCTAATAAGAACCATGTTACAGCAGAGAGTAACAAGTTTAGAAGAGGAAATCAGTAAGTCTATCAATTAAGGAGAGACAGTAGTACAGCGGGCTAGCGGCCGAAAACACTTCTAGCCATAGATATGAATGACTAGATAGATGACACGTCTTTGAGCTGCAAGTTTATGGCGACTGGAGGCAAAGTGTCTGAACATTCTGTGGTTTTAGAAGGCAAGAATATTGAGTTAGTATGCCTGCTCGCCAAGTTGAGGCGTTCCTTTTCTTACTTAGCCGGCATCATGTATCTCGTCTGACATACATACACACACACACGGCTTAATTTGACTCAACACGGGGAACCTTACCTGGCCCGGAAAGGATTGACAGCTTGTACCAGTTATATATATATATATATATATATATATATATATATATATATATATATATATATATATATATATATATATATATATATATATATATATATATATATATATATATATATATATATATATATATATATATATATATATATATATATATATATATATATATATATATATATATATATATATATATATATATATATATATATATATATATATATATATATATATATATATGGGCTGCAACAACTAATCGATCAGAATCGATTATAAAAATAGTTGGCGATTAATTTAGAGTCGTTGGATCTATGCTACTTTTTTTTTTTTTTAATAAATCTTTATTTATAAACTGCAACATTTACAAACAGCTGAGAAACAACAGTCAAAATAAGTATGGTGCCAGTATGCTGTTTTTTTTCCCAATAAAATACTGTCGATTATTACTTCGATTAATAATCGGATAAAAGAGAAACCACATTTCTATCCTTTCCAGTATTTTATTGAAAAAAAAACAGCATACTGGCACCATACTTATTTTGACTATCGTTTCTCAGCTGTTTGTAAATGTTGCAGTTGATAAATAAAGATTTATTAAATAAAAAAAAAAAAGTAGCATAGATCCAACGAATCTAAATCGCCAACTATTTTAATAATCGATTAGTTGTTGCAGCCCTAATATATATATAAGGGCTGCAACTAACGATCAATTTGATAATCGATTAATCTGTCGATTATTACTTCGATTAATCGATTAATAATCGGATAAAAGAGACAAACTACATTTCTATCCTATCCAGTATTTTATTGGAAAAAAACAGCATACTGGCACCATACTTATTTTGATTATTGTTTCTCAGCTGTTTGTAAATGTTGCAGTTTATAAATAAAGGTTTAGTAAAAAAAATAAAAAATTATAATTTTTTTTTTTTAAATTAAAAAAAACCTCCGCGCATGCGCATAGCATAGATCCAACGAATCGATGACTAAATTAATCGGCAACTATTTTAATAATCGATTAGTTGTTGCAGCCCTAATATATATATATATATATATATATATATATATATTATATATATACATCCATCCATTTTCTACCGCTTGTCCCTTGGGGTCGCGGGTGCTGGAGCCTATCTCAGCTGCATTCGGGCGGAAGGCGTGGTATACCCTGGACAAGTCGCCACCTCTTCGCAGGGCCAACACAGATAGACAGAAAACATGAGGGAGAAGACGACAGCCTCCACGCGGCCTCCCCTGCAAGTAATGAGATGTGGTGCAAGACCAGCTCATGAAACGAATGTCGCCACCCAATCGTCACGCTGTCAGATCAGGGCGCAAGAGGCCGGGGGGGACGCAAGCTCACGTCAGGGCGGGCAGCCATCCCGACCATCGAGCGCCAGGGCCTGACAGTGCTCCAGCTAAATGTCGAGGGCCTCACCACCGCCAAACTGGACATCATTCGCCACCTCGCCGACTCCCATGAAGTCGCGGCCGTCCTCCTTCAGGAGACGCACTGTGGAAAAGCAGACTCTCAGGTTGCCCGGGTTCCACCTCGCCAGCTCCATCCTCAGCAGGCAGCACGGGATGGCCACCTTTGTCAGGCCTGACCTCAGCTGGACAGCCACAGGCCAATCCCCTCCAGGCGCTAGTCTCGAGTGGATGTCCACGAGGATACAGACAACAACGGTTGTGAACGTGTACAAGCCCCCACCATCTGTACTGTCCACATCGGCCCTCCCAACTACCCCGGCACCCGCCATCTACGCCGGGGTTTTTAACTGCCAGCACACCGACTGGGGATACTCCCACACAACACCGGATGGGGAGACGCTGAGCGAGTGGGCCTCCAATACCAACGGCCATCTCCTGTTTGACCCCAAAGAGCCACCAAGCTTCTACTCCTCCAGATGGAACACCTTCACCAACCCAGACCTCGCCTTTGCTGTGTTCCACAGTAATGACCCGATGCCAGAGAGAAGGGTCGTTGACAGGTTCCCCCGATCACACCACCGACCATCTGTCATCAGAATACCATCACTGGTGCAGCCGGTCACAGGGAAGCCTGTCAAAAGATGGAATTTCCGGATGGCCAACTGGCATGCTTTTTCTGTTGACACAGAGAGAAGATCTGTCACCCTCCCGGACCCAGACACTCCTAATGTGGATGCTGCATATGCAGCCTACTGTGAAGTGCTGACAGGGGCAGCGAAGAAAACCATTCCACGAGGCTACAATGCAAACTACATCCCGGGGTGGAACGAGGAGTGCAACCACCTCCTGCGAGCCCACCAGCAGGCTAGCTCAAGAGCTGAAGTGGATGTGACAGCAACGGCACTGCTTGAGAAGCTGGATGCCACTCGCCGGGCTAGATGGACAGAGGTCGTCGAGTCGATTGACTTTACCCACTCCAGCCGTAAAGCGTGGCAGACCATAAACCAGCTCTCAGGAAGAAGTACACCGCCTCCCAAGTGCCTTGTGACAGCAAACTCCATCGCAGCCCAACTCCTGAAAAATGGCCGCTTCCCAGACGCAGACAAAGAGTTTGCCCGCTCAACATCCCACGAGGTATCCAGTCTCTCTAGGGCGGCCAGTGTTAATGCCAACCTGTCAGGAGATTTCACACCAGCTGAGCTCAAGGACGCTATGGCCAAACTCAAACAAGGCAAGGCACCAGGCTCTGACAACATCCACCCAGAGTTTGTGATCCACCAGAGCGAAATAACATCTGCCTGGCTGCGTGCATTCTTCTCTGCGTGCCTCCGGAGGTCCAAGCTCCCAAGGGCATGGCGACGGGCCGCTGTCATAGCCCTCTTGAAACCCAACAAACCCAAGTCCTACAGACCAATCTCGCTGCTGTGCGTCCCTTTTAAAATCCTGGAGAGGATGATACACAGCCGAATTGAGCCAGTAGTTGACTCACAACTTCCGAGGGAACAGGCTGGCTTCCGTCGGGGCAGGTCTACAGTGGACCAGGTAACCCTTCTCACACAAGATCTCGAGGACAGCTTCCAGGCCAAAACCAAAGCTGGGGTGGTACTACTGGACCTGACTGCTGCTTACGATACCGTCTGGCACCGCGGACTCCACCTGAAGCTGCTGAGAACAATCCCGGACCGTCATATGGTCAAATTCATCATGGAGATGCTGTCAAACCGCAGCTTCATTCTCCAGACCAGTGATGGCCAGCGCAGCAGGCTCAGGAGGTTGAGAAACGGGGTCCCACAAGGGTCTGTCCTCTCACCGATGCTCTTCAACATCTACATCTTTGACCTACCGGTGACGACATCTAGAAGGTATGGATACGCGGATGACCTAGCCATCATGCTACACCGGCCCACATGGAAGGCGGTTGAAGAGGGTCTCAATCAGGACATGGACGTCCTGGCTGCCTACCTTCGAAGCTGGCGACTGCAGCTCAGTAAGGGAAAGACTGTATCAGCAGCATTCCACCTCTGTAACAGGGAAGCAAGAAGGGAGCTGGAGATCTTAGTGGACAACAAACCCCTGGAGTTCCAGCAGGCCCCAAAGTACCTGGGCGTACGCTTGGACAGGACACTGTCCTACAAACAACATTTGGATGAAGTGAGGGCTAAAGTAACAGCAAGGGTCTCACTCATCCGGCGCCTAGCTGGTACAACCTGGGGGGCCTCGGCCAAGGTACTACGTATCTCCACACAAGCCCTCGTATTCTCTGCAGCTGAGTACTGTGCCCCAACCTGGTGTAGAAGCCCACATGCCAAGAAGGTCGATACGGCCATCAACAATGCCCTCCGGATCATAAGTGGCTGCCTGAAACCCACCCCCGTGTTCTACCTGCCAGTCCTAGCAGGGATAGCGCCAGCCGGCCTACGGCGAGAGGCCGCTACCCTCGCCCTGGCAAGGAAAGCCCAGGAACACAGCTGGCACCTCCTCCATGAACCCACCACCATGGCAACACCTCCAGGCAGACTCAAGTCCCGCCACCCATACAATCAGGCCGCACAAGAGATGCTTATTTCCATCCCGGAGGATCTGACAACCAAAGCCTGGCTGGCAGCGGAATGGAAGCAGGAGTGGGAGTCAGCAGGACAGACACGCCTACACCATTACATCCAGGATCCTGGAGGTGGCGTGGAGGGAGAAGATCTACCTCGCCGACAATGGACCCTCCTGAACCGCCTTCGCACAGGGGTTGGTTGCTTCAAAGCGTCCATGAAGAAGTGGGGCCTAACAGACAGTGCAGCGTGTGAGTGCGGGGAGCCTGAGCAGGCTGCTGACCACATCATCACCACCTGTCCCCGGCATAGACCACCTTCAGAGGAGGGCCTCTTCCAAGTGGGACCTGAGACGAGGGAGTGGCTACACGACACGGAGATGGACATATGAAGACGATACACGAAAGAAGAAGAAAACATTCACACTCACACACTAGGGCCAATTTAGTGTTGCCAATCAACCTATCCCCAGGTGCATGTTTTTGGAGGTGGGAGGAAGCTGGAGTACCCAGAGGGAACCCACGCAGTCACGGGGAGAACATGCAAACTTCACACAGAAAGATTCCAAGCCCGGGATTGAACGCAGGACTACTCGATATGGCCTTTTTTTAATATCTCGATATTTTTAGGCCATATCGCGATACACGATATATATCTCAATATTTTGCCTTAGCCTTGAATGAACACTTGATGCTGCACAGCAGTATAATGATTCTATGTGTCTACATTAAAACATTTTTGTTCATACTGCATTAATATATGCTCATTTTAAACTTTCAGGCAGAGAAGGAAATCACAACTAAGTCAATTTACCAAAAGTGTATTTATTAAATTGTTATTAAGCAGTGGAACAAACATTCATGTCATTTCCAAAACAGAAAGTGCAAGATTGTCAGAGACATTTTAAAACAAGCTATTAGTGCATTCTTGTGCATGGTGTCACTAAGATGACTTATCAAAACACTAAATTAAGGTGCACTTTTTGTACAGAACGCCACTACAATAGTTTAAAACATGATGTCACACAAGATATTTCAATAAGTGTCAAATAAAAATGAGCTGCATAATAGGAAATCAAATTGTGTTCGTCCTGCGCTATGTGGTAGGTTCCTGCGGACTTTTTGATTGATTGATTGAAACTTTTATTAGTAGATTGCACAGTTCAGTACATATTCCGTACAATTGACCACTAAATGGTAACACTCGAATAAGTTTTTCAACTTGTTTAAGTCAGGGTCCACGTAATCAATTCATGGATCTGTAAATGTTTGATCTGGAAATGTTTGCCTCTGCATTTTGATGGTGTGGGCGTGTGGCACCGAACAGAGATGTTGACATGCGGAGTAAGCACTCTTCATTCTCTAGCAGGTGACTTTTCAAATGATGCTACATATTAGCAGTAATGCTACTTTTTGTAGAAACGCTTTTGCCCCACACTTGACAAATTACGGTTGTCTGATCGACATATTCCCACTTGAAGCCAAACCACCGCCAGACGATGGACCCCTGCTGTTTTTCTTGGGAAATAAATTCTTCCTTCATTTGTTACCAGATTCGCACCTTCTTTCTCTCGTATTACCACTCGCACCACAGCTAACGTTACCCATGCTGCTACCTCTCTGCTGCGCGAGGGCGTATACGTATGTGACGTATATAAGAAGGCGCGCTTGTTTGTCTGTGAGAAGGAGAGACAAGACAGAGTGGGAAGAGCCTGTAGTGTAATGCCCGCAGCTAAAAGCAACTGCGTGAGAACGTATACTCGAATATCACGATATAGTAATTTTCTATATCGCACAGAGACAAACCCGCGATATATCGAGTATATCGATATATCACCCAGCCCTACTGTGCGCACATCCAAAAACCTGAAATGATGCATTATTCATACGTTCGTAGTCAAAAGAGAGGAAGGTTGGCTCTTGAGCCACTAACTTAATGTAAAAAAAAATGGACTAGCTCGTTGACAGGAAAATAGCATTATGATAATTTTAAATTTGTACAAATCTGCAACAAATGAGATTTTAACAGAAATTGTTTTAAATAAAACTGCAAAAATCTAATTTATAAATAAATGTATGGGAAGCACGGGTGTAAATAAGATCAGGCTATTTTGTTAGTTTAATATAAGAAAAAGCATCGTTAAATTACAACTATTCTTGTGAGCTGACGCTATAAAAATCAAGTCTGCTGATTTCAGCCTTACAGGCTTGACACACATTCAGCGACACATTTCAAAACTACTGTAGCTCTCAAGAGATTTCAATACTAAAATAACTGACCACTAGCTGCTCCAAATTGTAAAAAAAGGAACAGAACCCTTACACTAGTGTTAGACAATTGTAGTAATGGACCTTACCTAATGATGCTGAATATGAATTAGGGACCCATTACCTCCCTGCTTGGCACTCAGCATCAAGGGTTGGAATTGGGGGTTAAATCACCAAAATGATTCCCGGGCGCGGCGCCGCTGCTGCCCACTGCTCCCCAAGGGGATGGGTCAAATGCAGAGGACAAATTTCACCACACCTAGTGTGTGTGTGACAATCATTGGTACTTTAACTTTAACAGCAGCTGGAACACTCAAAGCCCACACACATTTAAAATGATGGTCAAGACTGCAGCTTGGATGCCAGTTTACTGCGTACATTGTCCATTGAGACCCATTTTGTGAGATTAGTAATGATTCAGAACAAGGTTACTGATTAACTAAATACACAGCAACAGGGACTTCAGTGAAACACGTTCATCCAGGCACCAACTTGATCAAAAGGCAAACAAATGAGAGTACGACGTCAGTACAGCATGACTAAAAGAGTGACACATGGAAATGAACAAGACTAACCAGACAAAGCTGTTGACTGTGCAACCATAACTGCAAGAACATAAAGTTCAAGACCAAAAGGCAAAATAAATGGCTCCAGAGCATCATATAAGTCTCAATTGCACCCTTGAGAAAGCAGGTCAGCCTTGGTCAGTAAACAAAGCCCATACATCCCATCAGACTCATTCCTTTCCGCCTCACTGACTTCCTGAGTTACTGTAATAACCAGGGGTTGTGACGCCTTCCACCACAGAATGACCATGTACAGTCATACTTGTGCATCTCCCATTCTGCTCCAACATAAACCAGTAGTGTTGGCTCAACTGTCCCATTGACAAAACATATTAATAGCACAGCAGCAACGGTGTCGATACCACTGTGCTCACATCAAATCAATCAAACTGCTCTTCCATCTCATACTATGGACACTTTTAGATGGCTCGGTTTGTGGCTTTCGTGAACAAATCCCCAAAAAGCCTGCCATGCCTCCCAATCAGCACTTTTACCTCCTAGCACTTGAGACACCTTTGTCCCATGACTTAGCAACTGTCAGATTAGAGTTTCATACAGGAGGGAGTTGCCAGCCAAGATATTTAGTTGAAATTCATGAGAGCTTCACAGACCTCCCCTTCGCACACTTGATGTGGGAAAGGCGGGGCAAGAAGAAAATCAGGGAAGAAACAACAAAGAAAATGTTTTGGCATACGTGAACATTTGTACAGTAAGGTAGGTAGGATTTTCTGGGGCACACACTGAACTATTAAATGATGACTATACTGTAAAATAACTGCACTCCATGACAGCTCAACAGCCGGTTCCACATTACATTCCCCCAAAACCAAGACCACTTGAACTGCAAGCTGGCAAATGCCAACCACACCGAGCCCAGTTTCCACCATTCAGTACATTCAAACGTCGTAATTTTTGTTCCTTCAAAGAATGCAAAAGTAATTCCTTCACACCATATAATTTTTCCTTCTGGAACAGGATCTTGTGCCGGGAAAGATCAAAACGTGATATTTCTCATTTAGATAAAAGAAGTGCAAATGCACATTAAGTGCTTTGCATACACTACAAACTGAGACCCAGCAATAAAAGCTGGCCTAGACTTTTCCCACACCAGAGGCGCGACTCGCTGCTTAGGCAGGTATGGCGGCAGTCAAAGTTTGAAATAGTGCAATGAATAACCGCAAGGGGCAAAGTTATTTTTTTTGAGGGACAGACGTGTTCGCCAATCAGAATTGTTGAACCTCACGTCCTTTGCTTGCTGGCCAATCAAAAATGTTTAAGGAAACAGCAAGTTTGTGTACGCTGCAGTGGAGGCAGCCAATACAGTAATAACAGAAAAGCACTCTGGACGTTTTTCTTCTGTGAACTTGGTTATACAGTTCTACCTTGACTTAAAAAATAAAATAAAATAAAATTGCAGGAAAACCATTTTCCCCATAAGAAATTATGTTTTTAAATCTAGTGTAAACCATTTTCCCCATAAGAAATTACGTTTTTAAATCTAGTGTAAACATTTCAACAAAAGTAAAAGTATTGCTTATTTTGCTTTAAAATGTGCAAAAATAAAGATAAACATCCAGTACAAAAAAGTGCAAAACGAAATATTCTGTAACAACAGTGTAAACATTTCAACAAAAGTAAAAGTATTGCTTATTTTGCTTTAAAATGTGCAAAAATAAAGATAAACATCCAGCACAAAAAAGTGCCAATCTAAATATTGTGGAGCACTGTAAACATTAAGTATTGCTTTTAAAATGTGCAAAATAAACATCCAGTCCAACACAGTACACAATAACCAATTCTACTCATTCCAGTGAGTGACTAACAGTTATAATGAAGAAAGGTTAGCATGTCTACATGCTCTGGGGTGAGGCTGCTTCTTTTCTTGTTTACAATATTCCCAGCAGCTGAAAATAGGCGCTGTCACGCCAAATTTCTTCCCCCCTACAACCCCCCCCCCCCATTTACTTCCGGTCACGTCATCCCATAGCTTGTATTTGTAAATTTTTTAATTTTTTATAATATAGCGTTAACAAAACGTCTGTATTAGTCGGACAAATTAACTTGAGGATATTCCTGACTGAATGCACATTTGACTCGTGGACATATGTGGAAATGAATAACAGTAAGTAAATGGGGGGGGGGTTGTAGGGGGGAAGAAATTTGGCGTGACAGCGCTCAGAAGGGGTCGATGTGGCTGGAACTGAGAGGTAAGACCGATGATGATAGTATGATTAAAGTGAAGGTTAATTGTTCGTTTGTACATAGTATATGTAACTGTTAATGTTGTAAAAGGTATTTGCACAACTAATTAACGTTAGCGTTAAAGAGGAGCGTGTCTTTGTAAACACTGAACAGGCACGCCAAACGCGCCTCTCAGAGCGAAACGGTGCTTTAGTTTATGAATTTACAACGCAGATACAAATGACACATTGTTGTTTTTGTGTAATGATGACAACGTATACTCACGCGGACGATTGACTCGATGGTGATGGCAAGAACGCTGTCGGCTATTTCTTTTCAAATGTTCGTTCATAGCCGTTGTGCTGCTATGATAGGCCATTTCCGCTCGACACAGTGTGCATACAACAACATTATTAGGCCGTTTATTGAAATACTCCCACACTTTTGACGACTTTTTTCCCCTCGCTCGCACCGCTCTGCTTTGCGCTCCGCCATGACGGTAGTGTGACGTAAATATGTGACGCGTCGATGCACAAAAACGGCGTTGACGTATTTATGTAACCGATGACATTGACGCGTCGTTTCAGCCTTACACCCAACAATATTAACCCAAAAACATTTGTATTGAGAATTACAGTTTTAAATGCAGAAAACCATGATAAAAACATCTTCATGACAAATGGAAAGGATAAATGGACATTTGACATGACTTTTGCCTTGATTGAAAATTATTGTTGGTGTAAACGGCAATGAGTGGAGAGGGAGGAGCGGACGAGAGTGCCAAGCAGACGCCACTTTCGTAATTTGTAACGACTTTCATTCATTCAATTCTTTATCAAAGTGCTGGCACGTGCAACTTTATTTTGCCTCATGCTGGGTTATTTTGCAGTTGTACACACATTTTTTTTAAAAAGCAGAGAGACCGAGGTACCAGTGCCTGCCAGTTAGTCTTAGCTCCCTAAACGCTGCTTTGCTTACCATTAACCCGATGTAAGAGACATTGTTACCGGGCAAACAGACTAGTTTGTTACGCGTAATGTTTAATCTTACAATCACAGAGACAGTATACAAAAAACAGTTGTTGAAAACCTAAATCATATGAAAATAGGGAGGTACAAAAAACGAGGTACAAATGTAGTGTCTTGTTTTGGTTTGATTTCACAAAAAAACTGAGCTAATGCAGATACTACCTACACACCCTGTGACCAAAGCCCAGAACCCGACCTTTTAAAAAACTCTACCAGCATAAAATTAAACCGAACTGTACTGGTCAGTGGATACATACAAATACAGTAAATAGACTCCATTAAACCTAAATATTTGAAAATCATTCATCCATTACTTAAAACTAAATTCCAGGATAGGCTGACTTTTCAGACCTCTACAAATGAAAGCTGTATATGGTATATGTTGAATGAAAACCAAGCAAATCGTTTACAGGGTCGTAGAACAAATTCAAGGTGTACTGTTTTAACGGCTGATTAATCCACTGAATACACAACCCACCGGGTACTTAACAGCACACAAAGCAGCAGCAACTGAATTTACTGAAGACACAAACAGTGACAACCATTGTGTATAAATAGTGTCCTAACAGACTGTGAAAGAATGCAGATGGGGATTAAGATGCACATTTATTTTTGCTGTCAGCAGGTTTTTTGAAACGCAGCAGACACAGCTAGGCTAGAGTTTATCGCGTACATCCGCCTCCACCCTTCGGAATTATTGTTTTGGACTTCAGTCTTATCACCGGCAACCTTTATCTGGTCCACTCCCTTTCAATATGTAAAGACGACAAACATTATCATCAGGTCTTGACAAAAATGTGATCAGACCTAATTCAGCTGACATGTCACGTCCAAGTTGGAGTCAGAAACAAGTCTCATGATGAAGCACGCTTACAAAGTCCAGCGTCAGCAGTGGTGGTGTTGTGCAATATATTAACCACTTTAGCCCATGCAGACCTTCCAGGTGTGAGGCTCACATACAAAAATGTAAATATGTATTTACATTTTTGAGTGAAGTAATCAATCAAAATTTACTTATGGAGCCCTGAATCACAAGTGCCTCAAATGGCTTTGCAAACTCACAACAACATCCCCTGATCTAAACACACATCTGGGCATGGAAAAACTCCAAACACCAGCTGGGGGAAAAGAAGAAACCTTGAAAAAGGACTGCAAATGTGGGTTTAATTATCAAATGAATAGACAATGGGGGATTCCAGTCCATCGGGAAGTTAACAGATTCATAAGGGGATCTTCTTCCTCCTCAGCTCAGATAAGTGAACTATACAACAAAAACAGGAAGTACCTATAAAGAAGTATAGATGCCTAGTTTTAATGAAACTAATATAAAAAAGGAATGTATGAGGCATAGAAAAGACTTTTATTCAGGTCACTTATCTCCGACAAGGCATTACCTCATGTTTTATGCCATGAAGCACAAAGCAAGGCATGACCAGAGTCCATCCTATCTTCTAACCAACATGGTTTCAGTTAGTGCAGACATTTCCTGGTATTGTTAGGCTCTATTCAAGCCATACAGGTGTGCATAAAAAGGAAAGGATGGGCCTCTGGCAGTATAAACAAAAAAAACAATCTGGGAAGAGGAAGACATCCAGGGGTGAAGGAGAAAGAAGAAGAGAATAGTCTATAGCTTTGATGCACAAAGTGGGGCCCGCGGGCCAAATTCGGCCCTTTGTGTCATTTCATTTGGCCTGCCAAAGAGTGGCTACCAAATTCAATACATAGTCATACTGACCTCTTTCAAGCAGACATGTCTGCAAGGTACACTGCACAAAAGTCAGAAGATTTTACTTTAAAAACGTGTCAGCTCCAGTGCTGTACGCTTAGCTTTTTCACTAGGAGCACAGATGCTACTAAATGGAAAAAAATGAGTAGCACAGAATTTTTTTTGGCAATATGAAATGTCTTAAATATCACAATTTCTTTATCAACACAAACAAAGTACAGGTGTGCACTTATACATATAAACATAAGGCCTACTGTAATGCTCAATTAAACACAGAACATCCCTAAACTGTGCTAGCACCAGCATAGGGCTGGGCCATAAGAACCTAAACTCATATCCTGATATAGTATGGCCCATAAACTAACCCATGAATGGAAATATTGTTGACGTAACTAAATATCTTCTCATGCCTTGATTTTAAAGTAGGTTTTGCATAGTAGGTTCCCAACTTAAGGTGTTATAAGAAAAAAGAAAAAGCCGTGAAAATAATATAAGAAAAGCCAAATACAATCTAAAAAAACCAAACAATTAGCTATGCTCAATTATTCAGATAAAAAAACAAAATGTGAAATAAAGTGCCCTGGTTTAAGAGGACATGTTTAAACGTCAGCAGTAAAATGAAAATAATTGACTTGAACAAACATTATTATAAGACATACACAAAGATGTCCGCCAGGAACACGAACCTGCCAACTGCTTCATGATGCTTTACCAAAATGTACTTGAATTACTTACTAGCGCTCAGCGTAGGTGATTAATCATTTGGTTATAGTTTCAATTTATTTCAAACATGCTATACAAATGGACGAAAATTTCTACTCTAGTTTTATCAAACTTGGATGGATTTATTTTAGGAACAAAATGTTTCAAAGGTTTGAAATCCCTTTTCGCACATGTGCGACAGTTTTTTTAAAAAGTCGCACAGTTTATTTTTTTGCGCATTTGCGAGTAAATTTTTCGCACAATACAGCACTGAGCTCATTCGCCATAAATTTACCGTAAACTCACCAGTGGTACCATTTTTCCATTTACAGTAATGCGCTGTAAAAATAGGGAATATACATTTTACAGTAAAAAAAAAAAAAAAGCAGCTCAGTCGCCAGAATTTTGCAGTAAAAATAACACTGGTACTGTTTTTAATTCATAGTAATGCACTGTAAAAACAGGGAATGTAGATTTTACGGGGGAAAAAAACGGCAGCTCAGTCACCAGAATTTTAACGTTAAAACAGTGGTACCGTTACTCAATTTGCAGTAATTTGGTGTAAAACTACCATAATTTTTGGATACAATACTGGTGTCTGAGCTGCCAGTTTTTAAAATGGTAAAATATAATATCTATTCTTACAGGCTAACTAGTTTTGTTTGAATTTGAGACCTGAGCTCTATGGAAAACAATCTTGGTCGCCATGCTTAACTACCTCCTGTAATAAAAGCCTAAACGTTTCGAAATTACGCATCCTCCATACGTCTAATCTGTTTGGGTAAAATTTAAAAGCGATCAGATAAAATCAAATGTCCAGGAGGAACATGTTACAGAACAACACCTGGAAATGTCAAAAATCTGCAGAAAATGATATTTTTTAATGTTTTGAGGTTAAAAATGTACATAAAAAGATGCAGGGTTGCATGTTAACTGAATTAGACAAGATATGGCGGTATGAGGCCTAATTCCTCACTGGTGGTGCTGTTGGATGGTAAAAACCATTGTTGGCCCACGGACCACTGGCACAATTAGGCCATAGGAGGCAACATGTCTGGGCACCATTGGTCTATAGCCCGAGACAAGGAATTGCAAGAAATAAAATAGCAGGAAACAAAAATGTAGGACCTTTGGGCACCTAACGATTCGATTCAGGAGCTACGATTCGATTAAAAAACGATTATTGACGCATCCTTAATTTATGTATATTGATGCGGTTTTACATGTTTTTGTTTCACTCAGCGTTTATCACTTGCAACATTTAAAAACAGTGCATTTGTAATAAGAAACAGTTCAATTAAAACCGGAACATAAGTGCCAGATAATAAAGGAGTTGGTCAGATCTCTCAGTGAGGTGACTCGCTACAGTTAGCCAAATTTTAGCAACGGTCCGCATTACATAATTTACAATAAATACATCGATTATCGATGTTTACTAATCGATTTTATAATCGCCCATGTCCGAATTGCGCTGAATATAATAATGGATTATTTCCCCCACCTCTACCTCCAGGAAACAAGCGGCACTGTCTTTAAGCCCAGTTTTCAATAGTACACCTATTCATGTCAACTTTAACACACTTCTGTTTCAATGCCAGTATTGTATTGAGCTGAATAATGTTTCCCGGAGGAGTTGTGCTATAGCGTAGCACTTTATGGATTTAGTTTAACTTCCTAAGGCTGGAGTGAGCTGAAATGTGGGCTAAAATAAGTTTATATTTAAAATCAGAGACGAATGCACGTACCAAATAATCATTAGCTGTAACATAGGTATGACTGACAACGCCCATTGTCTATAATCTCGTCGCCAATCAACAGCTTTGGCTCGAGGCTGTTATGATCTGTCAGACTGGACAAACAATGTGTTTAATACAGATTTGGCTCAACGGGGGATGTTGGGATGTTTCCAATCAGCAATTTTGTGACGACCGCGAGTGCACTGTTGTTCCCAAATCTCCCACTTTCTACAAACAAGGAAATAATCAAGGAAAGTCAGTCGAGCAAGCACCCTGGTATCTGCAGAGAGTCTGTCTAAAAATATCAAAACTCATATTGTGCATGTCTGAATTTCATTTTGCCCAAACTCTAGAGGGCCTTCAGTTTGGGAATGTCTAACACAAAATATGGAAAAAGAGTGCTTGCTTCCAGATATTCCATTGAACAATACATTAGAGAGTTTTTCCTGACTGCTCTATCAACTTCATACACCCAAGACTAACTAAAAAAAAAACACTTGCAAGTCTTCAAAACTGCTGTATGTAATGACGTGGGTAATGAAACCTCAACAGGAGGGTGCACGCTGCTCAACACACATTTGCATAACTCAGCTACTGCACTGGTTTATTTTTTACTTTAGACCGCTTGCCAACTCTTGCACGTCCAAAAATGCATTAATGTGCTGAGCTCACACTGGTTTAAGAGCATGTTGGCAGACATCAGCTGAAAATGCGTGTGTTTCTGATTACCACCAATGCAAGCAAGAAAAAGGTGCCGCTCACCACCTCCCCCATGATGAGACCACAAGCATGATTAAACAAAAAAGGCATGGACTAAGATGTGAGCGCTTCCACGGCACATCTGACTTCAAAATCCAGTATGCAGCCCAGCTTGTAAACATTCCGTGTGTGTTTGCATGCCTAAGTGCAAACACCATGATGTCGCATCCAACAGAGCAAATACACATTACACTGACAAAGCACAGTTGTTTTGTAGGTGCATGTAGGCAAGGCAGAAAATTGCTAATTGAGGCAATCAGTGAATCTATGGATGCCAAAAAACAGGCCAGGGAATAAATGTTCAACTTGTTGTACCTGCTGTAAGGTAAAGTTTGTAAAATTCTTAAAAACTATGGGAACCTACTATTTCTTAGCTGAGTGATGCCTGTCAAAAACCAGTGAGCTAATCACAAGTCAAACAGGTTATTTTCTCTGAAAAGATAATTTGCATAGTTACTTAAAACTCACTGGGAAAAAAATCAGCTGGTTAGCCCTGCCTACACATCCATACACACTTATTTAAATTGCCTCTCCTTACAGTCTGCTCTGAACTCGAACAAACGTTCACTTATGGTGATAACACCAAGTGCACCCGAGGCATTTCCATGTTACACACAAAAAATAAAAAAGTGTTTTCTCATTATCCCAAATCTTCCTTTTCCACAGTACATAGTCTCCCAAGAGAAAGTGAGATAAAAAACTATTTTAATATAAATACACAAGGAGACGTGCAGGAGGTAATAGCATTTAGGGGTTATGGGAGGACTACCACTGCTCAAATGTAAGTTTTAATCCTAATAAAGAGACATTCATAATTGCATTGTTAAAACAATAATAAAGATTTGCATAGTATTGTTCCACAACATGAATGTATCAATTGCCATGCTGCCACCCTGGATGGGCATCTCAAACGAGTTGGGTGATATGAGTTGAGTTTGAGTTTATTTGGAACATGCATGCATACAAAATGATACATCACAACTTCCAGTTTCTCTATTCAATATTTTCGAAAAGGAGTAGGAAGAAGCGGAGCTTATTTAATCCTACCCCTTTTCCTTTACATAGCAGTTGCTAAAACTTTTGTTCACTTCCTGCTCTCAATTTATTCACAATATACTCCATAATTAATAAATAAATAATAATTGGTGAAGTAAGTTATATTTCATATGGTGAGATGAGTAAGATTATCTTGAAAATGAATGGATAGATGAGATAAATTCCGAATATTTATCATGGTTCTTGTTCTTTGTAAACACTTTAAGTTTGAAGAGTTTCTTGAAGTGGATCATATTAGTACATTGTTTGATTTGCTTAATCCATTCCATAATTTAATTCCACATACTGATATACTGATGGTCTTAAGTGTTGTATGTGCGTACAAATGTTTTAAATTAAATTTTTCTCTAAGATTATATTTTGTTAAGATCTTTTGTAAAGAATTGTTGTATATTCTTGGGTAGCAGATTATAGTTTGCTTTGTGCATAATTTTAGCTGTTTGCAAATTCACTATGTCGTGGAATTTCAGAATTTTTGATTCAATAAATAAAGGGTTTGTATGTTTTCTATATCCAACATTACGTATTATTCTAACTGATCTTTTTTGTAACATCGTTAATAAATAAAGTGTACTTTTGTAGTTATTTCCCCATATTTCTACAGGATAAATCAATCAGTCAAATGTAAAAAAAAAAGTGCACAAACATGGAGGTGCCATGCTGGTGAGCCTGGAGCAGTGACGTCACACTGGCAGACAGCCTGACCACACACGCGTAGACCGTATCCGCCCCAAGTTGAACCATTAAAGAAATAACAGATATTAAGTTAATATTGTACCCGACATAGCTTACTATATACACACGGTGCCTACATTTAGGTTCCGTTTTTAATTCCATCGCAGTTTTGCTAAAACTATCCGGGGCCTCATTCAGGCGAATCACTTCCTGTCTCTGCCCTTGTGGCTTTTAGCTCGCGCCAGCTGCCACAACGCGGATGCACCTCGCATATTACGACACGTGTACATTAAAATGACACATCGATATTTGTAGTCACAAGTTGGAGGAGAGGGGGAGTGAAATAAAGTTATTACTAGCAAAAAAAATAAGTGTTCTATGAGGCGTCACGCCAGCCGGCGGCGCGATGAACTAGCATGCCACCGCTTCCTGGTTCCCTTCCGGTCGCGGCGGGCATCTTGTATGAATCATGGAGGCGCATGTAGCGAGAAGAAGTTACCTGCTTAAAGGGTGCAGGACGCCGTCGGAATGGTGGCTCGGTCAGCGTCGAGTTCAACTTTCTTTCTTTCTCCAGTCGACTGCCGGGAGTTGAAGCTGCACTACAGGCGTTGCTTTCCTCCCACTCTTTCTCTTCGTCTTTCTGTCGGGTTTTTTTTCTTCTTCTTCTATCCTCTCTTCCTTGCGCCCTCCCCTCTTCCACTTGCTGCTCACTGGTTCGCGCAACTTAACTTCAGTACACGCTAGCCTACTGGGGCGCGGTCCAAGGCGAGAAGGGCACCGGCCATGTTGTATCCCCGCCCCCTTTGCGCGATGGCTTCCGCTTATTGGCTACCGTCATTGCTGGGACCAATCACGTTCTCTCAGAAATCTAATTGACAACAAGAGGGCGGGGCGAACAGAGCAGGCAAAAAAAAAAAAATGCTGAAGTTGAAAAAGCTGAGAGGAGGAGGAAGGGATTTGGATAAATGATGTATAATGGGAAAGGTATGTGCATACTACAGGATTGCTATGCCCATATAAGTCGCATTCTTTCTCAAGGATGCATCCTCCAGGTCACGACCTGTGTGTCAACAGTCTAGTCGGACTACAATGCTCACTGAGGGTTCAATCCTAGGACCAATCCTGTTTTCAGTGTACATCCTGCCCATTCAACACATTTAAAAAATATATCATACATCATATCATCTTCATGCGGATGATACGCAAATCTATGTCCCTTTAAAAAACAAAAGTGACACAAGTTTAAAATCACTTTTAAATTGTCTTGAGGACATAAAAGCATGGTTGGCGGTAAACTTTCTAAACTTAAACTTTTTTTGCCCTGATTAGCGTTGCTGTAGCCAGCCGCTAATACACCGAACCCACCTACAGCTTTCTTCTTTGTTGTCTCCATTGTTCATTAAACAAATTGCAAAAGATTCACCAACACAGATGTCCAGAATACTGTGGAATTTTGCGATGAAAACAGACGACTTAAGCTGGCCACCGTGCTGTTCCAAAATGTCTGCTACAATCCGTGACGTCACGCGCAAACGTCATCATACCGAGACGTTTTCAGCCGGATATTTCCCGGGAAATTTAAAATTGCACTTTATAAGTTAACCCGGCCGTATTGGCATGTGTTGCAATGTTAAGATTTCATCATTGATAAATAAACTATCAGACTGGTCGGTAGTAGTGGGTTTCAGTAGGCCTTTAAAACCAACAGTCACAAATCTTGGATTTAAGTTCGACAAAGATTTTAAATTGGAGCAGCAGGTTAACTCCGTTGTACTAGCTAGTTTTTATCATCTAAGACTTTTAGCAAAAGTTAAATCAGTTTTATCTTTTAACGACTTTGAGCGGGTAGTAATCCATGCTTTTATTTCAGCACGTTTGGACAACTGCAACTCCCTCAACGTTGGAATGAACCAGGCCTTAATCGCTCGATTGCAGTTAGTCCAAAATGCTGCTGCTCGCCTTTTAACTGGCACTAAAAAACATGAACACATTACCCCAACTTTAGAATCCCTTCACTGGCTCCCAGTTCATTTTAGAATTCATTTTTAAAATATTGTTGTTTGTTTTTAAATCTCTTAATGGATTAGCGCCACAATATATGTCAGACCTTTTAAAAATGTACACCACCACAAGGTCCCTGAGGCAGAGGTGTGGACTCGAGTCACATGACTTGGACTCGAGTCAGACTCGAGTCATGAATTTGATGACTTTAGACTCGACTTGACAAAATGTAAAGAGACTTGCAACTCGACTTAGACTTTAACATCAATGACTTGTGACTTCACTTGGACTTGAGCCTTTTGACTTGACATGACTTGCTACTTTCCCCAAAACCTAAAGCTTAAAAAGTTATTTGGGAGCGCTCCGTTGCTTTCATTTTGTACGTGTCTGTCCATCAGCGTGTGTGCTGCGTGTCAGCGTGTGTGCTCTCAGTACAACAGCCAATCAAATTAGATCTACATTGTTTTCATCACACAGCATTCAGCCAATCAAATTGCAGGACAACCAATGAACAAGAGTTGTCAAACAACGCGCCAGTGAGAAAGATTTATACCAAAGTTGGTTTCGTTCGGGTATAAAAACTACGACTTGGTCAACAAAAAACGAATTGCCGTATGCAAATCACGCAGTTCGAATATTACAGACGGAGACGCAACAACTTCCAACTTCGTTCGACATTTGAAGTTGCACAAAGAAGGGTAAGTTTTGAATGTAAGCTAACGTTTATTGGCTAAGTAACATGACTTTTATTTGCTGTGTAGTTAAATCAGTGAGGCTGTAAACTCACTGCTAACGTCATAACCATAGACATCTTATAAGTAGACGCAGCATCGAGCGCTACTGCCTACTGGCGCAGACGAGACGCGGGGCCGCCATCTTGGAGTGGTGATCAGTGCAATTCATTTGGCAGGAGCAATGAACTGTCAGCGCATTTAATTCATTTTACCTCACTGAATACCACTCATTTTCACGCGTTTTTTTGTCATACGTGTAGCTATGATAACGGACACATGTTTTATTATTCATAGTTTGCTTAACAGTAATATAATATTCTTATATGCTATAAGTGACCAGACGTCCGAGATCAAAACTGGGAATATAAGCCCAGAGAAGGGGGAAAAAAACGGTCAGCAATTTTAAGTTGAAGAAACAATATGATTATGTTATATATACATGCGTATATCCTACATAAACAATGTATGAATACATTAGATATCTATATATCGTATAGACCGTATCTCTGTTGCTGCAGCAGCAGAGAGTTTATTCTGTCTTGACACTTTGTATTGATATTTTGTATTACATTCTTCCCTTAAATGATAATGTTTACAGTGATTGTTATATATGTATTTTTTATGTATGTCGCTTTGGATAAAAGCGTCTGCCAAATACTTAAACATATATAAACACCTGAAAGTCTTTATATCAGCTAAAACCACCAATCTCTTTCACTGGATTCAGAATAAAACCAAATGCTGTCTTACCCAACAATGTTAGTATTTGAATATTGTTACTTGAAGACTTATTCCTGGTTACAGTTATACTGTTAAGAAAGTATTGTCTTATATTTTGCCTAAAATGAGAATGCATCATAATCAGTGGCGGCTGGTGAATTTTGTTTTAGGTGGGGCTGAAAGTTTGTAAACCAAACCCCTGTAGGGGTGTCATCCTCCCCCAGAAGATTTATTTGTGATTTTCACATACAAATATTGAAGATCTTTGCTCCTTCTCAACTCTGTGGTAATGTTATTTTCATAAAATACAACCAATAGTACATTAATGTTAAATCTTACTTGTGAAAAGTAATTCCCCGATTCCTATTTTCAACAGTCCGCTCATTTGAGCAGGAAAACGCTGAACACCAGCCCAGCATCTTTGTTTTCTACATGTCAACTGTCAGTTTAGGCTGCTCGCCGGCTCCTCATCACCACTTCAAGATGCAATTTGCTTGCGTCACAGCAACCAATACTGCGTCTACTTATAAGATGTCTATGGTTATAACATCATTTCAAACACAGCAATATGTTGCGTCCACTGCAGTTTGCTACCTTATTCATACTTTTTGTCAAGTGATTTTTTTAAGCAGGGTTGCATGAGGTACCTATACTTAACGTTACGTTAGTCAATGTATCACCTACAGTAACGTAACATTAGACGGCGGTCAGCAGCACAGCATATTTTAGCCACCTACAAAAAGACAAACATAGTCAAATAAAGGTCAGTTAAAATGTATACTATATTAAGAATATGTGTACATATTGCATAGGGCCCTGACATCTAAAAAGTACAACTCTGTTCATTGTTATGTTCATGTATTTGTTATGTTTTTCATGTGTACGCACACATAAACACACATACA